>NW_027182290.1:26471207-27071207 GCF_029961685.1 Aristolochia californica | reverse complement strand
CATCTTCATCTTATGCATCTACATGATCTTCATCTTCGAAATGGGTGTTAGGGGGGGTTAGTCCACAATGAAGTGGAATGAATTCCCCCCGCATTACTTAGTTCATTCCATTTATGGTGTTAGTCTAGAATGACTTGAATTGAAGTGAGATAACACCATTTCATTCGCTCAGGCAAAAACGGGGGAAAATTGTTTCCTGCCTATTTTACGAATCATCAGCTTTCCACGCGCGACGCGCGTTATTTTCTTCCCCCCGGGTACTCTGTTCTCCCTCTCGTCAGCCTCTCCAGATGCATAGCCCCCTCGATCTCCCTCTCTTCCCCCCTCCGCGCGATTTTTTTTCCTCCCTCTGCCCCCACCCCCGTCGGCCGTCCTCCCTCTACCCCCACCTCCGTCGCAGAGCCCCTCGGCCTCCCTCTCTTTCCACACCCCCCCCCCCCCCCCCCCCCCCCCCCTGTCGGCCTTCCCTCCTCCCTCTCTCGACCTCCGTCGCAGAGCACGAGAGGCCAGAGCCCCTCGGCCTCCCTCTCTTTCCGCCTCTCCCCCCCCCCCCCCCCCCCGTCGGTCTTCCTTCCTCCCTCTCTCGACCTCCGTCGCAGAGCACAGGAGGCCAGAGCCCCTCGGCCTCCCTATTTTCTCCCTCTCGGCGCACCGTCGGAGCGTCGCCTCCGTCACCGTTGCCAAGATCGCCGCAGAGGAAGACGAAGACGATATTTAATTTTTCCTAAGTTAGGAAAAATTAAACATCGTCATAATTGGTTTAATTATCCAATTAATTAAACCATTAGTTTTTCATTTTTAAATATATTATTAATTAATAATATTTAAAATGTATATTATGTTATTGATAAATTAATATATTTATTTATTTATTATGTATTTATTTATTTTTATTAAAATAATCAGTTTTAATGTTAAACTATATCTTATGTTATTACAGAATAATTTATTTATTTATTATATTCACTTATGTTATTTTTAAATTTTTTATTTATTTTAAATAATTTATTCTAGTCCAACGTAATTAGTATATTAATTTATAATAAACTATAATCATTAATTGGTTTAATTATCCAATTTTTATAATTAATTAAACCATAATTATTGTTTTAATTTATAATAAATTATAATCATTAAGTCATATAATATAATTTTTCATTAATTAAGATATTAATATATTCTAATACTACACGTTAAATCACTTATAAGTGTAGTAACCACGCTTATTTTTGTTAATTATATGTTTAGGTATATGTTCTATTTAAGTATATTATAAAATATTACTTATTATATTTTTTATATCATATTTTTCATTTGGGGGCACTAACACTGAAATCTGTTTTCCAGCCACTTGAACTCGTCTATACTAACACCCAAACATGAGTTGAAGTGGAAGCAATTCATCTCACTTCAATTCAATTTTCCATTTCATTTCCACTTCATTGTGGACTAACCCCCCCTTAGTGTAGACAAGTTCATATCCGAAATCTTCAAAATAGGGTGTTAGTGTAGACAAGTTCATCTTCATCTTCATCTTCGAAATTTAAAACCATTAATTTTATTAATTATAAAAATAAGTTAATTAAACCAAGTATTTGAGTTAACAATATTTTAATTACCACTATTAAATCACTAATACAATAGAGTAAATAAAAAATAAATATGATTAATGAATAAAAAAGTATTATATTAATAACATAAGATAGATTTTTTACATGGTATTAATTAATAATATATTTTTAAAAAATTAAAAGTAATTAATTAATCAAATGCATACTTTAATTATATTTTATTTACCAGAGACTTAAATATGAAGTTTAATATAGTAATAAAATTGATATAGTGTTGGGTTGCGTCAGGCGCTGAACCGGCGCTACATTAATTTTTTCCTAACTTAGGAAAATCAAATTTTCCAATAGTGTCTTCTTCCTACGACACCGAAAAACCAGAGATCACGACGAACAGAGAAAATCAATCCAGGCAGCTAATCAAGCTCCAATCGAATTTACAGGGTAGATAAATACGGCTTGTCCTCAAGTTCGAAAGTAGAGTCTGTATACCGACGTCTCCACCTGTGCCCAAGTAGCATCCACGATAGCTATGTCCACCCTCTGGACGCCCAAAACTGGAGCCTATTTTATTTTATTTATTTATTTTTTTAGTTGGCCTGGGTTGACTCGATTTAGTAAGCCCGGTCTGGCGCACGACTCAGCATACTGCGCTGATTAAATTTTCCTAACTTAGGAAAATTGTAATCGGAAGCCTCTTTCTCCTTCTGCGAAAATTTCGCCAACGGGTCGTTTGCCGTTGTGCTGCCGAGACAGAAATTGAGCGAAAATGTCGCCGACGGAATCTCTTGCTTCTCCGGTGGCGAATCGCAGCCCGTTGGAGCTTCTTCGTGTAGAGAGTTTCCGAGACAGAGGGCTCTCGGAAACTTGTTAAGCTCTGTTTCTCAGCCCCCCGAAATAGAGAACCCTTGCTGAAATTTCACTGACGGAGTCTCCTGCTTCTCCAGTGGCGAATCGCAGTTCGTTGGGGCTTCACTACTTGGAAAGTTTTCGAGACAGAGGGCGGGAGAGAGGGAGGAAAAAAGAGAAACGAGGACACACAAGAGAGGGGAGTGTGAGGAGAGAGAGGGGAAAAAAACAGAAGCCCCCGCGCGTCCTTCATCTCAAAGAAGATTATTAGTCGTACCCGTAGGTAATCATCCGTAGATGAAACCGCTATCCCACATCACACTTGAAGAAATCTCTGTGTGACTAGCCATTGAAGGCAGCAGGAATCACGCACTGAACACAAGTCCTTGAGTTACTCACCATAAGGTTTTCATTCAATACTTCAAGATCGAACTGGTCAATCCCAGAACGGTTGTTTGAGTACAGAACTCTCAAACTAGGGACCAAAAGTCTGGTCATCGACTACCGGAACCATTTCCACTCTCAGCCGGCAAGAGAGTACCCCGAGTCCATGATGGGGCCGGCATCGTCGGGGGACCTCCAATCAATCAAGACCAGAGTACACCAAAGGTTATCCCAATAAGAATGAATAAGCCAAAAATAAAAATTGTAATGTAGAAAGGGATAGAAACGTGGGGATTGCCCACAATGTGCTAAGTTTATAGTCGTAAGCAAGACTCTGACGCAGTCAAGATGAAAGGACAGGTTTCTCCAAGAAAATCACCATCACCTCCTCCAGTGTGGGGACATTCTCACGATATGGTTTGAGCCTCTAACCGTTAACTTTGAAGACTGACCCATCTCCGTGATTGTGGATCTCAACAGTGCCATGAGGAGTGCCATGAGGAAACACCTGTGTAACCTCAAATGGACCGGACCACCTGGATCTTAGCTTCCCTGGAAACAAATGCAATCGTGAGTTATAAAGTAAAACATTCTACCCAACAGTAAAAGACTTGCGAAAAATAGATTTATCATGTAAAAGCTTTGTTCGCTCCTTGTACAGTTTGGCATTCTCATAAGCATCCTGACGTATTTCCTCCAACTCATTCAATTGCAATTTCCTCTCCTCACCCGCTTGAGCCAAATCAAAATTCAAAGCCTTAATGGCCCAATAAGCTCTATGCTCAAGCTCAACAGGTAGATGACATGCTTTGCCGAACACTAGGCGAAATGGAGACATCCCAATAGGAGTCTTATAAGCGGTTCGATAGGCCCATAAAGCATCGGCCAATCGAGTGGACCAATCTTTCCTATCAAAGTGAACTGACTTCTCCAAAATCCGTTTGATCTCCCTATTAGAGATTTCCACTTGACCACAAGTTTGCGGGTGGTACGGAATGGACACCCGATGAGTGATGGAGTATTTCTTCAACAAGGTCTCAAATGCTATGTTACAAAAATGAGATCCCCCATCATTGATGATCACTCTCGGGGTACCAATCCAATTAAAGATGTTTTCTTTTAAAAAATTTACCACCACTTTGTGATCATTTGTCTTATATGCAATAGCTTCTATCCATCTAGAGACATATTCAACAGCAACAAGGATGTATTGATAGCCAAAGGAGACAAGAAAAGGACCCATGAAGTCAATACCCCACACCTCAAACAATTCAACAATAAGAATGGGGTTAAGAGGCATCATGTTCTTCCTAGACAAACAACCAGTCCATTGGCATCTATCACACACACGACAAAACTCATGGGCATCGTTAAATAATGAAGGCCAATAGAAACCACATTGCAAGACTTTAGCCTTTGGTGTTCTCCTACAAATATGTTCTACCTCTTCAACAAAGGGAGCTAATCGTTCACCTAGGGAGCGGCGCCTGTGCATAAAAACACAAAAAGAAACAAAACCAACTATCAAATTATGCTAACAAACTAACTACTGAAAATACGAACTAAATAGAAGAAATAAAAATAACTCCACACAAAATCATCAAAAAAAAAAACAAAAACATGAAATTATGAAAGCAGAAAAATAAATCTAATCTAAGACCATGGAGAACAAAGAAATACACTTAATACGTGCATCCCCGGCAATGGCACCAAAAACTTGATGTAAATTTTTTTTTTACATTGGCTTTTATACCTCACAAGTGTACGAATCGTTCATGTAATCTAGCCGTAAGCGAGGATCATATCCATAGGGAGGACTGAATTTTGTGTATTCGTCAGTCAACTAGCCTAACCAAATATGATGAATTAATCTGAACTAAACACTAATTATATCCTAAATTATCAAGCAATAATCTAATTAACTACTTGCACAACAGGAAACATCAACCCTGAATTTTATCATGATTCGTGCCTCTCTCGAGTGCCACTTACCACGAATCCGGATTCTCAATCTTTGCATCTAGCCCCTCTCGGGCACCTAGAGTTAATGACAGAGATCAGATTACAATAGAATGTAGAGAATCAATTTTCTATTGTGATGATGCTAAAATTATCAACTCTGAATTTTATCATGATTCGTGCCTCTCTCGAGCGCCACGTAATCACGAATCCGGTTTCTCAATCCTTGCGTCTAGCCCCCTCGGGCGCATAGAGTTAAAGACAGAAATCAGATTAAAATACCAAAATCCAACCTAAATTACAATCCTACCCTAACTAGCTAATTTAATCAAATATTCGATAAACATTAATTCTCAAATCAAATTTAATAAACATTCAAAACCTAAGTTCAAACTATAGGAAAATTAAATTACAAAATGACGGATTACTCCCCTTCTCCTTCCTCTCGTTCTCACGGGTGGTACAATTTCCAAAAATTGATGGCTTCGGGTTGCAAGAGCAAGTGGCCGGAGGTAGAGACGACGTTGGCGAAGAAGGATAGAAACCCACGGATGGAGGTAGTGCGGCGGACGACGGAATGGAGCCGAAGTCCTCTGACCAGCTCTCTTGAGTCTCGGTCGGAGTCGGAATAGCTCCGGAAATGGTCGAAAATACGGAATTGGCGCCAGACTCGGGTCACCTCTCGGTCTGGCGAACAGAAAATGGCAGTGTCGAACTCGCCGCGACGGAGACTCTCTCGAGCTCTCCTTGGTTTGTTCTCGGTTGCCGGATGGTGGTGGACGACGGTGACGAATGACGTTCGGAGGGAGCCCTCTCGGGTCTTCCCTCCGAACGGTCGGTGGCTGGAGGGAGACTCTCTCGAGCTCTCCTCTCCTTTCGCCGACGGCTACTCCCCCCTCTGTCGATTCTCTTCCTCCCTGGTTCAATACGATTTTGCCCTAAAAATCACATCCCCCACTAATGGCATTTTTGTAAATATCTTCTTCTCCACATAAAATTCTCCTAAAATTCCATAATTAAATCCATAAAAATCAAGGGAAGTTTGAGGATTTCACGCTTGTAAAGTGGTTGCCCTAGTTTTTTCTTTATATTTGGGGCTCCCCTATTAGGGTTTATCATCAGAGAAGGATCTTGAGTTGCAGCCCGAGAGAGGTTAGATAAAAACACATGTAAGTGTGTGCGATTTCTCTTGTAAACTATTTCATCTTCATAGTGGATTACTGCATCGGCAGAAGACAGGATGTAGTCTCACCTTGAGGCGAACTTGTATAAATCTTGTTGTCTTTTTTTCGTGTTTAATTTTTTCTTCTTCTGTGATTATTATTATGGCTCTCATTAGTTTGGAATTATGGTGTCTAATTCTTAACAGTAATTATTGGAGTACGGGGGGGGGTGCATGGTTTAGTTTCGGGAATCCGAATTCCGTAGTATATTGTGAATCATTTGGATGAAGCGGGTGCGGTGCTTCGAACCCTCGTTGAATTTTTTTCGGTTTCTCTCCCTCTCGGCCTCACACTCCCTTCTCCCTGTCACTATCTTTTCCCCCAAAATACCTCCCAATTTCATTTGATTTCCCCCATTTTGATTTTGATTTTGATTTTCTTCGATTTTCAACATTTCGGTGTCAATTTCTTCAATTCTACTTCGATTCGGCTTCAATTTCTCCTTTCGTCTTTGGTTTTCCAAAAATTTCATAAGGTAAGCCTAAACGCTAATTTTTTTCCTATTAATTTAGTGTTGTATTTGATTTTTTGGGGTTTTCCGTATGATTCGCTTTCATTGCCAAAATTTGTAACTCTTGTGTGGTTGTACTCATTTTCTTTTCCTTTTGTCCACTCAACTATGGTTATAATGTTCATTCTTCGTATTCAATTCTGTTTACCTAGGATGGACTATTAGAATAACAGAGTGAATTTTATGGGCAAGTCTAATTTTCGCTTGAATGTTTCTGTTTGGGGTTATAACGTGACTTATTTATTTATTTATTTGTAAATTAAGTCCGGCTACACTGGAGGGTCTCTGAGTTATTTGTTTTTCTTTCCCTATTTCTAACGTAAGAAAGTGGAGAGGAAGAAGAGAATGAAGGGGGAAAAGACTGCATGAGAGAGCAGTCACGTTGGCGTGTCAGGTCGACCCCTAACCTCTTTATTAAAAGACTTGAATGACTTGCAAGCAAAAAGATCAAATTACCCTTATACCACTTACAACCATAAAACAACAACAACAAAAAGATAAAAATTACATCATTAGATTTGTCTCATTGACATTGTTCTAACTAGAACATTGGAACACAATACATCTACCCTTGAACTCTAACAAAGACAAAAAGTATATAAATGAAAGTAATTGGAGAAAACAAAGGAAAGGATTTTTCTGTTGGAGTATGAAATTGTAGAGAAGCATAAAAGGAGGTATTTATGTTGCCAAGCCCAACAAAGTAAAGCTTTTATGAGAAGACAATTTGTACTACTTGTCTTGAAGCAAATTCAAGATTGATTGTTGGGTATAATTACCTATTATTTGCCTCGATGACTTTTCTTTTCTCTACTTCAGTTTTTTTAAAAATTCTTTTTTGAGTTATTGGTGAAACAAATTTTGTTGAATGTATCCAATTCTGATTTGGCATTTGGACTAGCCCATTACAGTTAAATACCAAAAATAAGTGTGAAGTTACATATACATGCATGAATTGTTGAATTACTTTCTTTGGTGTTGTATTCATACACAATCGGGCTCAATTTACCTTGAATTGTATCTACTATATCTCTAAAATAACTCCATGGCCATACAAGACATTACCAAAAAGTCTCCAATGGAGCTTATCAATGAAGTTCCTCCCATTAAAGTTGATGGAAGAATTGCTGCCTGTGAAGGAGGTAAAATTATTAAGTTGTTATTTATCTGTGCTCCATGCTATCTATCCATACATTGTTGACTTTTTGAATTTATGTATGTCTGCACTCATGTTTTCCTCACACTTTCAATTGCAGATACCAACCCTGCCCTTGGCCATCCAATTGAATTCATCTGCCTTGACTTAGATGAACCTGCTATTTGCAAGTATTTTGGCCTTCGCTTTGTTCAGAATCATTATCACTAATTAGGGATCGAGGAGCTTTCTATAATGCAGCCAAGCTTGCTTATTGTATTTCAACTAAAATTTTCAAACTACTTTTATGAATGAGTGAAACAAGTTCTTTGCATTTGGAAAATAAGATTGTGTACCTAAGATTTTAACTAACCTTGAACGTCATTAATCTTCCTCACTATTTATGTCTATTGGGGAGCCATCCTAAAGTTTTGGATGAATAGCTTTTGGAATAGAATTCTCTCATTTGGAGAGCCATCTTCTGCTAGGTATCTTCAAATACCCAATGAAAAAGGGAAATGAGAGTAAGATAATTTGTGTTAATTTTCGTCACAAGTTGTACTTTTCTTTTTTCTACTTGGGCTGCCTCCAACCAGACAGGGTTTCATAAAATTGTTCAAGCTTCAAAATTTTGTTACATTCTCTATCCTGTCCTTTGAGAATATACTTGATACTGGTTAAAGCTACTTCATACTCATAGAT
The DNA here is from genome assembly GCF_029961685.1 of Aristolochia californica. Taxonomy (NCBI): domain Eukaryota; kingdom Viridiplantae; phylum Streptophyta; class Magnoliopsida; order Piperales; family Aristolochiaceae; genus Aristolochia; species Aristolochia californica. Next base: position 27,062,876 of record NW_027182290.1, on the reverse strand, counting down.
GATGTTATGGTTTACATGAATCGAACACCCAAAAATCCCACCGATACTTCTCATGGCATTTTGGTTTTAAAAGAAATCATGAGGGTTCTATGCTGCTTAGCCATGTCAACCAAACAATGTAAAGTACATATAAGTCTACACTGATAATGGCTCAGGGATAAAGGAAGGTGATCAATTTGATCATTTTTTCCTGTCTAATCATTCTTTTTTATGTTAATGTATATAATATGTTATTAATAAATTAATAATTAAAAATATTATATTCGTTTATGTTATTTTTAACATTATTTTTTTATAATTAATCATGTGAATAGTTAATTAGCTCATGTAATTACTGTATTAATGTACAATAAAATACAATCATTAAATAATATAATATATAATTTATTTAATTATTATATTAATATAATATATAATTTATTTAATTATTATATTAATATATTTTAATTATACATTAAATTACTTATTCGTGTAGTAATCATGTTTGTTTTACCTAATTTGGGGTTTAAGTATTATGTTTTAATTAAGTATATTATTAAAATTTACTCATTCTCTTATTTTTTATATTTTTCTCAATTTGGGGCATTAACACTAGAAATTTTTTTCTAGTGCACATGAACTCATCCACATTAACACCAAGTTTGAAGATGATGTTCATGTCGATGAATGAAATGAATTTGAAGTAGGAGATGGAGATGAACTTCAAATTTTAAGTTCGTTGACCTCCCCCCCCCCTTCCGCCTCTTAGTTTCTCATTGCATCTTCCCAACAACCCTACAACTCAAGCTCTTCACACCATGATCCGCCTATGTAGCAATGCGTGTTTTTTTTTTTTAGTTTTTTTGTGTTTCATTTCACTTTTTTTTTATGTTTCTTTAATTTATTTGGACACTATATTTGTATAGTATATATTTGGATGTTATTTTCATTGTATATAACGCTATAGGTAAAATTTGTTTTATTTTTTGTCTGTATTACTATTTTTATTTTTTATTTTAATGATTATATAGGTAAAAAACAAATGACTAGGAAAAATAAAAATAACAATGTTTTTGGTTAAAACTTTCATCGAAAAAAATAAAATAAGAATAACTAAAAGAATACAAAAATACTTCCTTGGCATAGTTTTTCGTAATTAATAATTCACTAAAAATATAATTAATCTATCTCAATGGAATTTCCCACAAAAAATTTCATTGAGAAATATTTTCAGTATTTATGGATGAAATATTTTGTTGTAAAACATTTTTGGAAAAAAATAAAAAAATAATGATGGAATTCATCTCCATAGATTATTTTTAGGAAAAATAGAAAATTGCTAAATGAAATTTTCCACCAAATTTTTTTAATAAATATTTTAGAAGGAAAAATATTTGTCAGTGAAAAATTACATTGAAACAAGGTTGCTTATTTTCAATGCAATACTGCTTTTTTTGACATAATATTACTCAGTGGAATATCTACAACACATTTTAATCAGTGAATTTTGGGTCAAAATAGGTTTTATGGGAGAATTTTGTCTTTTGTAATTGTTTTTTCGTCAACAAAAACGTGATTTCTTGTAGTGGGTGTGTGTACTTAGTTGCTGACCATAAGTCTTAAGTGTGATGATGTGTTGTAATTTAGATTTTTTGTAGTTTTTTTTTACGATAAAAACAATTAAGCTGCAATAAGTAGTTGAGTTGCTCTAAGATTCAAATACCTTGGGAATGGACTAACAATCCGTAGGGAAAATCGTGAACCACAATTAAATCATTTTGTGCTCGTGGTTGCATGATATAAATTACTTAATTGATACATTCTTGTATGCTAGAGAGATTTTTAAGAGCTAAAATTAAAAAAATAGTCATTAAGTTTGATAAACTTATTTATCCCGCCTTCGACGTTATTTTTGTTAGACCTAACATACACTTATTTAGGGCCAAAAAGATTACGATAATCCTTTTTGTACTTGTTAAAGGTAGTTGCAGTGGATGTTAGTAGACTAAAAGTTTTGGGTGGTGAATACTACTAAGAGAACATCGATAAAAAAATTCTATATTCCTTTTTGTGGTTGTCATTTACTTTGCATTGGAGGAAATTTGATAAAAATTGTGTATTTTAGATCTCTCGTCATTGAGAATTTGACAACAAAAGAGAAATTCATATTGAAATGGTTGCGATGGCCCTTTACTACTACTCTTCCATACTCCATTCCACATTTGCAACACTAAGGGTCTGTTTGGAACCCCTGGAAAAGAAAAGAAAAGAAAATGAGAATTTGATCATTATTATTCTAAAAAATAGTTAGTGAAAATCAGATAATGATCAAATTCTCCTTTTCACTAACTATTTTTTTGGGAATAGTAATGTTCAAATTCTCATTTTCTTTTCCTTGGGATGTTCTGTATGATTTTTAGCAAAATGATTAAGAATTCCACATTGAAATAAAAAAAAAGGGGCACCCTTCTTCTTGGAGCTTATCGAAGCAAGGGAGAACACTTCCTCTCTAGTTAGTGGACCGGTGGGAAAGGAGAGGGGCCCCCTCTCTATTGGTCATATTTTTAATTTTTTTATTAATTTTTAATAATATTATAATGATTGATTTAGCCTCAAATTAATCATTGGCTTTATTCGTAATTAATCATATTCGAAAATATAGCATCCAAGACCGGTACAATCCTTTTAAGCTAAGTAGGAAACAAGCCCGTCCCAGTTTTATCTTCGATATTTTTACTACATCTGACCACACCAATTCGTGGCCCACTAAATTTGTTGCGCGTAAAACCCTCCTCTGAGTTTCGCCTTCTCCGTACACCAAAACAGTGTTAGATAGGGGAAGAGAGCTCTCGCTTGGGTGGTTTTAGGCGAGAAGCATAATCGAGCTTGGAAGCGGGGGTGATAGCAGCGAGGATGAAGACGACCAAGGGTGGAAAGGTCATGAACCCTACTGATGCTTATCGGAAGGAGCTTCGAAAGAAAGAGTTGAAAAGGGTAAGAGCTACAATTGTTCTCTAGGGTTCCCTTCTATCTCTTTTTTCTCCGCTTTTTATGATCTAATTTGTTCGAGTCTAATGTGCGTTATGTGGCGATAATGTTTGAGTTTCTTATTCAAACCATATCTACTTAATTGTAACATTGTTCTAGGTTATTTGCTTTGATATATCTTCCTGGTGTTTCGAATTGTTTTCCCTTTTCCTTGCCCAGGGAGGTAATGAAGGCTTGATTTTAAAAGGCATCGTTGGTCTGAACTATCTACCGTTAAATTTTATAGAATTTTTAGGTATATGCAATATCTTTTCACCACAAGAAAGGGTAGGTAAGATAAACTGATGAAGTTGAAGTTACGTTTTTCTTCGAAAATTATAAATATTAGGTAATAATTGGACTCTCCATTATGCATACTTTTAACTTTTAAAATAAATCCATTCTCTTTATTCTTAAAAAAAAAAAAAAAGAATCGCTAGATCAAGCCGTGATACTATAATTTTCTAAGTACAGACGTGATAGTATAATTCTCCGTTCTTCTCTTAATTTCAATTTTCTGGAGTGACTCTCTTGACATAGTTAGTAAAAAATCGAACAGTAAAATGGTTTTGCACTCAAAAATTTCTTCTCGAAAGTCATTAGGCACGAACTAGACCTTCTTTCAACATGTTTGATTCCCTTATCCAAGAAGAGACATATATCTGTGATACGATCTAAGAACCGTTTGATATAAGGGAAAGAAGAAATAATTTGAGGTTTACAACCTATGATCTTAGAAATTAATGTTAAGGTTGCCCGACATGCATTATGTGTGATAGAAGAAAGGAGATATGTGCCAAAGGGCCTGAATAATGCTTGCATTTTATTGTTGCATGTAATCTTCTTCGACAGAGCATATTGCAAACAGTCAGAATTAATTATCTGGGTGACAGTAATGGGGGGAGAAGAGCACCAAAAGTGGTTGTTGATGTGGTGGCTCTTCATGAAGAATCTGCGACCATTTCCAAAGAACATCAAAATTGAAAGAAAATAAAATAGGAAAACATGATAAATTATTTATTTGTTTATTTATTTATTTTTAAGAGAGGAAAACATGGATCATATTAGGATGTTCTTTTGTAGTCATTTGTAAAAAAATAATTGTGTAGACAAATAGATAGGCAAGAGTTGAACCTGTTTTTGACTCTTTATTCACCTTAAACTTTCAAAGGCTGTCATCAAACTTATATTAAAAAAAACATAAATTTGCATGTATTTGAAGAAAGATAGATATAGAGCAATGATATTCAGCAATTTCGAGACAAAATCTGGTGGTAATTTGTGGGGTTCCTGTGATTGTCATTTACTGTTTGGTGATAGTACTATTATGGGGCCCAGCAGTTCTTAACCTTGGCATAGCATGGAAACACAGTCATTAGAAGAGAAAAAAAGATGGGAAACAAATTGGAGTGGAAAATGTGATATGTAAAATTGAGGACTGAATAGGTAAAGTTTGAGAAAGTTCTATCAAATGCTGATGAAAAGAGTAAAAGCCCATTTAGAAATGTATAAGAAGTGGATGAGATTCAAATAAGATCTATTTGTATTAGATACTATACGGAACAATTTGAAGAAGCATTACATGATAAATTCTTATCGATAGTGTTAGACTAATTAATTGGTTATAATTAATCGGGGCGGAAAATGTGATATGTAAAATTGAGGACTGAATAGGTAAAGTTTGAGAAATTTCTATCAAATGCTGAAGAAAAGAGTAAAATCCCATTTAGATATGTATAAGAAGTGGATGAGATTCAAATAAGATCTTTCGTCTTAGATACTATACGGGACAATTTGAAGAAACATTACATTATAAATTCTTATTGATAGTGTTAGACCAATTAATTGGTTATAATAACTTTTACTTATTTAAATAAGTTGGCTGAAAAAATTCTTGAAGTTTTTATATTTAATCACTTACTATGAGGAAACTTGTAAAACCTATGGTTTCTATATGAAGTTTCAAATAAGCTTCTAACAATTTTTTTAAGAATTTCGTATAAGCTCTGATGCTCCTTAAAGTTCCTTAATGTGTTCCTGTAAATTGCAGAAATGTTTTGTTTTGGTTCAATGTAAGTTTTTGGAGAATTGAGTTTCTTTCCCAATCCAATAAATAGTTTCTGGTATCTATGGTTGAAACTATTTTTGTGTATAAACCATAAATTAAATGATTCAAAGATGTTACTTTTACGTCCGAGCCTTCTATATCTGTGGATCATTGCCTAAACATTTTATGATTTTTATCTCTTAGGAAATGAGTTTCTAATGTGATATAATTGTAGTTTCATCTTATATTTTGTGTTAATTATCCTCTGTGTGTGCATTAGTATTTTATCATATTTTTCTTGTTTGAAGCATGACATGAAGAAGATTTTGTTGAAGAAAGAAATTTCAGGGGATTTTATAATGTCATCTAACGCCGCAGATCTATTTAAATCTGGTTGATCGACTAGATTGGAATATGAATAACTTAACTACTGTTGTCTTAGTTGTGGGGAATTTCTGGTTAATCCAAAAGTGAGCTGCTGTCTTTCATTCTTCATCTTTCCTTTCCAGCTTCGTTCTTTCAGAAACTTTCAATGTCTTAGGATGACTTGGTCTTTCCTAGTTTTCAGAAATTTCTTCAACATTAGATCTATCATGCTATGTAGTGACATTCGTTTCTAACATTTTTTATGCTCGAGTGTCTTTATCTTTAGTTTCATTATTTTGTTTAAGTTATTAGTTCCATTTTGTTTGTGGTGATATGATTCTTTCAAATGAAATATTTGGTCTCTCACGAAGTACATCATAAGTCTAATGAAATCAAGGGAAAAAAAGAAAGTATATTGAAATTATTTGATTTAGTTTTTTAGCATAAGATTTTCCATATCTTTGTTCTTGTATATATGATTTCTCTTTGCTGAAATTTTTGTTGCTTTTCCTAATGCTAGAAATTTGTTTGGTGATTGGGCATGCATGCTATGATTGTGTGGACAGAGAATAGCTTTGTTCATCTATTTGTAGTCCTATTTTGGGGTTTCTACTGTTGTACATTAATTCCATACCACTGTTTCTTTTCAATGGTGTGGGAAATGGGTTTGGCTTATCAGATCGTTGTTTTCTGGTTATCTTTGCCTAGAAAGATAATATGTTGGAGATTTTAAAAGTTTGTAAGGTAATATTTTGTGTAAGACTGTTTTTAGAGCAATATTTCATGTGAGCATGTTCTGGATTTTAGTTGGGTGGTATTTCTATAACTTCTGTAGATTTACGCTCAATATATCTGGATTTCAAAACCCAAATCATGTGAATGGCTTCTGTTATCGGTGTCCCTTCTAAAGGTTTTATTTCTTTTGGATATAGTTCATTCATACTTTGTGATTCTCTGTGTATGGTCATGAATATGTATTGCTTGAACAGTGCTCAGTATTTTGTATCTTTTCTTGTAGAACAAAAAAGAAAGAAAGAAGGTGCGGGAAGTTGGGATTCTGAAAAAGGACCCTGAGACGCTAAAAGAGCAGATTGATAAGTTGGAAATGATGAGTAAGTACTTTGGGCCTTGGATTCTCATGAAGTATTGTTCTTGTTTAATTCTAAATCTAATGGAACGGCTATACTTTTTATCGTTTCCAAAAAAAAAAGGCAATATCCTTTTGATGTTATAACAGAAGTTTGGCTGTATGAATTTGTACTCAGATGCTATTTTAGTGCATTACAATTATTCTTATTTTTCATCAAGCCTTAGAATTATTATTGAACTTCTAAGTTTGTAAAATTTCTCTGATATACTAAGCTAGGGGCCTTTGCAACTACTAGAGCGATATAAACAATTGAGCTTCTTTTATGCTTATATGAAATAAAAGATCAGGCACTATAACAATATATTGAATCAATGGCTGCTTAGTGTAAATTATTTTTGTGAAGAAAATTTAATATTAATTTTTTTGAAAGAGGTAAAAAGAAATAGAGGCCATTATAAGGACTTTTATTTTATATTTCTTTGAGAGTGGAAAAATGAATCACGACAAGTAATTATAGTCAACTTGCAATTTGGCTTCCTCCAATTCATGTTTAGAAATGTAAGGAAAAGATGGTCATCCAAGTGGCCGTATATGAAACTGTGACAGATTGTCAGTACTTTCTCCTGCCTGCCACATGGCATCCAAGTTGCCTTATATGGAAATGTGACATTAGTAAAAAAAAATGTTTAGTGTTGTTGTTATAGAAAAAAACCACAAGCTTTTTGGAGTCTCTTTAGAAGACTAAACAGAATCTCCTAGGAAGCTTCCTTGACAAAATAAGGTATGGTTTACCTTTCATCTCATAGAAACGGATCATTCTTTTAAAAATTTTATTTATATATTTATTGTTCAGTTCAAAGGACAAATATAATGATTCTTGGAATATTTTTGTTTTAAAGGGAAAGATCATACCTTTTTATGCCAAGGAAGCTTCCTAGGAGAATCTATCTTTCACTAGATAGCTCTGTAAAGCAGAGTAAAATGACGTTATTTTGAACTGTGTACGTGTTTTCCTATTCTGGACAAAGCTTATTTTCTCCCACCTTTCCATGTATGCCCTTGTAAGGTAGCTGAAATGGAGTTCTAAAGGATTGTTTTCTTACACGTGTGAATTTTTTCTTAAGTTAAGATGCCAACCCTGAATTTTGTCACCTTCGCACATAGGGAGAACCAAGGTTGTTGGCTTCTGCTTTGAGGATTGATCAGCCTGTCCTCCAGTTGACTCCTCCTTGTCCAATTTTAATTGTTGTTCGAAAGGGAAATATGGGTTCATGTTGGATGTGGTGGTCTCAAATGGATGTTGATGGATCAACTGTCTGGTCTTCTCTTCCTGATTTGGTTACTGTGACGCAAAGATCCTTGTCCATCTCCATCACCTCAGGTTATAGCATGGCAGATTGTTGTTGCCACTGATTAATGAGGGCGATTGACTGGCCATTATTATCTGGGAAACTAGTCTTCACCTTGGTGTTTTCTTTAAATGTTTTTATGAGATCTCTGATCCTATAGAATTTCGATCCATTTAGTAGACTTGTATCCCCAGAACTACTATCAATTCAGCTGGTTTCTAGATTAAGACTGGAGTTTACTTGTGTAAATTTTAGCCCCCTTTGTTGATTTGTTTTGTATCTTCCTTTCACTTAAAGAATTTTGCAGCCCTTGTGTTATTTGCTTGACCCCTTAGTAAAATTTCATTTCACACTGAATCGGAAAAAAAAATGCCATTCTGGCCTATTTTTGTTTGAATGATTTTTGCTTTTCACCCAGAAAGGTGGTTATTGCAAGCAAAGATGAAGAGAGCAGCTTTGTTTTTGGAAGCAAGCTCAAATTTTATAGAAAGGGAAAAGGACTACTAGGACCTAGCAAGAGGCCATGGAAATAGAAATGCAAGAGGACTGATCTTCAAGTCGAGGTAGCTTGAAAACATTATGGCTTATTATGAATGACAAGGTCGGTCTGGGAATGCCTGAGCTGAGCAAAGTGGAAGAGAGCTGGTGTTATCCACCAAAAATTTTCAAAAGAGTTTCAAGATTTTTTGATGGGAAGAAGGACAAGAAGTAGTCATCGAGGTTGGCTAGGTTAGATCTGATTTTGGTGACCATCCTTTTGACGGAGGGCAATTTACTTTTCTATGGGGCAAAGATGGCAGCTAAAGTCTTCCAAAGTCTTTTATGAAAAGAATTTTTAAGGGTGACTAATTGAAGAGGAAAACCCTAGTTAAGTAGAAGGAAGCTGTCAACTGGGAAAAAAGTCCCACATTGAAAAATGAGAAGAAGTGTTAATGCATTATGAGGTTGAATAATAGGCCTCCTAAGTGACTAGTCATTTTGGGATGGAGCTGGATTCAACCCAAAAATCTAGTATGGTATTAGAGCAAGTTGTGTATGGAAAAAGTTCTAGTTTGTGTTCTCTAGGTTATCTATGTGCTGTGGGCTCCATAAGGTAGGAGTCTCTGTGTTGTGGGCTCCATGAAGGAGTCTGTGTGTCCCATTATAGGGTTTGGGCCCATGTCTCAGGCCCATTTGTGTAAAACCTCAATGTGAGGGAGAGTATTGAGTGTAAAAAAAAGCCACACATTGAAAAATGAGAAGAAAAGTTAATGGGTTATAAGTATTGTGTAATAGGCTTCCTAAGTGGCTAGTTATTTTTGGATGGAACCAGCCTCAACCCAAAAATCCAACATAAGCCTTAGAGTATCCTAGAATGGAAGCATTTCTGTGGACGTGATCTTGAGGGATATAGAACATATGTCCACACACTGATTGGTGCACAAAAGTAGGCAATTTTGCAGCCAATGGAACAATCTGATATCTTTTCGTCCAATGAAAACAATATATGAAATTGGGCTCTATTTTGATCATCTTTGGAAAATTAAAAATAAAGATAAGAACTCTGTTATGAAAAAATTAGAAGCAGGCATCATGAAGTCAATTGTCGTTTGCAAACAAAAAGTATTTTAAAAAAGTCCAGCAGTCAAGTGAAAACTACTAACATGAGAGCCGTAATATGCTATCTACCAATGCTATGAGAATAGGACCACTTTCTCCTAGCTTTAGTGGTTCTAGTTAGGGGTGGCATCGAGTTGAGTCGAGCCGAGCCCTAACTTGCCTATGTTCGAGCTGTGCTTGATTTAAATATTTCGAACTCGAGCTCAAGCCGAGCCCAACCTCAAGCCTAAAATTATAATCGAGCCCGAGTCCAATAATTTTAACCGAATTCAAGCTCCAACTTACATTTAAAACTTTGCATAAAATACATGTCAAATAAACTATATATAAAATTATGCATAAATTTTACATAAAGTTGGGCATGACCTCTACATAAAATTGGGCTTAACCTTTTGTACATAAACCTTGCATAAAATTGTCTATACAATTTGCATAAAACATTGCATAATATTATGCATAAATCTTATTCAATAATCAAGCACAAAAACATCATTGAAATATCAATATCAATTTACAACCACCCAAATAAAAACTATACATCCAGTATAAATTTATAAACTCTAGCTCTACATCCAGTATATAACTGGATTATTGAATAGCTTTTGATTTTTGAATAGTCAAACAAGCTCACATTCAGATTCTATGTATGTACAGTTAACCGAGGTCGAGGCGGGTCTTACCATCTGGTCCATTCCAGGCTTTACATCAGCCCACCAGGCTGGATGAGCCAAAATTAAGCTGCTATCCTTACTTTTGCAGCAAACAGCAAAGCTTCACACAAATTTTTTAGAGAGCTTTGTGTGGCTGAATAGACAAAAAGACCCTTTGAAAAAGGCTAACAAGCGGTACGGGATAAGTAGACTACAAAGCGATTAGAGGGATCCTCGTTATTTTGACTTCTTCCATTGCCCTCCTTCGCCGTTGAGTAAATAAAACCCTAGATAGCCTCTTTCCTTGCTTTGATTGAGGAGCGCGGGGGAGTCTAGGTAAATCATTAAATTAGGTCTTACATCTCATAGGTCAAGCTGAAAACTTGTGTCCTGAATTTCACAGGTCGACCAGAAGAAGCCCTCTCGTTGTGCCAAGATTCATACATCTTTTCTTTGGTTTTTAACCTCGCTTTTTGTAGGAGATTTTTTTTGTGCATAACTAGGGTTTTATTGTGATTCGAATGTCGACGGAGAGGAAGAGGAAGATGAGAAATGATTCAATATACCGATTACGCTCAGTTACAAAAACCGATTGAGCGATGAAGATCGGAGGGGAAGAAGATCAGAGAGGAACATCGAAGAAAAAGAAGATGAAATTGAATACAAAACCAAAACTTACCTGAAGGGGGAGATTGCAGTCCGATTCTTTCTAGGAAAGATCGGAAAATCACGGACGAACAAACTTCGCAGCCAATTTTCTTCCGATCTTCCGGAACCCCAAATCCCCATTTCCTTTCCTGATTCCCCGAACTCGTTGCCGCCCGATTCTGATCTTCTCGAGCCCCAAATCCCCATTTCTTTTCTGAATGCCGAACTCGTTAAATTATGAGCCAACTCGCGAGCTTTTGAACCGAACCATGGTTTGCTCGAGCTTGGCTCGTTAACTTAAACAAGTCCGATCTCGATCTCGAATCAGATTCGAGATTGAGATAAACCGAACCGAGCCGGAACCGAGCCGAGTTCGAACTACTCGTGAACCTGCTCTGTTCAATGCCACACCTAGTTCTAGTTGCATTGGATATTAGATTAGGGGTTCGAGGACTGGGTCATGACAAACCAGAATGTTATGGGAATAATCCAGCCATTGACCCAGAAAAAGTACCCATGTCCAGTTCAACCACATAAAAACCAGCAATGCCACCTGATGCTGATGTCAGAATAATGATAAAAATGAAAATTTAAAAATTTAAATATTGAAAGAATCTTGTGATCAGGGGAAGGAGGGGGACCCCTCCCTTGCTGCAGAGAGAAAGAGGGGAAGTGGGAAGGACAGGGGCCTCTCTCCTAAGTGAAGAAAAGAATTGAGGAAGGGGCCTCCAGCCTCTCTGCTTTTGTGTTGGTTTATACACAATGGTCCCCTACCTGCTGATACAGAGAGGAGGAGAGGGGCAATGTGCAGCCTTTCTTTCTCTGTGGGACACTGCCCTTCGACCCCTGCGATTTTGGTAAGTACCTGGGATGTGGGGGAGTTGCCTTGAAGTCCCCATCATCAATGGTGGGAATAGAGAAACTCCTAGATAATGCTGAAAGTGAAGAGAGGTGTCTGGTTCTGCAGCCTGCCCTGAAGGGAGACTTACTGCACTGTGACTCAGCCAACGGCTGACCCAGTTCTGCAGTTTAACTGTTCAACCTGGCCGCGTCAACTGTGTTTTTCTTATCAGATGCGGGCCAAGTCTGGTTCAACTCAGTTCAACTGTCCAGTCTGGTTAAAATTGATTCAACTGACCAGTCTAGTTAAAATCGATTCAACTGACCAGTCTGGTTAAACTCAGTTCAACTGACCAGTCTCTTCTGGCTCTGATAAGTCTGTTATCTATACTGTGAGGTCCCTTTCTTTCAAGTCTCACCAGTATGTGGGGTTCATCATCAAAAAAATTTCAACATTGGATCTTTATTCAGATTTCTCTAATCTTTTTCTTGTATTAGTCTTTACATAAGTTCACCAATCTATAGATAACTTTTGACTTCTGGAGTTTGCCTCTGTGCATGGTCATGCTTGTAGATGTTTGTTGATTGTTGAATTGCTATGCCTAATGTTTTCACCGAGGGAGGTTTTGTGGGTCTAATTTCTGATATTGATTGGAGCAGAGGCAGATGGTGCCCTTGACAAGGCAAGGAAGCACAAGAAAAGACAGCTGGAGGACACATTAAACCTTGTTTTAAAGAAAAGGAAGGTAACTTTTCTTTTTGAAAATTAAGGAGGCTACTCTGAAGATTTATATTTTTAGAAAGAATGAATAGTCAAGTGTTGCATGAATATTGCCCTTTGGGGATTGTGCATGGATTTCTATCTCATCTCATGTTTTTTCTTTTATTCTTAATTTTGGACAGAGAAATTTTGTGTTAGTTTCTGACGTTTTGTACATCATGGACTTTCTTCCTGTAATAATTCATTAGCTAATGTTTCCATATACTAGTATATATTTGAGGAACCTATACTAGTAACTTTTCTTTTTTAAAATTAAGGAGGCTACTCTGAAGATTTATATTTTTAGAAAGAATGAATAGTCAAGTGTTTCATGAATATTGCCCTTTGGGGATTGTGCATGGATTTCTATCTCATCTCATGTTTTTTCTTCTATTCTTAATTTTGGACAGAGAAATTTTGTGTTAGTTTCTGACGTTTTGTACATCAAGGACTTTCTTCCTGTAATAATTCATTAGCTAATGTTTCCATATACTAGTATATATTTGAGGAACCTACATAGTCATGATAAATTTGATATATAATGTATAATATCTTAACCTAGAAAAGAGTTGAATGCGTGATTGGATTCTATTTGTACTTCCAAATGCATAGAGTTATGGTTTATCATGGTTAGTCATTTTTCTCTATTTGAATGATGCCTTGGGGCAATTCAAAATGGTTAACTCCCAAATACAACTGCACACTGCTCAGTGCACGCATATGAAAATAGGTGGGGGAAAGGCCTCTTCCCAAGGAGAAGAAATGTAGGGAAGGTCTAGTGTTTTTATCTCCTATTGCAAAGAAAGCAAGGGGGAGAGGTGGACCCCATTTTTTTGGTTCTATCTTTAGACACTAAGGTCTTTGTTCTTTACGTCAAAACATAAAAAGGTGAGGATTAGAGGGTGATTGCCAGGAAATTTTAAATCCAGGGGTGTCATAATAATTTATTCTTAAAAAGAACAATTATGTCTTCAATCATCGATTGCTTGCAAAAGCGCCACAGCCATAACAACATGGAAAACCTATTAAAATTCAAAACATTTTTGACCTGCATTAAATTCCAAATATTGAGCTGACCTTTTTGACTTGCACGATCCTTTCAAATATTGTTTTAGCCTTTTTGACTCGCATCATCGTTCTAGATATTGGTTTAAACCTTTTTGACTTGCATTATCTTTTCAAATATTTCTTCCTCCAACATTGTATTTTTTGACTTGCATCACAATGATCCCTAGATGTCAATAATGAATGATTTTAGTAAGAGGGTAATAATTTGATGTACGAATCTTACTGAATGAAAGATATATACGAGACATTCTCCTTGATAAAAAGAAAAGTTCCATTGCCTGATCCTTCACATGCTGCAACATTTATAGTAAATTAATAATTACTTAGACATTGGATGAGAATTCTTTCCTAAAATATGGATTAGAAACATGTTACAGGTTTTCTGGTTTTCCTTGTGAAAGTGTGGAAGCTGGCAAAAGTAAGATGCTTAAATTGATAAGAAGCAAGATAGAAGAAGAACAAGAGAGAAAGAGGAGAGTGGAAGGTTGGGGTTTTGGTGAGGTGCGTGAGTGAGAGAGGGAGAAGAACAAGCTCAGCCTCCTTTTTAAACATTTTTGTGACGTAGTTGTGCGCTGAGGGCAAGGGTGAGGGCTCCACCTTCTTTGGGGTCCTCCTTCCTTGCATGATCCTTCTTTCCTGCTCAATGGATGTCTACAAGCCTGCTATGAGGTCGACCAGGTTTAGCCTTTCTTTGAATCTGGAAAGGAAAAGATGATTAAAGTGAGAAAAACAGTTGGAGAGAGAGAAGAACAATCGAGAAAGAAGAGAGTGGAGAGTTAGGGCTTTCAGTGAGGTGTTCGAGGGAGAGAGGGGGGAGAACAAGCTCAGCCTCTCTCTCAAACTCCTCTTCCCTTGATAATTTAATTAATCATATTCAGAGGCTAAACTACCCTTGTGCCCCTTACACCCTTTAGAATTTTCTAGAAAAAAAATATAGGGGAAACTGTAGAAAATACTCTCCTAGTCTCTAGGTATTACATAACTTTCAACCCTTGAGTAGTTGAAAACTAGAACCTACATAGAGCACTTCCTTTCGCCTTGTGGCAATGTGTACTAATTCTGAGGCTAGTGACACCATAAATCTTCAGTAGGCCTTTCTGATGTCAACGTTCAAAGAGTTGGAGGAGACTTGTTCATCCGAAGCATGCTATAAGCAAGAATTATTAATGATTTATAGTTTGTTTGATATATCAAAATTATACAATGCCTTTCAAATAAAAAGTTAAGTTTTACTGACTCAATCTTCAAGGAATGTGTCTGAATCTTCAAAGAACGTCTCTATGGCAAGCTGATTATTGAAGGAGACTCAAAGATTGTCATCAGTTGGTGTTCAAAAGATAGCTCCCCCCTTGGCGCCACTAACTCATCACTGATTGAATTGCTGACATTTTGTCATCTGTTCATTGTAATTGGAATCTCATTCCTAGATCAGCTAACTCTTTGGCTGATAAATTGGCAAAATTTGGAACTTCCCAGTAATCTCTCATTGTTTGGGAAGGCTTCCCCCCTTTGTAATCTGCTCGCTTGAGTTTTTGTCTTAATAAAATTCAGCACCATTTAAAAAAAATAATAATAAATAAAAAAAATTTAATATTTACTGAGCCTTTATTGTTTACTTTTACTTTTAAATCTAAGCCTATCATGTTATTGCATTGTCCGGAAACTACATATGTTATGGATGATTTGCCTTGTGCTTTTTGGCCTTGATTAGATTTTTCATTTTATTTTCCATAAGAATATGTGCAGTTTACCCCTAATACCAATGATTATTCCTATCTAAATATATGTTTTTGAACAGGAGTATGAAGAGAAAATGCATGAAAAGGGTGAGACACCAGTGATGTTCAGGTAAGATTATCCGCAACTTTACTGTAGTTTCTTTTGGTTCAGAATGTGGTATTTGTGAATTAACTACAGAGATAACAGTCCCCTACTGTTCTTTCAGCCATCTGGGGCCACCGAGGAGACGAACTACTGCAGAGGAGGAAGAGAGAGTAAAACATCCAAGGCCAGAGGTCTCTCTGTCTCTCTTTTTCTTTCCTTTATCTCACCTTTTTCTACTTTTTTAATTTGTTTCTCAGCTTTGCCATTTATTTAACCTACTCATGCTTAGCCTCTTCCCGGATGCAGGACTCTGTATATTATCATCCTACATTGAACCCTACTGGTGCTCCACCACCTGGAAAACCTCCTATGTACAAGTCATCAATAGGTCTGCTGGCATTTTTATGTAAATCTCTGAAGGAAAATTTTCTTTTTTAATTGTCTTTTTCTCATCTTGTTTATCTTTTTTTGCATTTTTCACATCAGGACCTAGGATACCTTTGCCAATATCATCAGGTGCTGGTGCATCATCTTCAGGGTCAGAGCTAGAGGGTATGGATTTAGCTGTACCTCCGCCACCACCTCTGCCACCTCTGCCCTCGACAAAGTCAGTTGAATCTACTTCTGGCAACGATTCTACTACATCATCTTTACCTCTCCCACCACTGCCTCCAAAATCAATAACAGAATTAAGTGTTTCTTTACCTCTGCCACCACTGCCTCCACCACCTCTTGGTCCACCATTAAAAGACATTCCTATTCATGCACCTCTACCTCCACCCCCGCCACTTCCTCGACTTTTGCAGCCTCCTCCACCTGGCATTAATGAAATTGAAAGAGACAAAATTCAGGATGCAGAAGCTGATGGTCCAGGACTGAAGGAGCAAGATCTGGTACACTTTTGTTTTATTTCTCTTTTTGTTTTAGAAACTTTATCAATATTTTTTCTGCTTCTCATGCCAATGCTTTTGTTGGATGAGCATATATGACTTCAATTTTCTTTTGTCTGTTTTTTCTTTATCCTTAGTGGGGCTTGGTATTGATATCTTTTCTATACAGATTTTTATTTTAACTTCGATTTTATAGTCTGGAGTTGCCATTTCCTTTTTGGCATTTGAATTTTTGAAAACTGCACAATGGTAGACATTAAATTATGCACTGAATCCACTTGAGCCCTGTTGAAGGTGAAACCCATATCAGAGTTTGATGAGGAGCATGATCCCCGTGAATTCAGCTTTTGGTTCAAAGTTCACATTCCGGGGTGGGGGGGTGGGGATTTAGATCTTACCATGGGATATGGGGTGAGGTGCGTGTTAATCTAGATTAAAAGAAACATGATCCCCTCCCAGACTTGCATATTTGGTTTGAAAGCTGCATTTGATAGTCAGAAGAATTTTCTGACAGTCGCCTTGAATGGTGAAGATGTGTTAATAGCCATCGTAAAAACACATTGCTCTTTTGCAGGCCTCATCTCCACCTCCACCTCCCGGGTTGCCCCCAAAGGCAGTGAATCAATCTAGTGGACACAGTGATTCTGGTGACAGTAATGCTACAAAAGATGCTTCGAAGATGATTCCTCCCCCACCGCCTCCAAGACTACAAGCAACATTACCTAGGCCTCCTGCAGGAGTCACTGTTTTACAACCTGATGTACTACCCCCCGGGATCTCACGGTTTCCCCCACCCCCACCAGATACAAGGCCTCCACCATTACCTGTTCCTGGACTTCCCCCTAATCGGCCTCCACCTGGAATGGGAGCCTCTTCACTGCCACGACCACCTTTCGGCCCACCTCCTGGTCCACCTCCCATTTTTAGACTACCTCTTTTGCCTGGTCAACCATTTGTCCCAGAAGATGATCTTGCTGTAGGTAGACCAGCTGCACCTCTGAAGCCTTCCTATGTTAAATCTGCAGCATCTACTGTTGTGAAGAGGCCATTGGCGCAGCACACACCTGAACTGACAGCAATGGTGAGCTATTATATTAGATACACTCAGCAGTTATCTTGTTATTCAGTGTGTTTCGGGGTTGGAATCATCTTATGATCGATTTTAGCCTTGACTGATGTGTCCTAATGTTTTTTTATCTGATATCAGGTCCCTGCATCAGTGCGTGTGAGGAGAGAGAGTGCCATTCTGAAACCTAAACCAAAGATGCAGCTAGCTACATTTAAGGCTGCTCCTCGACCTTCGCTAGTTCCAACCCCAAAATTGGACTCAACAGGTCAGCCTTCTGCACCAAAGTCGCATAGTATTGATGATTCATATACAGCCTTCTTGGAGGACATGAAAGCACTGGGTGCACTTGACAGTTAGACGAGTAGCCTGGTCACTCTCGAGTGAGAAGCATGACGGGAAAACAGATTCTTGGGCATTTGCAAAGGCAGTAACGATCTTGGGCTTGTGAGCGCCTGTTTTTGAAATTGTTTTGCGTTCGTTGTATGTGCGCAATAGTGTAGATGTTTTATACAGTTTAATTAAGTTTAATTGAAGCAGATGCTATTCAAAAGACTCTTGACCCGTAAGCAGTGTAATCCTCTAGATTGGTGAACTCACGCAGTACCCTATAATCAAGGAGATCATCTTGTCTTGCACTATCATTGTATTTGGGATATTTGGTTTTCCAAACCCATAAAGCTGACATTGTAAGCCCCAAAGAATTGTTTGAAAACTTATTTGGATGTAAAAATTACTCTTTCATTTTCTTTTCCTAATAGCCCTTTTATTTGACTATAACGGATATAGACTAAGGAAAGGCAGAGTAAATGATTTTTTCCCTAGATTGTATTGAGTGATCTCTCCACATTTGAGAGTAAAAATGTTGTACTGCTAGATCACTCACTTTGTAAGACTGGGACTCATAAATGCTTGTAGTTGCTAGAATTCCAGCATTCTTCTCAAATTTAGGAATTCATCTAGTAATGTTTTTATTTATTTATTTATGAATCTACTAGGATTTACTTTTTTCTTACTGAATTCAGAAGTAAAGATAAACTCAAAATAAGCATTTTCAAAATCTGACTTACTTCTAGGAATCCCAAGAGATGTTTGTAACTCGTACAATTTGGGATTTTGGGTGCCATTCTAAACTTAGAGAGAGGGAATGAAATTGATAGGTGGAGGAGCAGATAGTCCTTCTCTTGTTCTTTCTAAGGTGGAAGGAGATTCTCTCTAAGAACGTGATGGCTACTAGGGCGTGGCAGACTTCTTTCTTTCCTTGTACTTCTTCATTTGAGGTCTTGATGGTATAGGAACTTGTTCTAGTGTAGGAGATGGTGCTGAGGGCTCCTGGGGTTGCTCAACTCGATCTTGAGAAGCTGGGGTTTTCCTCATGTTTGATTAGAGACTCTTCATCCTCCTGTTCTAAATTAGTGTGTGCAAGCCTCACTTGTTGGATGAAGATTTGGGCTTTTTTCTAGAGGACGAGGGAGTGATTTGGGTTCTCTTATTTTCCATTATTCTGGAAATTAGATCTAAAAGTTTAGAGATTTGGTTTGTGAGAAGAAATATCACATTAGAAGATTAAAGAGTATGAAAAGTTCCACCAAACAAGTGTTTTTCCTTCTCTATTTGATACTAGGAGTCGACTCCATGCCAAAATATTTGACTTCTTGTAGGCAGTTTTGTATCTCCCTGAAGTATGCAGGGTCTGACTCCATTGGAAGGATTCAACTCCTCTTGTTTTGAAGATTCGATTTCTCCTTTTGGCTTTAAGGTACTGTTTTCAATAGGTTTTCTCTCCAATACCAAGGATTCAACTCCTTCAATCTAAACTTTGTTTTCAATCTCTCTATAAAGTGGATTCAACTTGTTTTGATGGAAGATTTGACTTTTTAAGCACAACTCTCCAATACCAAGGATTCGACTCCTTTAATCTAAACTTTGTTTTTAATCTCTCTATAAAGTGGGTTCAACTTGTTTTTATGGAAGATTTGACTTTTTAAGCACAACTCTCCAATACCATGGATTCGACTCCTTCAATCTAAACTTTGTTTTCAATCTCTCTATAAAGTGGATTCAACTTGTTTTGATGGAAGACTTAATTTTTTAAGCACAACTCTCCAATACCAAGGATTTGACTCCTTCAATTTAAACTTTGTTTTCAATCTCTCTATAAAGTGGATTCAACTTGTTTTGATTGAAGATTTGACTTTTTAAGCACAACTCTCCTGGATTCGACTCCTACAATCTAAACTTTGTTTTCAATCTTTCAATAAAGTGGATTCAATTTGTTTTGATGGATGATTTGACTTTTTAAGCACAAAAGTGTAAAATTTCACAAAACCTTTATATTAATCATTTCAAATCACTTATGACTTTCACTTTGAAGCTATTCATCATACTTCCTCAAACAACTTTAGCACACTCAAATCAGTTAATTATAAGGATGCAATTAAGGGTATAATTGGTATACGAACAAAATAGAATAGGCTATTTCATATGCCCTTCTAATTACTATTCCAATATTTAGTATTCATTTCATCTGATTATTTTTAAGGCAATCCAGTTATGCTTATTTACCTAGTTAGTAACCAAGTAAATGGGTAAATAAATAAAAATAGAAAGAAATAATTTAAAAATATAAAAACATGTAAATTTCTTAAAAAATTAAAAAATAACAACGTGCTTATAATATTGAAGACAATAAAAAGTCATATAAAATAAACATAACAAGGTTTTCCTATATAAAATATAAAAAAATTACAATGATACCATTACATAATCAGTAAACGGGTATGGAATAGCTATTATCCATTTTCATTCCGTTTAATAAATGATAAAACAATAAATGGGTAAAATTACTTGATTACATATACAAGTAAGATTTTTTCTTCCTATTTTGTTTAACGACAGACAAAAAATTAGTCAATCAGATAAAATTGATACCTCTAGATGAGTCGAGCATTCTTCATACCTCATTACTCAAGGATTAGCATGAATAGACAAATCTTCATCAAGGCTTGTGAAGATAAGCACAATGCTAAGAAGGCTCTCCAATCCAAACCTTAAAATAGTTGTATATGCATGATTTAGTAAGAAATGTAATGATAGCTACACAATCAAGCAGAATTAACTTTGAAGCTCATTTCTAAATCCTTCCAGATAATATAAGCAATCAGTTTTAATACAAAACATATTTGAATGAATGCATTCTTTTGTGTCTTTAGGTCTATCTTGGGGAGTCCTTGATTTTTTTATTGATTTTCATAAAATCATCATTGTCCAATATCAAAAGATTAGATGTTCAAATTTTCATGTAATTGTTTTTAGGTTATTATCCATCAAATGATTCAAAACTTTCTCTCAATTGTTTCAAGTTGAGAGTCCAAGTGTCAAAATTTATTGACTTTTTCAAATATCCTTAACAATCATGCTTTCTTTGCCAATTTTTTCTGAGAGCTTAACACAAACTTCATCTACTCATTTAATCTAAATCAACTGATGGAATTTATTTCATTCAACTATGCAAGTTATAAACAAGCAAAAGAAATTAAGAGATGGCTACCATTTGATTTCTTTGCTTAGTTATAAAAATGAAGTGACTATCCGTATTTTCCTATTGGATTAGTTTTAATGCCCATGTATATTTCAAATTTAGTTCAAGGCATTTGACCTCTACTCTAGCTTATGTTGACTTTTGAGTTTTTTTAAAGATATGACTATAAGATCTTCTCAAGGAAAATGTCAGATTAGATCCTAAAAGTAGTCTCACCTACCCAAGTACAAATTAGTTTTAACTTTTTTGCTCTAGTCTAGGTTACTATCCAAATCTTAACAATGTGCTTAGTGATGGTCTTTTCCTCATTCTTTCAACTGAACATTAGCATTATGTGGAGCTATTTGTCACTTCTTTTCTGGCTTGATTTCTAGTGTATCTAAAAGGTCATTTGGGTTCACCTAAAACAAACTTATATGAATGATCAGACTTATACTTTAATCTTGTGGCGACTCTTGTATTTCCTTGTTCTTTTGTTTGGATTAGGAGAGTCATTATCAAGTCCACGTTTGGCTGTGAGGTTTGAATTTTTGATTGAGGTTTCCCTTATACGTCATGAGATTCTTCTTCATCTTCATCTTCCAAGTTTGATGTCAAGGTAGGAGTACCTAGTGATTTCACCATGAGAACTTATTCCAACGCTCATGGGGGTACTTGATGAAGAACTCTTCCATCTCTATGCAACTTTCAATTCTGCATAGTTCGACCCCCTCTCATATTTCTACCCTGTCCTTGGGATGAGGAAGATGTTCCCCGATTGCCAAAGAACATCGCCGATGGAGTATCAATAAGAGAAGGAGGGGATGGATCTGGTATCCGAAGTAATGTAGCACTAATATCATTGAAGGATGGAAGAGCAGAAGAACTTAGAAGCTGAGTATTGGCCACCTCAAGGTATGGTTTAATATTCGATAAGTAAATGGCTGCTGCCGAAGTTTCTCTTTGTCGTTTTTGAACGACAATATCAGTGGAATATGGCTGAGCTAGTTTTCATTCTTGAAGAAGACCTCGAAACCATGCCAAAAATCCGTGAATATTATCTCCATGTTTCGTATGCAACATGTTTTGTAAGACATCATATATTTTTTGTAGTGAAGCAGTGCTTAAGTAAAGTTTGACACAAGTGTCCCATATGTTCTTTGCGGTTTCCAAGTGGCCCACATTGTTGGCCACCTGCTCATCTTTAACCCACTTGTGGTAGGACACATCTTCTTCATCAATCGGAGGAGGAAAGTTAACAACGTGGCTTAAGAGGTCACGAGTAATAAGAACCCTCCGAACCGATTGTGATCAGCTCATGTAATTGGAGAGACCTCTAAGTGGAATTGTAGTAATACGAAGTATATCACTCTTATTACTATTGTATCCAATCTCCATGATGAGGCAAGTAAAACATGGAGGTCAAGGGAAAAAGGCCTTCTTCAAAGAACATTTACTCAATGTAATTTGAAGAACCCGTAGACCAAATCGGTCACCAACAAAAGAGAACAAAATCCAATTTCTTTCACGAGGGCAAGCACCAAATTATCAACAAATTTGTGCCTTTAGAAAGTGATAATCACATCCAACCATCACTCAACTTCTCTTGTATTCATAAGAACAAAGAGAAGAAAGTAGATGCAACCGATTAAGCCTTAATCCAAACTCCAACACAAACTAGCAATAAACAAAAATTTAGAGAAGATTTAAAGGCAAACCAAGACACTTGGAAGAGATTTATCTTCAACTCATGGGAGACTTCAACGTAAAAAAATTCAATTGTTGAAGTTAAAAAAAACAGAAGTACAAAGGGTATATGATTGTTGGAATTTCATCAAACATATAATGGGCATCCAATAACATAACACAAACCCATGAGCAACCTTAAGTAGGAGAAGTTACAACAACATGTGCTGAAATTCTACCTCAAATGAGATGGATCCAAATTACATAAAGGTAATTGAATTTCACCCATCAATCTTAATAAGATGCAAACAGTAAATGATCTTGATCACTCTTGTAATTGATTTACAAGGAGTCCAGATTATAACATCAATTTAGCCATAGAAATAAATCTTTACAACATATAAAGATTTATCTTGACTTGATGTGACTCAAAATTCAAGAAGTAAAGAAAAACAGTAAAAAGGAGTATGTAAATAAGAAAAGGAAACAAACAAAAAACGTAAATAAGAAGAGCATGAACTTATCTCTTCATGACTGAACTCCTTTTACAACTTCTTGAATAAATTTCATAATAACTCCATGAAGAGAGATCTTGAACTCCTTGCTCTGATACCATGTAGAATTTAGGATCTCATGAAAGGAACTTTAGATCAACAAGAAAGAAGAAGAAGAAGAAGAGAGAAGGAGAAGAGAAAAAGAACGTGGAAGGAGAAAGTTTGGATTAAGGGAGAAGAGGGTTGCATCAAAAAGAAAAATGAGGGCTGGACGAATTGGTGGGAAGAGAGAGAGTTCTTCAATGCCCTACCTCTTAGCCAATGACTTTATTTATAGTTTTACAATGCCCTTAGGGCTACAACTTGATAAAACAAAAGACATAAAAGGAACACATATTTACACTTCTATACCATCTTTATGGAAAGTACCATATTTTACACATATGCCACTCCTTTGACGTGTGGGCTTCTTGTCTTGAGCTCGTGGGCTTGAGCCCATCTTCCAATAGGAGTCTTGGTTGAAGGGTTCAATCAAGCTCTCCACTTCTCAATTCGTGAAGAATCTCTCTTTAGCCTAAACTTTTTTTCTCTATTTTCTCTTCTATCCTCTCTACCCGAGCTCTCTCTCTCTCTCTTTGCTCTTTTTCTTCTCCTTCTCTTATCTTGATCGAGGTTTTAATCATGGGATCCAAAATTCAACATGGTATCAGAGCATCAAATTTAGGATCCCCACATCAAAAGAATGTTCTAAGAAGTTATGATTAAAATTACTCATAGAAGGCTATTTGTGAAGTAAGATTGAAGTTTGTGAGATAAATTTTTCATTCTTGTTATTATTACTTCATGCTCTTGGATTTTGGATCTTTAGAAGATGGTTCAAAGATGATTTTATTGTTGTCTTCATCTTTTGAAATTATTGAGATTTATGCATCTCGGATTAGAAGAAGTTTATTAAGGAAATTTTGTCGGTTTGCAAGTTCTTGGCTGAAAATCAGTTTATGTTGATTTTTTTTGCATAAAAGGTTATAATTTATGGGAACAAGATTTTCCTGATGAAGAAAATTATTCTTGATCCTATTATAATTGGTTTTTTATCGATTGGATTTCAAAATCTCATTACTTAGTTTCTATGCTAAGCTTCTCCATTAACTGAGTTGTTTGAAGAACTCTACTCGGTTTTGTGATTTTTTGGAGAATTTTTTGAGAGCCACGGGGTGGCTAATTGTTCTTGGAAAATCAAGCATCAAATATTGTATTTTACATAAAATGAATCAAATACAAAATAATAAATAAAGTGGCTAGTTGACGCTAATCCATTTGAAAAAAAGATTGCTGCTTCTGAAGATCTTACTATGTCTTCTTGATTAGGCCTGATTTTGTTTGATTTTTGATCAATTATATCTTGACTAATTCATGAGGAAATGAAAATATTATGGCTTATCCCAAGCTGGAGTTTAATATATTTTTTGAACGATCTTGGAAAGATCTAATTCGAAATTGCTACCTTACCTTACTTGATCTCATGCTTATGGATTGATTTTTGCCATTCTCTACAAGGAAGATTAGAGAATTAATTACATAAATTTTTGGCTAGCAAGTTGACTGGCCTAAGAGGGTTCCCTCCTTGCCTAAAGACTTGATAAGCTCGGGTTCTCCTCCCATCTACCAGAGCTAGCCTTGGCTGGTCTTGAATCTCCAACCAGCTTATTGAGGCTATTTCAAATTTAAGTACATTATTACCCTTGAATTGCCTCTTATGGCTGAAGAATACATGGGTAACAAGAATGATATTCTCAAAATTACTACTATACCCTTGCTTGGGATATTAAATTTTTTGAGCTAGTCTACATCGGTTCGACGGTTCCTTATAACAAGGGATTTACTTGGTCACCTCACCAAACTTGGGCCACCCATTGATGAAGAATATTGCTTATGCTAAGTGGTTAAAAAAATGACACTTTGGTACTTAGTTGGCTCATCAACAACATGGAAGAACTTGTCTCCAACAATTTTATTCATCTCGACATCATCAAACAAATTTGAGAGACATGTGCTAAGTTATACTTTAGCTCTGACAACTTACACAACCATATGATATTCTCCAAAGAATGTTCAACACTAAACAAGAAGAAAATATCCATGAATATTTGGCTTGTTTTAGAGGCCTTCTTAAAGAATGAAAGCTAGCTCAGCCTACCTCTACCAATGTCTCTATCCAAGACAAGCAGAAGGAAGCTTTAACCACTACCATTTGCTTAGCAAACATTAAGCCATATCTCAAAGATGCTAAAAGTCAACTCCTTAGCGCCTTTGCTATTCCCACCTTTGATGTTGTATGTCCCACATTACTCCGCATTCCAGACTCTTCTTCTCCTTCTCTTACTGAAGTTTCATCCGCTAAATAATTCGGGAATAGGGGAACATCTACCGACCGTGACGGAGGCCGTGGAAGAAATTATAGAGGAGGACAAGGAAGAGGTGGAAGGAATGGGTTTGTCATAATAGACAGCCGGGAGTGCTCCCACTGTGGGAAATGTGGCCACACTATAGATTAGTGTTTTAAAATCCATGACATACCGGATTGTCTTAAGACTAATCAAACCTCAGTAAGTGATACAAAGGAGGACCAGTCTACCCCACCAACAAAAACAAACCACTTACCGATGATGAGTATGACTTATTCAAGAAAATGAAGACATTGATGTCTCTCCTCCAAGTTCCTCCTCTACTGCTGTTACCACCACTGCTTCAGGTATGCTTTCTACCACTTCCTCCTCTTCATCCTAGATAATTGACTTAGGGGCCTTCGAGCATCTCATACGTAAAAAAAATCTGCTCCACTCAGTTTCTCCTTGTCTCTAGAATAAAGTTGTTACCATAGCTGACGGCTCCCAAACTAAAGTTCTTGGGAAAGGATCCACCTCTATACATCATCACTTCCATTCACTGATATTCTTTTTGTTTCTACCTTTCCCTTTAATCTTTTATCTGTTAGTCAACTAACACAATATTTTAATTGCTCAATTACATTCTTACCCACTTCTTGTGTGTTTAAGGATCTTATAATGAAGTAGGTGATTGGTGGAGGCCGTGAACAAGGGGGGATCTACTACTTGGATGTGCCTTAAATAAATGCCGTCTAAACCAAGGAAACTAAGACAAATCGATGGCACAATTGGTTGGGACATCCATCCGCACAATCTTTTCATCTTCTTTTCCCTACCTTTAATGATAGGTCAAATTTAAATTGTGAAGTGTGTCAAGTGAGCAAACATCAGAGGACGACATACTCACTTCGTCCAGAAATTAAAAGTGTTGCTTCTTTTTCTTTGATCCACACAGATGTATGGGGACCCTTGAGTGTCTCAAACATTTTTCGAGTCAAGTACTTTACTACATTTATCGATGATTTTACTCGTACCATATAGCTAGTTCTTTTTAAAAAGCGATTTGAAATACCATCAATATTTAAATCCTTTCATGCTATGGTTGTCACTCAATTTGGTCAGAAAATCAAAGTACTTCGGCCTGATAATGCCAAAGAATATACTTCTAGAGATCTTGACTATTTTTGTCAAGAGAATGACATTATCCATCAAACATCTTGTGCCTACAACCCCAACAGAATGGTATACTAAAACGGAAGAACCGTCACCTTCTTGAAGTACCTCGTAACTTATTGTATGCCATGAAAGTCCCATACTTGTATTGACTGCATGTTTTCTTATAAATAGGCTACCCTCTTCCGTTCTCGGTCATAAATCCCCATATTCTTTATTGTTTCCACATGGTGATAATTTTTTGCTTCCCTTGAAAGTCTTCGGTTGTACATGCGTTGTACATGTTACTTCCCCACAACATAATAAACTTGATCCAAAATCTGTCAAGTGTATCTTCTTAGGATACTCTCGCACACAAAAATGTTATATTTGCTACAATCCCACTCTCCAAAGTTTACTTGAGTCCAGGGATGTAACCTTTTTTTAAGACTCTTCATACTACTCTGACAATGCTCCTCTAGGTCTCTCTTTTGAACCAACCTCTCCTTGACCGGTTGTGCCACATGCTACGAAAACTGTTCGGCCAAAATGAACTCGGTACGTATTTTACTATCTCTTGCTTCTAATTCTTTCTGGCCGGTCTATCAGCTTGATGGAAAGAATGCTTTTCTCAATGGGGATATAAAACAATAAATTTATATGCAACAACCACTTGAATTTGTGGTTGAGGTGGAGTTTAGGGTTTTGGGTTTTTTAGGGTTTAGGGTCTAGGGTTTAGTGATCCCAAGGGCATTCAGGAAACCAAGGAAAAGAAATGTGAAGAATTCAAAAAGATCTTAGACTAAAATACTCTCTGGGTATTGAAGTACTACAGTTCAAACATGGGATTATACTATCTCAAAGGAAGTATGTCATTGATCTACTGGAGGGGACAAGAATGATGAGGCGTAGACCAACAGAAACCCCTATGGATTCCAATACAAAATTATTTGTAGGCATTGGGGAAAATGTGGATATCGAAAAATATCAAAGACTTGCGGGGAAACTCATTTATCTATGTGTAACAATGTCGGATATATCATGTGTAGTAAGTGTGGTGAGTCAATACATGCACAAACCACAACTTACTCATTGGCAAGCACTAGAAAGAATATTGTGATATTTGAAAGAAGAACAATGGTCATTTTAACATAGAAGGGTTCTCAGATGCAGACTGGACCGGATCCCCGGATGATAGAAAATCTACTTCGGGATATTGGACAATGGTTGGAGGGAACTTGGTTACATGGAGAAGCAAGAAGTAGAATATAGTTGCAATGTCTAGTACAGAAGCAGAATACAAGGCTATGGCACCCACCGTTAGTGAGCTTCTATGGACCAAATCCCTTCTCACTAAACTGAGATTCTATAAAGAAACCCCTATGGATTTATATTGTGATAATCAGGCGACAATACTTATCACCTCAAATCCGGAAGTCCATGAGAGAACAAAGCACATTGAAGTAGATTGCCATTTCATACGAGAGAAATTCCAAGCCGGCATATTCTCTCTCAAACATATCTCCTCACAAGGGTAAGTTGCAGACATTCTCACCAAACCAGTCAGTCATAAGATCTTGTCCCCCATCTGCAATAAGTTGGGCATTTGTGATGTTTTCTCACCCCCAACTTGAAGGAAGGGGGGGGGGGGGGGGGGGGGACCCACCATGATCACACGAGCTGGTGGGACCCACCATGATCATGTGAGGTGGCATGATGAGTCATCACAAGAGCTGGCATCCTTATGACATGAGTTGGAAGATTTGGCAATCTTCCTTGATTAATGTAATTGATTTATCTTCCTTTGATTTATGTAGATTTAGATAATCATGATTGATGTAATTAGGGATATTATGGATCCTATCTTATCCCTAAATATGTAATGAAAATAGTATAAATAGGGGTCTTGGTTTAAGGGTTCAATCAAACTCTTCACTTCTCAGCTAGTGAATAATCTCTCTCTAGCCTAAACTCTTTTTTTCTCTTTTTTCTTTTCTCTTCTCTACTTGAACTCTCTCTCTCTCTTCTCTTTTTCTTTTCCCTCTCTCATCTTGCGCGAGGTTTCAATCATGGGGTCCTAAATTCAACTTTAATTATTAGTATGGTTTAAAAGAATGAGTTTTGAGTTTCAGGTATAGTTTATATTTGTTGAAAACTTTTGATATAATTCTTAAGCCTTTCTAATACATATCTATCAGAATTGTGAGCATGGTTTTAAATATATGATAATGCTCCATTCTAGTTAATTTATGTTTTTGAAGATGGAAGGCTACTCTTACATTACTAGAGTTCATGAGTTTTAGACTTTTACCTCAGACTCTAGTCTTCAACTCTTAAGCTCCTTTTTCTTTTAGGTTCTTCTGTAAAACATTATTTCTCCAACGTTTTCTTGCATTGAGCTTTTGTCGTAAATCACGTATATTTGTGTTAAAAGGAATGTATCTAAAATGCACTAATATCACCCTTAATAGCATGCATTCAAGCTATCCTTTTTTATCATAAAAAATGGTGACTAATATGATTTTACTCCTTGCAATTATGAAAGATTTCGTTTCAATTAATAGAGTAATCATAAAATAAGTAATACGATTTTTTCTAACTATAAACTATTCTCTAATCCCAATATTTCATTTAATGTAATATATTGTATGGTTTCGAACGCCCAAGACCCATATTTCTAAAATCTAATATATCTAAATTTTAACAAAACAAAGGATTGTATAATTGAAAGTCCTCATTGAAATACACTTCATTAGACACCACATTTAAAGATGGTAAGTATCTTTTCGTTAGAAAAACCATTATAGATAGGGGTGGCGATGGGACCGGTCAGGGTCGGGTTTGGGAAAACCCGTCCTTGAGACAAACCCTAGAGGGTTTTTTTTCCTGACCTGCAAGGTGAAATTAGGAACCCGTACCCAAGTTTTTTCGATCAGGATGGGTCAGGTTCCCCATAAAACCTGACCCGATACTAACCCCTAATTATGGAGTACTATTTTTTGTTTGCGAGACTGCATAAGTTTTATGCATAGGTCACTCTATACTCTATTTTACCCTCTTATTTATATCTTATTCCATGCTTCAATTATTTAGCTACTTATCTTACAACAAAAATATATTAATAAAAAAATTTTAATTTAAAATTATAAAATTGTAGAATAAAAATACATGATCATATTCGCAAAAGTCAAGATCAAGGTCACATTAATGTATAAGAAAGCTTTTAAAAATATTATAGATTTCTTAAAAATCATTAAAATCATAAAATAACCCAAATATATATTTACTTAAATAAGTTATTGAAGGTGCTATTTAATAAATGTCAACATAAGTCAACATAAATAACTACAAATAATTTACTCGAATACATAATTGGGGTAAGAATTTTTATTTAACTTAATAAATTAGAAGAAAATCTGGTAAAGAGTTGAGCACATAGTAGAAAAGGGCAAAAGAAAAAAAAAGAAAGATTGCAAGCCATGTATTTCATAAAAACTGGTTGTCCTAATCTGACTGGTCTTCAGAGTAGGTCATCATTGAATGGAAGTGGGTAGGGGTGGCATCGAGCCGAGCCGAACCCGAACCTGCCTATATTCGAGCCGAGCTTGATTTAAATATTTTGAGCCGAGCCTCGTCTCGAGCCTAAAATTGTTACGAGCTCAAGCCCAAAAAATTTAACCGAGCTCAAGCTTCAACATACATTTAAAACTTTTCAAAAAATATATATCAAATAAATTGTATATAAAATTATGCATACATTGTACATAAAAGTAGGCATGACCTCTACATAAAATTAGGCATAACCTATATATATAATACATGTATAAGATTGGGCATGACCTCTACTTAAAATTGAGCATAATCTATATATATATAATACTTGTATAAAATTCGGCATGACCTCTACTTAAAATTGGGCATAATCAATATACATAATACCTACATAAACACTCCATAAAATTGTTTATACATTCCATAAACATAGCCATGGATTGCAATAATAAAAATCAACACCTTGAAATTTTGCTACTACTTGTTAGTGATGTGATTGCCATATTTGTCAAAATATTTTCATAGTTTTGTAATTACCTTGACTCAGTATGCAGTCTATGGTTTGGCTGCTTCACTCATTCTTTGGGAAGTATGGTTTGACCACTCTTACAGAGTTATTCTTGGTTTCTAGAAAGCCTTACTCAAGCATTCAAATAATCAAAACTTCTCTTTAGCAGCATTATGTTGTGGCTATTGTCCACCATATTTAGAGTTGTTTTTTTTTTGTTAAATTTAGGCTGTCCCCAGCATTGCTAACAAAATAATGCAAATAAGAAACAGGTACCAACCACACATCTGCAAAATCTAATAAAAAAAAGAAAATCAAGGTACAAGTGTAGAGTGAGAATCCATCCATCCATGCTTTGGCTGATTTCTAGAAAGCCTTACCCCAGCATTGAAATAATCAAAATTTATCTTTAGCATGCACTATTATTTTTACCATATTTAGAGTAGTTTTTTTTGGTAAGTTCACTTAAAGGCAGTCACCAGCATTGCTAACACGATACATCCTTAATAATTAGAAACTGCTAGCAAAATTTAATGAAAATAAGAAAATCAAGGTACATGTGTACAGTGAAATATAAACTAACATTATATGTAATTATCTCCAAAACTTCGGCATTTGCAAGTACATGCATTGGAGAAACAAGATTGCCAGACAGACTGTCAACTTCATCCACGAAAGAATACAATTTTGATCAACTTGCGGAATCTGCAACTTCAATACTTGAGCAGGTTCTGTTAGCCTCACCATCAATATTCTCTTGAGAAACCATGCCATCAACTTTGGGAAACTCATTCCTTGACAGCCAAAGGTATGGACAACACAACTATAGCACACAAACTGCTTATTTTTCCATACCTTTGCAGCCACCATTTTGTTGCCAATCTCAGTGTGTATCAATCACAGTGCCCCCCTTGGGTTGGTTTTTTTTTATCTGCGTAAAGAAGAAACAACATTGATTACATGGTGTGCACACAGTTAACCATGATAAAATACACAATCTTTTTCTATCAAATCTTTCCTCCCCTTTTGGTGTAAAAACAAAGACACGACTCCCCAAAAGGTCTCTCGTGATTGTATCTACAAATTCCCTTGAGCTCATGTTTCCAACAAATTCCTCTAGCCATTCTCTAATAGCATTATGCCACCCAATCTACAGATGGAAAAACAAAGAGAGCATAAAATCCAAAATAGGTAATTCAATTTAGAGGGGTAAAGTACAAGAGTCTCATAACAGAACTAGGTCCAAAACAGTTACATGTCTTTACCCTCAAGGCAATATCCGCCTTGTTCATACAAGCAGCTTTCCCTCTTGAGTTCCTGCCATTGGATGAAGAATGCTCAACCAGACCAGTAACAGATCCTCTGCCACTGTAATGAGCGGCAATGCCTCTCTCTGCTATCAGATCCATCTCCTCTGTCCTTATCTGGATTGAGTAAATACGCAACAAAGTTTGTATTCAGAACACCGATCTTTCTCAGAAGCTTAAATAATCCCAAAAAGAATAATCTAATGGCCCCAGTGATCACCAAATATAATTCCTATAGATTAAGACCCAAGCCAGCAAACTCAATTAACAGCAGTACATAATGGCTTGATAGAATCACCAGAACCTCTAGCCTAAACATGCTCTCATATAGAAACAGTATCACTGTAGTGTGAAGACTTTGATAACCATTAGGTTTTGGTCATCTGCCAGAAGATTAATATAAATTGAAGTGAAATAAGAATGGGAACTCATGACAGCAAAGGTAAAAAACATACAAGTTTGCTCAAAATCATGAAATAAAATTCATACCTGCAATTTCTTCCAAGGATTTCTTCCCGAGTGTACTCTGTAAGTTCAAGAAAACTATCAACTGCAAATATCTGCTAAAAAAAAAAAATAGATCGTTATCTTTGCTTAGGCATAACAACATTCTAATACAGAACATTTCACTTACAGAAGCAGAGTGTTTGCCGTTCGGATATCCAAAAAGCCTTTCCAAAAATGAAGAAGATAGAAGAGGAAGAAATTGCAAAGGAAGAAATTGTAGACGAAAAAATCAAAGTCTTTGACAGAGATTGAAGAATCGAAGAGGGAGAGGGAGAACGAGGGATTTGAAGACCAAAATCCCCCATTTCCATGAATACCCGCCGACGGATAACGATTTCCACGAGAAAATCATGCTGAAACGGCATGGAAATGGCAGAGAAGAATGAGTTTCGCAGGCGGCAAGACGGAATGGAAGAGACAGGACTCTTTCCAGAAAATTTTCCAAATCCGCCCGATTCTTGAATCGCCGCTTGTTAAATTAACGAGTCGGCGAGTCGAACCTGGCTCTGCTCGAGCTCGGCTTGTTAATCTAGACGAGCCCATTTATGATCTCAAGCTCGAGATATAATGAATCGAACCGAGCCGAACTCGAGTAGAACCTGGCTCTGCTCGAGCTCGGCTTGTTAATCTAAACAAGCCCATTTCTGATCTCAAGCTCGAGATATAATGAATCAAACCGAACCGAACTCAAGCTAATCGCGAGCCGGCTCAATTCGAAGCCACCCCTAGAAGTGGGGACAGCTTGGACCGATGGCTGTCTAGGTGTTTACATAATCTCTCTTGTTCTTCAGTAGTACTAACTATCGATTTTCACCGATATCTCTCTAGAAAACTCATTACTACAAACCCAACCACCCCAACCCACCATTCTTACCACTAACGTTAAGGGAAAAGGGAAAAAAGTTGTGTGGTTTTCATGGACAGATGACATATCCATGAGCAAGGAAGGTGGTCACTTTTGCCACATTGTATTTGTCTTTAATTTCGGGGCATTCTATATTAAATAAGCAAGGAAACTAAATTCCTAAGGTGTATGGGCTATAAGAACATAAATATTATTTTTAATATTATTTAAGTTATAAATAGGGGAGAGAGGTCTGTAATAATCTTTTTCTTCTATCTTTTTCTTCTATCTTCTGTTTTTTGTTCTTCTATTGAAACAATATGTTGGCATAACATTGTAGCAACAAATCATTGATAGCCACAAGCATAAAAAAGGATCACGACACCTTTAAATTTGCTTCAACTAATATTTGACAGCCTCTGAAA
The DNA here is from genome assembly GCF_029961685.1 of Aristolochia californica. Lineage (NCBI taxonomy): Eukaryota > Viridiplantae > Streptophyta > Magnoliopsida > Piperales > Aristolochiaceae > Aristolochia > Aristolochia californica. The sequence continues at coordinate 27,029,291 of NW_027182290.1, read as the reverse complement.
GATAAGATAAGATTTCGATTGATCAGAAATAGAACATCAAGAAACGAAGGCTTCTCTGTCCTCTACCCTCGCTTGTACGCAACTCCCCTCTCCAGATGAGTTTCGCAGCGCACTTTCAATTGTATTATTCACAAGCACTCGATAACATCACCCAACCAACTGAAAAGCTTTCCCACTGATCCGCGGACTTGCAGGTTTCAGTGGTTAAACAGTATATCCCCGCTGACAGGTGTTCGTGTCTGATTAAATTCGATTCAAGCTTCCAGTCTGATTGCTTTCAGCTGTGTGAATCCCAAATATTCTGCACCCTCTTGGGAGTTGGGCCCATTCTTCTGTCTCGCATCCGCACGGGTGAATCCCTTTTCGATCGGACTGCCTTTTCTAGCTGTTATCGATTTTTTAGAAAAAGTAAAACGGGGCAGTGCTTCCACCTGCTCATCTCCACTATCTGTTACAGTAATGACTCTCACCAACAAAATAATTGTATTCTGTCCATATTCAATAGCTTTATTCAGTCTATAAAGGGAAAGTAGACATTCTTTCCTCGGCCTTCAACTGTCGATTGTGACGCCTTAGCCATGGCTACTGCAACCAGATGCTTCCCCTTTGCACTTCTCTTGCTCTTCAGCCTTGTGGGTTATGCTGGTTCTGATTTCGCGAGTGATCAAGCAGAGTGTGCCGATTCGCTGGTGGGTCTTTCTGCGTGCCTCCAATATGTCGGCAGCAGCGCGAGGGCTCCCACACCTGACTGCTGCAAGGGCCTCACGCAGGTGCTAGAGAAGAGCAAGAAATGTCTTTGCATCCTTATAAAGGACAGGGACGATCCTAGTCTCGGTTTGAAGATTAATTTAACCAGAGCTCTCACTCTCCCCGTCGCCTGCGGCACCCACGCCAACATCTCCCAGTGCATAGGTAAGAGCTTGTACATACTTATCCCTAACTTTATACGTGGGAATTCTAAACCAACAATGCATTTCTTTCTGGTCCAGATCTTCTGCACTTAGCGCCAAACTCGACTGATGCACAGGCTTTCAAGCAATTCGCTGGCAATTCTCCTGCACTAAGCGCTCCATCCACAGGTAACCTCTTTAATTTCTCTGTTCCTCGAGCTAAATTATACTGATGGGATATGGAAGAAAGAGAAGATCTGTGTTTTTTTTTAATCATTTTTATGCAACTTCTTGCTCAAGAACAAGGAAACTCTTCCCGCAACAGTAACGACCGGAGCACTGGGGGTTCCCCAACAAAGAATAGTAGCAATGGGAGAAAAGAGCAGTGGATGGCGATGGAGACGCTTCTGGGTCTTTCACTGTGGTGTTTGGTGCGGCTTTTGTGACCAAGCGCAGTGAGAAAATTGTCAAACCGAGCCTATCAAATGAAGAACATACTTTCTCTTTCTCTTGCCACCCTTTTCCTTTTTGTGTTTTACCAGTCCCATCTCAACTATATTTATAACAAAGGCAGTTATTGTATTGCAGGGATTAATCTAGTGAAATGTTCTCTTTCACAGTCAAAACGTATTTTAGTTCAAAGGATGTTCTTTGTTTTACTCGCTTTGGATGTATGGAATCTGGTGCTCTCGGCCTGTGAGAGAAGAAACTAAGTGGGCACTGAGAATTGAAAATAAACAAGAGACCAACTCCACTATTCACCCAATTGGCAATCCCTCTCTTACTGCAGGATCGTCAAATCTAAAACTTAAGAACGAAAAAGCAAAGAGGAAGGGGCAATTGTGAACAAAATTATATACATCAATCGAACAAAGTAGTGCGGAATGTTAACACATCATTTACCAACTGAAGAGTCCAAACAAATTTGACACAAAGTATTCCTGATTAGTTTTTAAGTTATTTTGAAGAATAGTTTATCAGCAACGAGGTGCAAAAAGGAGACATTATATTCCCTTCTTGAAAAAAGTGGCTAGGAATGTTATGTGGGTAAATACTCAAAGCTAAACAAAAGGTACTTACCTAACACAGGCCTAGTAATGCCCCTGAGAGATAACTTCCCTACTCAATCTAAGTTGTACACAAGATTCACACACAAAGGATAAGCCTATGCTAATACTCACCATCTAGAATGGTCCAAGAAGTTGCACTGGTCTCTCCCAAGTGTGAAGCACTTGTCCAACTTCCCTATTTATAGATGAGGAGGTGGTTATACACATGGAAACTGTCCCCCCAAACATGTCCCTTCACATGCATACAACTGCCCCAACTGATTCCCCTTGGTCTAGCTAGCTAAAATCACTTAGAACTGCTCCTAATTTATAAAAAAATCAGGCTCACATAGATTTATGATAATAAACTAGTCACACAGTCTAGACCCACAAATGGATTTTTTAGCAACTAACTAGGTTGTTCAAATCTAGACTCACAAAAAGAATTACAGTAGCTCAGTAGACACACCAACCTAGATCCACACAAAGACATACGACTCACAAATAGCAAACAAGGATCACCGGCTTTGCCCTCAAGAAATATAACAGCCAACTAAGTAACACAAGTTAGACCTACGAAGGATTTCACAACAACTAATCCTCAACCACAAAAACTTGATCAAATTAAGGTAAGAGATGGTCTTATCTATATAAGGCTTGACCAATACTTACAAGGATTAGTTGCTTATATTTCAACCCTTTTTTACAACTTCCTATAAGATAGGTAGATTTTACAATGCAAGCACAACTCAGATAAGCACAACCAATCCTATAGGCATATACTATTCAAATAACAACCCAATATGTCTTTGATTGACCGGATTTCAAAATAAAACTTTAAAGTAAATTGGATTGGTTTTTTCAAATAGGGGAGCTGAGTTAAAGCAACTTAATGTGTAACTTGATTTCAAAATAGAAGCCTAGAAGAAGTAAAATTAAAATTCATAGATGATTTCAAAATGCAATTGAGCTAGTTCAACTACACTTGACAAGTATCAATCAAAAGATTTTAAAATAAAAGCATTGATACTTGAATTTAAAATTCCATCCCCAAATGATGCACAACAATTCAGATGCCCTAATAAATCAACTTGCTAGAATGAATAATGTGATTCCAAAGTAAGTGAAATATGATTTTATCAGAAAAGATGCAAAGTAAGTGAATTATGATTTCAAAATAAAAAGCAAGGAATTTCTTAGCTCTTATGGGGATTGTCTTTTCAAAACCTAAATCAATCTCCAAATTTGTTTTCTAAGTGTACGCGTGCCTTGGAGTGGTTATGGGAGCCTTCGGAGTTGAGAGTGATCTTGTTTGGAATGAAAACAACTTAAATTGACAAGTTCTCAATATTAAAAAGTTGAACTATTGAGCTTAAGACCTCTTGTCCTTTTATAAATCTTGGTATAATCTTGATTAGAAAATTTGAGAAAATACTTAAATTTTTCTTATTGAGCTACTAGTCACATAGATCAGTCAATTACAAATTTTGAAGAACTATCTTGGCAAGATCAAAGCTTTCAATTTGTTCCACAACTTTTCTTGAACATGCCATTCAAATGTCTATGGATTCGTCGAATAGTCTTTAATAAGCACATCTTTCATCATCTTTAATCTATTTGAATAGATGGTTGAGCAGTTTTCACAATACTTTTTCTCTCACAAGTATGTTTGTCTTCTTTGACTAGGTTTTCCAAATAGTTCATTGAATGGATCCTTTCAATGGCTTTTTTCTTCATTGGATGATCGAACAAACTTCTTCATTATGCTTGTTTTCTTCTTTTTCTCTTCTTGCTATAATAATTTTTGGTCGTCTAGGCGAATGAACTTCAATAGAGAGTTTTTTCTTTCTTGCTGGTCGAACAATTGGATTCACTCTATTTGGTCATATGGGCTAGCTTGCTTGCTACATTGAGCATCCTTCGACACCTTTCAGACATTGTTGCTAGACCGTTTAAATGGTGTTCATGGTCTCTACCAATCACTAATCACTTGCTTGGTTGGGTTGTCATAAAAATACAATAAGAAAGATGAAAGGTGATAAGAAAAATCAAGTTTTTTTATGATTTGACTAATTGACATAAGACAAGCGAAATTTTTGAACAAACATAACATTAGGAATATGTAAGGATGGGGATGGTGATGAGAACCAATTCCTTGAAGTTTGGTATGAGAGCCATCACCAGTTGAACAACTTGATTAGTAGGATGTGGAAATATGGTGGACAAGTTACCTAGTCTCCAGTAATATGTTCAGAGGCACATAAATCAATAATCCAATTTGAAGTATTGGGACATGAAAAATAAAATGACATACCTATAGTAGCAATAGTGGCAGGAAGAGGACTTGAGGATGAGGTTAGCATTTGTTTTAGCTTTTGTAAAAAATGATGCTTGATTCATGTGAGTCAATTTTCCATTATGTTTTTAATGCTTCTAAACCAGATGGTTATTTAAACCACACTAAAAGTAAACTCGAGGAATAGATGAGTCTCTCAAGGCCTCTCCAAAACTCAGGCCTCTACCTCTACCTCTGTAATTTTTAGTTCAACCTCTCCCTGAAGTGAACCATCTTTTACCTTGAGACATCATAGTAGAGGACTCAACAACATCTGTTGTTAAAAGGGTCATCCTCGTGCAGGGTGACTTGGATAGTAAATAAGACATGTGGTGGCATGGGTAATAAATAAGGAAAACTTCTATAAATATGTCATAGAGTTGTAATAATAAAGATGTCATAAAGTTGTAATAATACAAGCTGGTGTATATCTTATGTCTTTTTCTTTTGAAGGATGTAGCCCTAAGGGCATTGTAGTATTTGTAAACACCCTTTCAAAACTATAAATAGAGCCTCAGGGCATGGGGCAGCACATTAAGCTCAATCCTCATAAGCACAAATTCGCGTTCCCTCTTCTCTCCCCTTTTCCTCTCTTCTTTGTCTCCCAAGGTTTCTCCTCCTTGCCTCTCCACGAGCTAGATCTCTTCTTCTCTCCTCCTCTCTTCTTTCTTCTCTAAATCTCTTGTTATTATTATGTGAAGGACCTAGAAATCAACATGATATCAGAGCGAGCAAGGATCTAACATAGAAAAGCAGAAAAAGATGGAGAAGAAAGGGAAGAAGAAGAAGAAGAAGAAGAAGAAGAAGAAGAAAGATTTTTCATTTTTTCCTATAGTTTTCTTCTTTCTGAGTTCCTTTCGTTGATGGATTTTGAACTATCATATCATACTTTTCTATTGGATTTATGATCCCATGACAAGGTAGTGAGAGAGGAGAAGAAATGAGAGGAGGAGAGAAGGAATGAGGTAAAGGGGAGAGATGACTAGAGAGATGGAGAGAGAGAGCTTGGGAGAAGAGAAAAGGCTAGGGAAGAGTTTGAGAGAAGGGGAGAGACATAATACTCTACCCCATGCCTTGAACCTCTATTTATAGTTGCAGAAAGAAGTTCACAATGATTACAATGCCCTTAGGGCTACAAGCTTTGTAAAACAAAAGACATAAGTAGATATATATCATCCTCCTTAATTACACCCTTGTGCCATCCTTATGAAAATGACTTAATTACCTCATTTGCCATCTCTTGATGTGGGAGAAGTATTTACATTTGTGCCACTTTGAGATGTCTTCCAACACTCCCCCTCAAGCTGGGAGAGAGAAAATATTATAGATACCCAACTTGCTGCATATAGTGGTTAAAATCTTGAATGTGATTGGTTTCATAAGAATGTCTTCCACCTGCCCTTCTGATGAACCATGTCTGAGAGATAAGATACCAACCTGAAATTTCTCCCATATAAAGTGGGAGTCTACTTGAATATGTTTTGTCGTCTTGTGGAAGACTGAATTTGAAATGATATGAATAGTTGTCTACTTGTCACAATATAATTTTGTAGAAGTTCCTTTATAGAAACCCAATTCAGTAAGAAGGGATATGATCTATAGAAGCTCATTGACTGTGTGGGTCTTAGCTTTGTACTCTGCTTTTGCACTAGATCTCACAACAACATTCTACTTTTTGTTTCTCCATGTAACCGGGTTACCTCCAACTAAGGTACAATACTTAGAACTAGACTTTCTGTCATCAGGTGATCTAGCCCAATCTACATATGAAAAACCTTCTATGTTGAAGTGGCCATGATTCTTATAGAGAAACCCTTTCCCCGGAGCTCCTTTTAAATATCTTAGTATCCTCTCCAAAGTTTACCAATGGTTAAATTGTGGTTTGTGCATATACTGACTCACCACACTTACTGCATATGATATTTCCAGTCTGGTCACTGTGAGGTAAATCAGTTTTCCCACAAGCCTATGATATTTACCTATATCAACATCTTCTCCAGAGCTTGTATATAGCTTTATATTGGCATCCATAGGAGTGTTTGTTGGTCGACACCCCATCATCCATGTGTCCTTAAGTAGATTCAAAACATACTTCCTCTGAGATAATACAATCTCATACTTTGACTGGAAGACCACAATACCCAGAAAGTAAAGTATTTTAGAAGTCCAAGATCCTTCATTTTAAATTCTTTGCATATCTTTTCTTTGACTTCTTTTATGGTGTTTGCATCACTAGCAGTTAAGATGATATCATCCACATAAATTGCCAATAATGCTTTACTTTTTAAGGTATTCCTAACAAAGACAAAATGATTTACTGAACACCGATTGAATCCAAAATGCAACATTGTTTGGCTAAATTTGTCAAAACAAGCTCGAGGAGACTATTTCAGCCCATATAAAGACTTCCTCAATCTGCATATTGACTCCCCCTCAATCACAAAACTTGGTGGTTGATGCATATATTTCTCTTATTTAATGTCCCATTCAAAAGGATATTCTTTACATCCAATTAATATACCGACCAAGAGGAATTAACAGCAAGAGATAATAAGATATGTACTAAGTTTAATTTGGCCAATAGGTAGAATGTTTCATCATAATCCACTCCATCACACTGAGTATGCCCCTTTGCAACGAGTCAGACCTTGAGGTGAGTTACAGAACCATTCGGATTGTATTTGATACTGAAAACCCATTTACAGACCATAGGTTTCTTGCCAAGAGGAAGAGGAACTAGAGCCCAAGTCTAATTCTCATATAGTACATGCATCTCTTCTTCCATTGTCGCCTTCTATCCTGGATGTCTCAGAGCCTCCTGATACGACTATGGAACAGAGATGGAAGAAATCGATGCAAGAAATTGATAGCATGAAGAAGACAAATGATGGTGAGAAACAAAATTGGATATAGGATGAGAAGTGGAGGGCCTAGTGCAAGCCCTACTTCCTCAAAGCTATGAGTCTAGTATCAAATTGTCAGCTAAATACAACAAGGGAAGATGGGTTTACCTTGGAGGGATCCGTAAACTCCACAGGAGTGGTATCGGCCGATGCTTCAGGGGCCTGAAGTAGATCCGCATCAAGTGGCACAATGAGCTTTAGAGCAGCTTGAAATGATGAAAGACCTAAAGGAGCATCTTTTGAAGAATAAAAAGTTGTGTCCTAAAAAAAGGTGACATCCCTAGAAATAATTAACTTATGAAGAGAAAGATTGTAGCAGACATAACCCTTTTGGGTACTAGAGTAACCCAAAAAGATACACTTATGAGACTTAGGGTCAAGCTTACTCTTCTAAGGGGAGGTGACATGAAGAAAACAAGTGAAATGAAAGACCTTCAAGGGAAGGGAGAAGAGATCATCATTCAGAAATAATAATGAGTATGGGGATTTATACCTGAGTACTGAAGATAAGGAAACAGGATGTGAGTATGGCATGAGGCCAGTAAAAATAGGGCATCTTCATAGAGTATAATAGGCGCCGAGCTACCTCAAGGAGTTGTTAGTTTTTACTTTTGGCTACTCCATTTTGTTGAGGGGTGTAGGCACATGATGTCTGATGGATAATGCCATTATCTTGAAAAAGTGATTGAAATTCACTACATAGGTACTCTCTGACATTATCTAACCGAAACACTGGTATTTTTTTCCAAACTGAGTGGACACCATAGCATGAAAGGACTTATATATTAAAAAAAATTAGGCGGGTCTTTAAACATAAATGGCCTTGTGACTCAAGTGAAGTCATCGACATAATTAACCAATACTTAACTTGAGATATATTTGAGTCCCCAAACATCTGACTAAATTAAGGAAAAGGGAGCAACACCTTTAAGTTCAGCTCAAGGAGAATATGTTGTCCTCTAGTGTTTGCTCAACTGACAGACTTCACAATTTAAACCAGACAAGGTTTTTAAATATGGAAATAAGTGTTGAAGCGATGCTTGTAATGGATATCTGAACCGGTTGTGTCATATCTTGCCTCTGTTTGAGAAGTGGAAATCGCAGTCATTGGAAGCAAGTCTAACTAATAATGGTCCCCCTTATTCATGGCCTCCACCAATCACCCATTTCGTAGTTAGATTCTAGAAAAAACAAGAAGAAGTTGAGAAGGTGATGGAACAATTAAACTATTGTGTTAACTGGCTAACAAACAAAAAATTTAAGGAAAATTGGGGGACAAATAAGACATCAATAAGCGGATGTGAGGGCGTAACAGAGAAGGATCCCTTCCCAAGAACTTTGGTTTGGGATTCGTCGACTATGGTAATAAACTTGTCTAGTAAACATGGAGACATGAATTGTAACAAACTCTTATTACCTATAAGATGTTTAGAGGCCCCTGAGTTGACTATCCGGGATGAAGAGAAGGAAATGGTAGATATCATACCTGAAGTAGTTGTGGCCTCAACAATAGTAAGATGAAAGAGAAGATATCATCAAAGTCTTCATCCTTCGCAATAATTCATAATCATCATCGGTTACAGTTTTCTTTCCTTTTGGTAACCCATATTTGTCTTCATATTTCTCATTATTAACCAAGACCTAGTTGGCAGTGACCCAGTCTAGTTTGCCATGAATCTTCCAATAGGTGTCTACTAGATGGTTTAGTCCACCATAGTGATTGCAGACCCGATTATTTGGCGTTGAAGAACCAGAGCCAGTTCTACCACTTCTTGCTTGGCCTCCTCTTTACCTCACCCTCAAGTGGTAGAAGATGTAACTTCATCGACCACTTCCATGGGAACACAAAGTATAATAAGACGTGAAATTGTCATCCTTATAGCTCCTGTTGTAACCACGCAAGATGTGATCCCAACTGGTCTTGTCCTTGTTGCATTGAAGTATGCATAGTCTAGGTATCAAAGGGTCATTTCAAACAAACCCAAACCTAGTGCAATAACAACAATGTTACAGTGCTGAATCTGGAGTATGTCATTCCAAACTTTCATATATTGAGATAGCCAGATTATGCTGACCAGCAAATAAGCAAGAGACATGAAATGTAAAATGTCATTCTTTGTTATAGCTGCCTCTGCTGGGTCCATCTCGGTAGAGTACCATTGAAATGTGTCTTTAGCACATATGGCCATGTAGGGTCTACGGCAGTAGCCCACTCCTTTGCAGGTACAGACTTTTCATCTCGAGAACTTGATCTAACCTGATGATTTACAGGTAAATCCTTCAATGAGTCATCTTTAACATTTTTCTCGGGCAATTCTTCAAACAACTGCCATGCCTCGTCCATTTTCCCAATCTTTCCAAAATATTGCAAAAAAATTATAGGACGTTGTCTAATTCCACTACTTAATGAAGCAAAGTTTGAGAGAACATTCACCGCCACAAACCTTTCGAACTTCAGTCTTTGATTATTTTGGAAAACATAATCAAAGTCCCAGTCCTGAATGATGGAGAGCTCACGGAGGATTCTCGGAACCATGGTGGTCTCCTCCAGGCTCTTCTTGTCGATGACCTTGACGGCGAATGTTGTGCCATCCACGACAGACTTGGCGTAATAAACTTTGGCGAAGGATCCCTAGCTGATGAGCCTACCGAGCTTGTATTTTCCGAACAAATTGGGTGTGTCGGCGTCGAGGACAAGACGGGTCTCCATGGGTCACGGAATCAATCGACCCCAAGGAGTGTTTCAAGTCCCAAGGATCTTCGCCCCTGCTCTTGCTCTCGAGCTCACTTCGGATTCTCCTTTTGCCACGGTAACAATTTCCACTTCAAAATGAAAATCTCTGGATTTTTTGCCTTCATGTTCGCATAAACCACTAACGGTGGGACCATTTTCCGACGGTGAACCGCAACAAGTCTTGGCCAAAATTTAGCATGGAGCTCCACCACTTCGGAAATTTCCATTCTCAATTTATGGAAGAAGATTAGGTTTCCGTGAACATGGGAGAATTGAAGTCGAACCCAATTCGGGTTGTTCCGATGAGATCTTTGCACAATAACCCTCCAATTTGGATTTCCAGGTTCCACGACTTAGAATTTCTAGGCCCTGGACTTCGGCTCTGGATTTCCCTGCTCAAAGATTTCAGGTCGAGTGACCTTCCTCTCTGAGGCCTTAGCAAGATGCGTTTCGATTGCAGCCAATTCTTCAAACATTTTAATGGAAGATTGGCGCATATCCTGATGCATCTTACATACTATTTCGTGGATATCCTGAAGCATCTTACATGCTATTTTGCGCATATCCTGGAGTATGACCTGCATTTCCTTTAGGGTTGAAGAATCACTCATTGTGTTCCCGCTCTGATACCAGTTGTTATGGTCCCAGATCTAACACAATGATTCGTAGGGAAGAAGAAGAGAAGAGAAAAATTAAGCCAAAGGGAAGCTTGAAAACCCTAGGTTCGTTAAGGAGAACACACACCCCTAAGCTAGTTTAGGAGAACTCAAAACCTTATTTAGACTAAAATCAAGACTTGCCTTTTCTCATTCCTTTCACCCCTTAAGTTGGGTTTACGCTAACAAGGGTTCAAGAGAAAGAATTATAATAATGCCCCTACAACATACTAACTCATCAATTGAAATAAAAATTGAAGTAAAAGTAAATAGAAAGGAAATCAATTAACTTAATACTAAATAACTCAGCCACTACACCTCTGCATCACTCAGACTTCTATTGAGTTCATAACACAAAGACATCAGATTTCTTTTTCAGAAAATAAACCCATACCTTTCTGCTTACATCATCAATAAATGTCACATAGTAGTTATAACCACCAAGGGAAGTAACAGTTGAAGGCCCTTACACAGTTCTATGAACCAACTCCAATTTTGATGTTTTTTGTTCATTTCTAGCCTTAGAAAAGCTAACCCTTTTCTGCTTACCAAAAATACAGCCTTCACACAAAATTGTTGTTTACAGTTTCCACCCTGGTAGCTACCCTTTAAACTAAAGTACTTTCATTCCCTTTTCACTCATGTGATTGAGCCTATAATGCCACAGGTCAGAATCAGTAACAACATCAGCAACTGCAACCGTGTCTCTGCAACTAAAAGTGATGTAAAGAGTTCTAGTTTTAACTCCGCGTGTAACAATTATGACTCCCTTAGTGACTTTCAAGGCATCACCATTAAAAGTCACATTATGACCTTCATCATCAAGCTGCCCTACTGAGATCAGATTACGCATCAATTTTGGCACATGTTTCACCTTGTGAATTTTCCACACTGACCCGTTTGACATCCTCAAACTGACATTACCAATACCGACAATATCACAAAGGTTCACCATCAGCAAGATACACCTTCTTGTGATCTCTAGTAAGGTAATTCTTCATGATCTCACAATGCGCAGTGGTGTGGAAAGAAGCCCCTGAATCTAAACACCCAAGAACCAATAGGGCTATCAACCGACAAGAGTAAAACATCTTGTACTTCTTCAGCCACCGCATTTGTAGCATCACATCCTTCTTCGGTGCTCTGTAGTTCTTCTTTATGTGGCCAGACTTGCCACAATTCTAGCACTCCACATTCCTTCCAAATTTGGACTAGCTTCTTCCATTCCTTGACTTCCCTCTATCGTTGCCCTTGTTGGAATTCCTCTCAAAGTTCTTACCCCTAGTATCAACACTTAGGGCAGAATTAGATGTCGATGATTCTCCGGAGTCCTTATACGAACTTCCTCCGCTAGAATGGTATCCCAAACATTATTAAAAATCAATTTTCCATTGCCTACAGAGTTGCTGACCGCAACCCTCATGGTTGCCAACAATTTGGCAGATACGCCAAAAGAATTAAAGTACAAACTTCATCATCAAATTTAATTTGAACTGAGGTCAATTGATTAACAATCGTGCTAAACTCATTCAAATGCGATCTCATTGATGTATTTTCTATTATCTTTGAATTGAAGATATTTTTCATGAGATGTACCTTATTATTTGTGGAAGACTTCTCATATATGTTGGATGAAATTTTCGTCATCCTCGCTATGGTTTTCTCTGACGCCACATTGTGAGAAAAGTTCTTCAACAGTGTTAATCGGATTACTCCCAACACCTATCTATCGACGAGATTCCACTCATCATCTTTCATACCTTCTAGTTTCATATCCAGAAGTGGTGCGTGCGGCTTTTTACTATACAAATAATCTTCGATCTGCATCCTCTAGAACGCAAAATTTATACCATCAAACTTGTCGATTCCAAGTGTCGATCCTTCTCTGCCAGCCATTGCTGTCAATCATGAACAAAGCTCTGATACCAGTTGTTAGGAATTAGACGCCCTAATTCCAAACTAACGAGAGCAATAATAATAAAAGCAAGCACGGAAAAGCATAACAAGATTTATACAGGTTCGTCTCAAGGTGAGACTACATCCTATCTTCCACCGTTGCATTAATCCACTATGAAAATGAAATAATTTATAAGAGAAATCGCACACTTACAAGTGTTTCTCTCTAACTTCTTGGGCTGCAACTCAAGATGCTCCTCGGATTAAGATCATAAAACCCAACTCAACATAAGGCGTTAATTAAGCTCCACAACTTAATAGAGTTGACTTTTAACAACTTCGAGATATGGCTTAATGTTTGCTAGACAAATGGCAGTGTCTAAGGCTTCCTTATGTTTGTCTTGGATAGAGACATCGCTGGAGGTAGGCTGAGCTAGCTTCAATTATGTGAAGAAGGCCTCTAAAACGAGCCAAATATTCATGGATATTTTTTCCTTGTTTAGTATTGAACATTCTTTGGGGAATATCTTATGGCTTGTGTAAGTTGTCGGAGCTAGAGTACAACTTAACACATATCTCCTAAATTTGTTTGGCAGTGTCGAGATGAATAACATTGTTGGAGATAGGTTCTTCCATGCTGTTGTTGAGCCCACTAATTACCAAAGTGTCATTTTTTAACCACTTAGCATAAACAACATCTTCTTCATCAATGGGAGGCCCAAGTTTGGTGAGGTGACCAAGTAGGTCCCTTGTTATAAGGAACCGTCGAATCGATGTGGACCAACTCAAGAAATTTGATATCCCTCACAAGGGTATGGTAATAATCTTGAGAATATCATTCTTGCTACCTACGTATTCTTCAACCATAAGAGGTAATCCAAGGGTAATAATGTACTCAAATTTGAAGTAGCCTGAGTAAGCGGCTTGGCGATTCAAGTGCAGCCAAGGCTAGCTCGGGTAGATGGGAGGAGAACCCAAACTTATCATGTCCTTAGGCAAGAAGGGAACCCTCTTGGACCAGTCAACTTGCTGGCAAAAAATATCTATGATTAACTCTCTAGTCTTCCTTGTAGAGAATAGCAAAAATCAATCAATGAGCATGACAACAAGTAAGGTAAGGTAGCAATTCCGAATTAGATCTTTCCAAGATCATTCCAAAATTATATTTGACTCCAGCTTGGGATAAACCAGTCTCGACTCAGTTCCTCATGAATTAGGCAAGATATGATTGATCAAAAAATCAAATAAAATCGGGCCTAATAAAGAAGATATTGTGGTATCTTTAAAACAACAATCTTTCTTCAAATGGATAAGCGTCAACTAGACTTTCATAGGACCACTTTCTTTCTTACTTTGTAATGCTTGATTCTTTTTATTTAAAACACAATATTCTATTCTTGATTTTCCAAGAACAATCAACCAACTCGTGGCTCTCAAAAAATTAACTGAGTAGAGTTTTTCAAACAACTCGATTCATAGAGAAGCTTGGAATGGAAGCTAAGTAATTAGATTTTTGAAATCCAGTGGATAAAAAACCACTCATAATAGGCTTAAGAGCAATTTTCTTGATCAAGAAAATCTTGTTCCTACGAAATTATAACTTTTATGCAGAAAATCTCAATATAAACCGATTTTCAGCCAAGAACTTGGAAACCGACAAAATTGCCTTGGTAGACTTCTTCTAATCCGATATGCGTAAATCTCAATAATTTCATAAGATGAAGACAGAAATAAAGTAATCTCTGAACCATCTTCTAAAGATTCGAAAACCAGGAGCAGGAAGTAATAATAACGAGGATGAAAAACTTATCTCACAAACTTCAATCTTGCTTCACAAAAAGCCTTCTATGAGTAGTTTTGATCATAAGTTCTTAAAACATTCTTTTGATGTGGGGATCTTAAATTTGATGATTTGATATAATGTTGAATTTAGGACCCCATGATTGAAACCTTGAGCAATATGAGATAGGTAGAAGAAAAAGAGAGAGAGAGAGAGAGAGAGAGAGTTCGGGTAGAGAGGAGAGAAGAGAAAAAAAAAGAGTTTAGGCTAGAGAGAGATTCTTCACGAGTTGAAAAGTAGAGAGTTTTATTGAACCTTTCAACTAAGACCCTTATGATTATCTAAATCTACATAAATTAAGGGAAGATAAATTGATTAAATTAATCAAGGAAGATTGCCAAATCTTCCAACTCGTGTGATAATGATTCCAGCTTGTGCGATGACTCATCATGACACCTCACATTATCATAGTGGGTCCCACCAGCTCTTGTAATTATGGTGGGTCCCACCTTGTAACACAACAACCACCTGGATTTGTGGTTGTGGGGGAATCGATATGTCGATTGAAGAAATCCCTTTATGGTCTGAAAAGTGTCCTCGTGCATGGTTTGATAAATTTAGTCAAGTACTGATACGGATCGGATTTCACAGATGTTCCGTAGATTACTCCGTGTTTCTTAAAGACACACCTAAAGGGAAAGTGATTTTGGTCATATATGTTGATGATGTTATCTTAACCAGCAATGATCTTGAGGGCATTCAGAAAACCAAGGAAAATATATGTGAAGAATTCAAGACAAAAGATTTTGGACTACTTAAATACTTTTTGGGTATTGAAGTACTATAATCTAAACATGGGATTATACTATCTCAAATGCAGTATGTCCATGATCTACTGGAGGAGACATGAATGATATGGTGTAGACCAACAGAAACCCCTATGGATTCACATACAAAATTATCTGTAGGCACTGGTGAAGACGTGGATATCAGAAAATATCAAAGGCTTGTGGGAAAACTCATTTATCTCTATGTAACAAGGTCGGATATATCATATGCAGTAAGTGTGGAGTGTCAATACATGCACAAACCACAACTGACTCATTGGCAAGCATTATAAAGAATATTGCGATATTTGAAAGAAGTTCTTGGAAGAGAGCTTCTCTATAAGAACCATGGTCACTTCAATATAGAAGGGTTCTTAGATGCAGATTGGGCCAAATCCCAAATGACAAAAAATCTACTTGGGGATATTTTGCAATGGTTGGATGGAACTTGGTTACATGGAGAAGCAAGAAGCAAAATGTAGTTGCAAAGTCCAGTGCAAAAGTAGAATATAGGGCCATGGCGCACATAGTTAGTGAGCTTCTATAGATCATATCCCTTCTCACTAAATTAGGATTCTATAAAGAACCTCATATGGATCTACAGTGCAATAATCAGGCGGCCATACATATCACCTCAAATCCGATCTTCCATGAGAGAACAAAACACATTGAGGTAGAGTGTCAATTTATACGAGAGAAATTCTAAACCGGCATATTATCTCTCAAACATATCTCTTCACAAAGGTAAATTGCAGACATTCTCACCAAGCCAGTTACTCATAAGATCTTGTCCACCATTTACAACAAGTTGGACATTTACAATGTTTTCTCACCCGCAACTTGAGGGGGAGTGTTACAAGGTGGGACCAAACTCACCATGACCACACGAGTTGGAATCTTCATCACATGAGTTGGAAGATTTGACAATCTTCCTTGATTAATATAATTGATTTATATTCCTTTGATTTATATAATTTAGTTAATCATTATTGATATAATTAGGGACATTAGGGATCCTAATTGATTGAGGAGTTTCCTTAAATGTGTAATAAAAATAGTATAAATAAGGGTCTTGGTTGAAAGATTCAATCAAGCTCTCCTTTTCTCAACTCATAGAAGAATCTCTCTCTAGCCTAAAGTCTCTTTTCTCTTCTCTCCTCTCTATCTGAGTTCTCTCTCTTTTTGTTTTTTTTCTCTTCTCTATCCCTTCTCTTCTCACTCTCTCATTTTGCCCGAGGTTTTAAGTATGGGATCATAAATTCAACAAATCGATGATAAGAAGAAGATCAATTAGTAAAAACCAAAGAGTACATTCATGAACAATGAAACTTCCATTTCATGAATCATGAAATCCAGAACATATGCCAGCATGGTAATGATTCTCGTGCAAAAATATAAAAGACACATGAAACTCTGTCAAAACGGAAAGAGACATCTATACACTGTATATGAATTTGACAATCTGGTGAACAATACAAGAGGCTTCCAATTTCTTCCAATTTTTACCAGTTTGATTGGAGAGCTCTGTATAAACATTCCTTTGACGGCCACTTCTCTCAGCTCATGTAATAGAATTTACCAACCACCCGAGAGAGGTAATGAAGTCTCACAATTACACGCCCCAACCATTTATCTAGCAAACAGCCCATCATCTTCCTCTTCCGAACAGGCAGAACGATTAAGAACAAGGGAAGGAAGAATGAACGAATATGGAGATATTGAGGCTGCACTTCTTCACAAAATTTACAGCTGTTGTAACAACTGGAAAATTCCATTTTAAGTGATCCTTTCCTGATAGTCAGTCATCTCATGTTGCAGCATTGTGCCCGTCCTGCCAGTAACTTGTCCCACATACATATCATCTGTCTCGGTGACTGGTAATGAGCTGTAAAGTAATCGTCTATACAACCAAACTGGCAAAACTTCAAATCATGTACATATACCACAGGTTTCGAGGCATTAAATTGCTCTACCCACATGCCCATGCCCACGTCTTCCATCTTGAATAGCTGCATTAGAACCATTCGTGGTCAACAATTAAATCTTTTTTAAAAAGGAGAGGGAGAGAAGAGAAAGGGAGAGTTCAGTTTTCAGTTTCCTGGCCCTTACTCTCAAGGTGTGTTTCCCAAACTCGGACAAAATAAATCGTGCAATATCCGATGACACAACATAGCCTGGACCATTTGCATAGGGTGGATAATCTTCTTCAGGCCATTCCTGGCACATGGAAATGAAAACAGGGACATAAATACAAACATAATAAACAGTTCTCTTATTCCATTTCCATCTCGCCTCAAACTTGCCCTGCCAGTGGAGCATTTAGAATCCACGTTGAGCAAAAGCATAAAAAATGAAACAACCCTCACATTAGAATAAGCTTTATAGCACACAATGGCATACATGAGAATTAAATAAGGTAAAAAGGAACCTAACAGCTGAATACAGAAGGGAACAAGTAGATTCAGTTCACAAGGGATGCGAGTCCTTACCTCATATGTCACAGCCCATTTTCCAAAGCGCAAGGGCTTATGATAATAGTTTATGTTTCCAATATATAAGCTTTTATCATTGGGAACTTTGTTTACTTCCTTTAGCACAGAATCTACTCTAACAAATGTGTCATCGTCACACTTCATAATGTACTTGGCTGCCGCTCTCATAACCTGCACAAATAACGAACATGAAGCTTTTCAATCCAGGGCATTTCAAACTTCAATATTAAGCTACCAATTTCATTGCCACTTCCACTTACTCCATATTCACATATGGCAACAGTTTTCAAGACCACAAGGTCATAGCTGTCCATGAAAGGAACTATAACAATGTCCCCAAAAAACTCTGCTTCTTTCTTTAGCTCCACATTCACCTCCTTTCTTCCATTCTTTTCCATGACAAAAATGAAACAGAGACAGAAAACAATAATTAGTCTCTCGTTTGGATCTTGAGGAGTGGAAGAAAGTCATACATGATTCAAAGAATGGAGTATCAGTACCAATGCAACAAAAAATCGGGCAACGACATTTGAAGATTTGATCTGCTTAAACTGCAGCCAAGACTTCCTTACAGCCATACGCTCTGCAAAATGGTTGCCAGCAGAAAGTATACCAATGAAGAGCTCCACTGGACCATGGGGCAGAGGAGGTGCCTGCCACCTGGTTGACTTTTCAAGATGCCTTTGTGGGGCAAAACTTGGGTGTGAAGTGGGTAAGGAAGCAGCAAATATAGAATGGACTTCAAGATCCCCATTTAAGGATAAACCAGTTGCATCCTCAAGCACAAATCCCTGAAAGAATAACAAAAGCAAGTGAGAAACATACCAAACTCTTAAATAATTGACACAATCAACTCGCACTCTCATTGCTGTTTTAGTCAATGCGAAAATGATAAAAAAAGAATACTGCTAACACTCACTGTTCGGTACGGGAAAGAAGTGATATGCCTCCCATCGACGTTGACATGATAACCTTCCAAACCAGCACTAAGGGTGAGAACAAACAGCTTTTCCTCCACAAAAGGATATGGCCAATCAACTGAAACCTTCTTTGTTCGACCTATAAGCCTGTTCAACCACCAGGTGGTCTTCGATTCCTCTGATCGATTGTCATCATCTCGGATCCACCTTTCACATTTGACTAGGCCATCAACTGCAAGCAAATGTAAGAAACACTTAGATAAGGTAGACACCAAAACTGAAGTTCCATTGAGCCGTATGAGCTCTCAATTCAGTTTTAACTCAGCCGGTCATATTTCATTGATACTTAAAAGTCATAATTTTCCTCTTCGCCACTTCAACTAATATTAAGATTGGCTTAAGATATGAGGATGAGGAATCTCAACATGAGCAAATTTTTCCACGGAATGCCTGGAATTTTGGCCGAATCCCATCAAATTTAACAAATGATAGTAACAAAAGTCAAGTCCATCGGATCAAGGGTTTATATGCAACATAAAAAATAAAAATAAAAGGTAAGAGCTTAAGATACCGGTTTCTTCGTCGGCCTTGGATTTCCATCCCTCGCACCTCAGAGCTGATCCCCATTGCATTCTGTAGCAGGTATTCTGCTCGATTACTGGCTTGCCGCTCCAATCACCCTTCAACCGAGGGTTGAAATGCAAAATCCTCGGTGGATCCTCCCCATCCACGGTCTTCAATCCCTGCAATTCCATCATAAACTGCGAAACCGCCATTGACTCCGAGCCGTCCTTCAAAGGTGATATCTTTGGATCATACTCCTCATGAGCTCGATTGGGCTTTCCCACAAGAGTAATATGAGAACCCAAAGTAAGGCCACAAGGAACCACCAGAAGCTTCCCTTTCTCCGAAAATTCAGCTCCCGTCAAGGAAATCGAGTGCGGGCAGGATTCCGTCAGATTCTCCTGTGCCTTCTTTGATTCAAGCACATTAGAGGATACCCCCTCCACGAGTTCCTTCCAAAATGTCGCCCCCAACTCCCATGCATCCTTTGCCGACTTCTGCAGCTCAGAGAAGCCCCGGTTTTGGTCACCTTGCGAACCATTTAAGTTCACCATAAACTTTAAACCAGAAAGTATGTTAAGATTAGCGGACGCCCTGGACTGGACGGAAGGCCTGAGTGACTCTCCATCAGGAGCCTTAAAAGACAGCTTCCTGGGTCGCATCGGGGCGTCTATCTCTTGCCGATCTTCCTCGCTCTGTAACGAGGACACGGACTCACTGATAAAGCCGGTGAGCTCATCACTGGAAGTGTTTCTGTTATCGTTTTCACGAAAGACGAAAGGAATTTCCAACGTCACAACAACGAAATAGAGGAGGCCAAGGCCGATCAGAATCTGAAAACTTCTCTGACGACTCACAGAGAAAACAACGTCTATCTTGCCTCTCTTCATCTTCAAGCAGAACCTCTCTTAATCTTTGAAGAACCCTAAACGCTAAAACTTCCCCTTCCTTTGCCCCAGAACCCGAATTAACGCCGGCAGAGGCCTCTAATCTTGCCGAATTTGGACATTCAGGAATCCCGAACCCCAGATCCCACAGGTCCAATAGAAGAAGAGATCGACGACAGGAGGTCGCTGTTTACGCCTGTCTCCTTTTGTATGAAAGGAAAGAACAGTTGGAGAGCCTGCATAAAATAACAAAGGGCAAAAGGGGGGAGATGGGTTACGAAAAGTGGTGTCCGGAAATTGGAAAATCCGCCGATCATATTGGTAGAGAATAATAAATAGCGAAAAGAAAGGTAGGAGAGGCGCGTGGAAGCCCGCGACCGGAAGAAGAAGAGGAAGGAAGGCCAACGGACAGATGTTGTCCCCTGCTCCTCTCTCTCTCCCGAATTCTTCCCATCATAATTTTTTCAGTCAAAATTATGCGAGGAGTGGCCTGGTTTGTGATTCTAGAAATCTTTATATTCCCTGTTTGTCTCTTTCGAATCAATGCCGGTGCCTAATTAACAATAATTTGCGAAGAAATTTAAAGAAAACGAAGGTTGAAGATGAATGGTTTTTTGAAAAGGAAGAGTGGAATGTGCATGAGCGGTAAGAACGCCTGGCAGCCACGGAAGTGACAGATGGCCGTTGTGCTGATTATCCTTTTTTAATAGTTTATTTTATTACTACACTTATGCGTTTCGATGATTCCAATGACCTTTTTCGTTGCAACTCGTAGCAGGGGGCCCACCTGCATGTCGGCGAAAAATCGCGGCTTTGAAGTTGGAAGTTTGAACAGAATTCCATCATTTTGACGAGGTCAGGCGGCCACATTCCGTTAAATTGGACGACTAATTGTTATTATAATGGACCGTAAACAAAGTAATACAATAATATTTTATTATTTACATTAGGTGGCTTCTAACTGACCCGGCTCGAGTTCGGCTCGGTTTATCTCTAGAGTTGGAGATCGATTTCTTCCATCGTTGGCGCTACACCTTCGCTCCCCGTTGTCTAGGCGAAAACCATAAAATAGTTAGAGTTTCCTACGTTGACATATATTTTATGTAGAGTATTAAATATAGGTTAACTTCGAACTCGGTTAGAGCTCGAGCTCGATTACAATTTTAGGCTTGAGGCTAGGTCGGCTCGAACATAGGAAGGCTTAGATTCCGCTGGATTCGATGCCACCCTTATGCTCAATTTTAAGTAGAGGTCATGCCCAATTTTATGTAAAATGTATACCCAATTTTATATATTATTTATTTTATATGTATTTTGTGAAAAGTTTTAAATGTATGTTGGAGCTCGAACTCGAGACATGTAATTTTTTAAAATTTTTAAATGAATGTTGAAACTCGAGCTCGGCTCGAGCTCGATAACAATTTTAGGCTTGAGGCTAGTCTCGGCTCGAGCTCGAGTTCGAAATATTTAAACTAGGCTCAGCTCTAACATAGGCAAGTTTGGGCTCGGCTCGGCTCGATGCCACCCCTACGTTTAAGCATCCAACCCTGAAATAATAATAATAATAAATAAATAAATAAATATAGACTAAACTTGCAAAAAAATGTTTAACTAATAAATACTGAGAAAAATCTATTTTTCTCAATACTCCTTGAGCTAGTACAAAAACATGGGATATTCCAAACATGTAGGATGTGGGGGTAAGACGACCAACTATTATTGTGTTAGTAAATATATATCTATGGGATAGATTATAAGGAGACCTTCTCTCCTGCTGCCAAATTTAATTCGGTACGTATCATTTTATCTATTCCTGCTAAGTCAACATGACCCATATATCAATTGGATGTCAAAAACGCCTTTTTAAATAGTGATATATGTGAAGAAATTTATATGGTTCAACCACCTTGTTATGTGGTTGAGGGAGAGTTAATATGCAGGTTAAAAAAATCTTTATATGGGCTTAAACAGTTCCCTCGGGCTTGGTTTGATAAATTTAGTCAAACACTTCTGCGGTTTGGTGTTCATTGGTGCTCAATCGATCATCCAGTATATTTTAAAGATACTGTCAAAGGGAAAATATTATTGGCTGTATATGTTGATGAAATTATTTTAACTGTTGATGATACTCAGAGCATACAAGAAGTTCAAGACTAAAGATCTGGGTATGCTTAAATATGTTTTGGGCATTAAAATTCTTCAATACAAGCATGGGATAATATTGTCTCAGCGAAAATATATCTTGGATCTCCTTGAAGAAATAGGAATTAAGGGTTGTCGACCAATTGACATACCTATGGATACAAATGTAAAATTGTGTGTCACGACTTGAGAAGATATTGATATTGGCAAATATCAAAGACTCATGGAAAAACTAATCTATCTCATGGTAACTAGGTCGGACATATCATATGTTGTAAGTGTGATGAGTCAATTCATGCACAAACCACAAATTACCCACTAGCAGGCGTTAGAGAGAATACGAAACCTAAAATGAGCTCCGGGAAGAGGATTGTTGTATAAAAAACATGGGCACTTCAACATAGAAGGTTTCTTAGGTGCAGATTGGGCTAGATCACCTAATGATAGGAAACCTACATTAGGATATTGTACTCTGTTGGAGGAAACTTGGTTACATAGAAAAGTAAGAAGAAAAATGTGGTTGCAAGATCTAGCCTCGAAACAGAATACAAAGCTATGGCCCTTGCAGTTAGTGAACTCTTATGGATTAAGACCCTTCTTACCGAATTGGGATTTTATAAAAGAGGTTCCATGGGTCTGCATTGTGATAACCAAGCAACCATTCATATTACATCAAATTCAGTCTTCCATGAAAGAACTAAACATATTAAGGTGGATTATCACTTTATATGGGAGAAGTTTCAAGTAGGAATAATCTACCTCAAACATGTTTCATCTCAAGAGCAAGTAGCTGATATTCTCACTAATCTCGTTACATCTAAAATCTTATCTTTTATATGTGGCAAGTTGTTTATGATGTCTTTTCTCCTCCAGCTTGAGGGGGAGTGTTGGAAGATGGGCTCAAGACAAGAAGCCCACACGTCAAAGGAGTGGCATATGTATATAATATGGTATTTTTCATAAAGATGACACAGAGGTGTAAATATGTATTCTTTTATGTCTTTTGTTTTATCAAGTTGTAGCCCTATGAGCATTGTAAAACTATAAATAAAGGCATTGGCTAAGCTCTCTCATCTTCTTCTACAAATTCGTCCAACCTTCCTTTTTCTTATTTGACACAAACCATTTTTCCCTTAATCCAAACTCTCTCCTTCTACGTTCTTCTTTTTCTCCTCTCCTTACTCTCTTTTTCTTCTTCTTCCTCGTTGATCTAAAGTTCTTCTGATTGGATCCTAAATTCAAAAATTTTACAAATGTGGGCATAGTGACCCATCTCATTGCAATAGTGGCATCTAATGTAAAGAATAGGAGAGGACTTCTTGTTTTGCTTTGTTTTGTTCTTCCCATCTTTCTTCGTGGGTGTGGATTCGAAATATAGAAGTTTGACTTTTTGTTTTCTATCAGACAATAACTTATTGATCGATCAATATGTTGTCGCTGGTTCAGAAAAGTTAAGTTGATCGATCATTGACAAGTGAATGATCAATTAATCAAAATTCCCTCTAGTTGTGAAATATAAGTATGATCGGTCAGTGTATTTCCAATGATCGATTATGCTTTATATCCCTTATTGGTAATGTTTGTCTGATCAATTAATCAGGTGGGATGACTAATCATTCTATGTGAAATTTTTTTACCTAGGAAGAAATGATTGATCATGTTTTATAACAAGAAATGGCCATATTCTGGATGATTGATCAATCGACTATGGTTGATCGGTCATGCTTTGTATTTCTGGCTTGCATAATTTTGGATGATTGATCATTCCAATGTCAATTCAATTATGTTAACTTTTAAAGCGTGGGAATATTTTTCTCTAAGTGATCTAATATGTTCTAAATGATGTTTATGATGTTTCTAAATATGTCTATATGCAATTTATGACCTAAAGGTCTAATTTCACAATTGTACTAGAAGAAGAGAGTTTAAAATACTCTCTTACATTTGTGACTAAGTTTGGACATTTGAATATTACACTTGAACTCTAGTCTTCTTGTTATCTTCTTTTTTGGGGGCGCTTCTTCAAGAAACGTCCTTCAATGATGCTTGAGGTTTTGAGTTAGGTTTGATCATTTTGAAGCTTTAGACTTTGAGATGCATTGACTCTTGAAGATGAAACATCTGAAATACTTTGGTTTGCAAATTGTTAGATGAATTAAGTTTTGTTGACATTAAAAGCAACATGGGAACTAACCTATTGTCAACAAGAGGAACTAGAGAAAATAAAGGCTAGAGTCCCCATGCCCATTGGGTTTATATGTATAGTTGTCAAGTGATGTTTACAATGTCAATGATGCCTTTGAGTTAGAACTCTTAAAATGAAAATAACATAAAGATATATACACCAGTTTGTATGAATAAAAAGTCATGCCACCTCTTATTAGAGAGCTACCCTAGTTACCATAGTGTCACTCTTCACACGTGGATGACTTTTAACTCTAATGGTCATGTTTACAATGTCAATGATGCCTTAGTTAGACTTCTTAAAAGAAAAATGACAAAAAGATATGTTCACCGACTTGTATAAATACAAAGTCAAGCCGCCTCTTATTGGACAGTTGGCTTATTTACCGTAGTGTCACCCTTCTCACATGGATGGCTTTTAACTCTAATGGTTCTGGTCTTTCTCCACAAATGTTATAAAATTCAAAGTTAGTTTTTTAAAGGTTCTTAAAATGTACTTCTATGTTTCTTTATAAAATATTTTGTATTTGAAAATTATTTTTCACATGTTCTATGTCTATATTTAATTCGAGTTACAAGAATTAGACACTAGTTTGGTATGAACCATGAAATATGAAGTATGAATTTGGCAACACGAAAACCCTTTTCATCATCCTACTTCTCTTGATGGGTTGGGGACAATAAACTTAAGAGGTTAAACATACTAGAACTTACTCTATTTTCTGAATTTTTTCTAATTACTTTAGCAGTTGTTTATCATAACTGTGGCATAAAATGGGTGATCGAGAGCAATCTTTGTTTGCCTTCAAACTCTTGTTTTATTTTTCATGTATTTGCTTCTTCCTACCAACATGAGTTATATGCACCTTTTTTTTTATGTTTGATAATATTTATAGAGACTCAAAAGCACATGGGTTTCTAGAGTCCTGGATCACAAGCCAAAGGACTTTCTTTTTCTTTAGACTAGAAGCTGCATTAGAAAGCTTAGAACCTGAGTAAGTCTCAAATATTAGGAAAAAAGAGAACTCGGTCGGTTTCCTGCACTTAACAAATTAGAACAAAGAAACTGCTAACATGGTCTAACAAGTATCCAGGAGGTCATATACTCTCATCCCACTTGGTTTGGGAAAAAATATAAAAAATACCCATAATTTGAAATTCAAAGAAATAAAAATATTATGATTTATAATATTGTCTATACTTCAATTTGTTGTTGGAACAGGATGAAAGGTTGGCATTAGCATGTAAGACTTGGTTGTTTTGTGCTAGGTATCATTGTGCAATCTCAAGTCACCCATGTTGATTCTATTGACAACCTTAGCTAACACAAAACCATGAATCAGAGACTAGTTGGTTTCGGTTCTTAATGCAAAGCAAAGATGTTTTTGTTTCAAGAGGGCTACCCAAACTAGAGAAATTCAAGAGGTTCAATCAATTGTAGACATGAAATTCAAGAGGGCTGCCTAGACTAGAGATGAAACTAATGTTACGGATTGGCCATTGGAATACCTGAAAATGAATGCATTAGAGTTGCTTCATTTGATTGTTTGGAATATTACATATTAAAGATTTTCATATGTTGTTGGCATGATAACATCTGTTCATCTTTCACTTCAAATTGTGGTTTTGGTAAATATTTGTAACTTCTTTTTCTTTAAAAAAAAATCTATACTTAGTGAAAGGTTATTTTCATCATTTTATATGATATTATATAAATAAAGTATTAAAAATTAAAATGGTATTCTTATTTTTATTATATACTTAAAACATATGAAAGGGTATTTTTGAATTTATTTTATTTTATAATTTTAAAGAAAATGAAAGGGCATTATTGTTATTATATGTTATATTATATAAATAAAGTATGTAAATTGTATATGATTATTTATTTATTTTTTTACATAAATAAAAACTATCAAAGAGCACTTTTTGGCATTTTATATTATATTATATGAGTAAAGAATATTTAATGGGCGTTATTATCATTCCAAGACAGCTTGTTTATAAACCTTGTTAATGGGTGCTTAATGGGTACCCATTAAGAACCCATTATGCTCATCAAGTATCCACTATGGACATACAAAAATAACTTTCATGCTTTGGTAAACAACACTATGTACTAATATTATACTACTATGTAAATAATAAAAGATTATTTTATTACTTTGTAGTGGAATATGCAACACATAAACTTATGTTATCAGATAATTGCAATTTGTTGATTTTCAGGACTCCATAAATTACATCTTAGATAAAGAAGATAACACACGTTGGGGAGAAAAGAGAAGGAAGAATGGAGTTATGGACTTTGTCCAAACCCTCCCCCGTAAGTTATATTTATAGATGGTAAAAGTAATAATATTATAATTATACCCTTCATCCTAATAAGACTAAAGAAAAGATAGAAAACATAAATTAATTACATCAATGACCCTCTAATATATTCATATCTTCCAACACTCTCCCTCAAGCTAGGAGGTAATAGCATGATCCCAACTTGAAACAATTAACATAGATGTAGTAATACACTATTCCATCATGGTGTCCCAGGGATAAGTACGAAACTAGGCACAAACTCTCAAATGGTAGAACTGGGTGATAAAACATAAGTCGAAACCAACCTCAAATGATTTCGAACAAATATAGTGATAATAAGAACTAAAGTTGGTAATGTCTGTCATTCACAAGACAGCGAAAAAAAACCAAGGGTACCAATAAAAAGTCTCAACGGACTTTAAAACACCCTTATATATAAAAAGGACCAACGCACGAAATGATTAGTCATAGGGGTAATTGAGAGTCAAATAAAAGATAGTAAGAGAAAGACTGCCAAATAAAAAAAGGGTAATGGGGAATCAATAGGAAGATAAGATGAAGAAGTCGGGGTCACCGTGCTCTTTATTTTTAAGTGATTCAAATTCTTTATCAGACGAACCAATGAACCAATGTCGACAACAGTCAGCAAATACTGAACCCAAGGCAAGCAACCCAGGATTTCTTCTTCAATAATAATGTCTCAATCAAAAATGAGAAAATGGGCCAATACACTAATAACACGTACTAAATGTGCAGTTAAATAGCATCAGATAACCGTTAAATAATTGTAGTCTTTAAGAATAATAAGGACACATGAAATAATCTCCAGTGAGTCCATCTTAGTATAAAGAAGTTGTGCACCAAGTAATAAACTGAGGATAATCCAAGGTAATAATCAAGTCGGAGTCAAGGGACAGAGTCAAGGGTGAGTGAGCATGAGTTACGTCGAGTTGGTTTCAAACCAATACAGTCGAGTTCTGGGAGGAATCGGTATAGTACTCGGGATTGGGACCAGTATACCAAAGGCAGAGAGCAAGTCGACCAAATCGGCCTGATTCGTGCGTCTGAGTTGACCTGAGTCAGGTATTGAGTCAGCCAGATCAGTTCTCACAAAATAATGCGAGATGGATGTCTGCCCCAAGCTTGGTTCGTCAATCAGAGCACTCCAGATTTCTCACCTCTGATCACTAGCTCTAAGTCGCATAAATCACTCAGTCACGATATTGAGTCAATGTTTCCAAAAGCTGAGTGGATAACGATGCAAGAGATGTAAGCCAAAGTTGAACATCATTCCATGTCAAGAAGTAGAAGCCGAAACTGAGTGGAATGCAGACTTGTTACGGTGAATCAGCATCGGCAAGATAATCAAGCATTGATATTGTATCGAATGATCAACAACGATGCCAACAAGATAATGTCTAAAGCTTGGGATACCAGCTTGGGATACCAACAATAGAAGCCAATTACAATAGAATAATGCTCGAAATAAGCAATCCAATAAGCAACATTGAAGACCATAGTAAATTTGAACCAGATTCAAAATGAATCCGAGAGCTTCCAAATATAAATTAATATAACACACTTCCAAGTTTGTAGCAACAAGGAATGACGATGATGATACCAGATGACTTGCAACGAAGGTGTTCAAAAAAATAAAGATACAAAATCTTATCCACCAGCAACTTCCATAAATAAGATGGTTGCTAATGACGTTGGTTGTTGATTTCTGTAAATCGGATTGATGTGCTGGATTGAAGACGAGCCAGTGAAGGTAAGGAAACTTCCCAATATATCAAAAGGCAATCAACCAGCTACGAAGATTGCACGCCAGTGAAGGAGATGAATTACTATTGATTCAGGTTGATCAACACAACCAGATAACTCACGAAATCAACTCAGAATGACACCAAATAAGCCTAGCTGTGTAATAAAGTTCCCTGTGAATCATGTTGTGAACCAAAAGTCAAAGTTGCACGACATAGCTGCATGTGAAAGCAGAGAGCTTAACAATAATAGAGTGCAAGATCAACCAAGAGAATACCATCAGCCAAATACCACGATGACCATGAGGAAGAGGAAGCGGAAGCGGAAACTACAGAGTAAGCTCGTTTTGGAATTAGCTCTCAAACCATGATCGCATTTCTGGAATCGTTTAAACAACCTTGTTATTGTACTCGTCAGGAAAAGGTTATAAATGTGTTTGTCTTCCACTACTGCAATCAGACATCAGAACAAGAAGGTTGTTTGCCTCTTATACCATTCCAAATTCGCATATGATACCAAAGCGACTTCAAAGCGCTGATTTGGTTGCAAGGTCCTTCAATTTCAGCCTCTAAAAAAACACAAATGGTTTCATAGATCTTAAGCCTTGACTGATACAAGGACAACCAACGGATTAGTTTTTCCAAGGTATAGAAACAAGGTCTCTTGCAGTTGGTTTTAAAGGTTCTATCTAACAACTTAAAGAGGAAAAACAAGTTCAGCCTAGTATACCGATCTTTGGAGAAACATAGCAACTTAAAATACCAACAAGTACATCCAACAAAGTAGCAAACATACTAGTAGATTAGCAACAAACAATACTGAAGGGAAGCATGAAGTATCAACTGCTTCATAATAAAAAATAAGAGATAAACTTATCTTTGTCATGCAAGTCCTGTATGTCGACTTCTACAAAATCATAACCAGGAGTCCTAAAAATCTAAGCTTTGATACCATATTGACTTTCAAGACTCCATAAATTATATCTTGGGTAAAAAAAAAAATTACACTTTGGGGAGAAAAGAGGAGGAAGAATGGGGTTATGGATTTCGTCCAAATCCTCCCTGAAGCTATATTTATAAAAGTTAAAAGTAATAAAATTACAATTATACTTGTCACCCTAGTAAGAGTGAAGAATAAATAAAACATAAGCTAATTACATCAATGACCATCCAACATATTCATATCTTCCAACACAGTTCAAAAGAGAGTTATTATTTGACAAAAATGAGTTTTAAGACAACGCCTACATATTAAAGCCAGTCATTCAAAAGAAAGAAATACTAGCATAGTAATGATTCTACTCGCTACTAAAGCCAGTCATTCAAAATAATGAAAAACTAACATAGTAATGATTCTTTTGGGATTTGACCAAGAAACTTCTATAAGTTCAATGCCTTTACCATTAGGCCACCAAACCTTTATTGTTTAGAATGAATATATAAATGTAAATAAAAGAGGCACCTACATAGAAGAAGAGAATTACAAAAAAAATCTTGAAAAAATATGTGTTAAGTTCCTCCAAGCAAAATCAATCATGTGGTAGCTACAAATAAAAAAGAGGGTATTTTATTATATAGAATTAGTCTAGTGGATTTAACTTAACTTTTCTATTAATAAACTAAGATATATTTTAACTTGTCTAAATTAATAAATAATTAAAAATTCAATTAAGACTATTTTTAATAAAATAATTAAATAAATACTTAATTTTATAATATCTAAATGCTTAATTAAATTTTTTTAATTTTATAATATCTAAATTCTCACTCTTAAAATAATAATCATATTAAAAATCATGAATTTATATAAATAAAAAGAGGATATTTAATTTGTAAAACTAGTATGACAAGTTTAACTTTTATAAGATAGTTTGGTTTAACTTTCTATTAATAAACTAAGATAGATTTTAACAAAGCAAAAAGGCAGGCATCTAAAAGAATGGGTGCGATCAGTCAAGCGATAGCGAATTCACCCGGAAGGGGTGTCATTTCTCATAAATGAGTGGAAGTAAATTCACTTTAACTTACTACTTACTCTCGTGTGCTAACGGGTTTGGGGGTGACTTTCGCATTCAAAGCACATTAGCAGGACCCAAGATAGAATTGAAGAGGAACAAAGATTGAAAGACCGAAAGAGAGCAAGAATTTCAGTTCTTTAACCAACAAATCATAGATTTTCTTAATAGAAACTATATAAGGGACTAGAGGCAAATTGCTACATTACGTTGACCCAAAAATCAACGAAACTAATCTAAAACTCGCGTACATGTATTCATGGTGATTTTCAACGGGCGAATGGGCCTGTCGATCTACTTCTTCAGCCAAGTGTTATCAAAATAGCTTGCCATAGATTTGATTCTCAATAGCCTAGTTATACCAAAAATAAAATAACACTCTTTACCTCGTCTTCGACCAAACTAGCCAAATGTATGCAATCACAAAAGTTGACATGTTTAAGTAATTGTTGAACAAGAGAATTAATTATCAAGTTCGCTAGACAACCCCAAACCTAATGAAGCCGTGTTCTTCAAAGCCGACTAGATTTACAGAATCCACATGATAAACAACTACCAACAAAACCCAAATACCTTCTGATAGATACGAAACCTCAGGTGTCATCTACCTGCGAATGGAACACAAAGCTTGGAAACGTGGTTGTGATGTCCCTGCCCAAAGATAAAAAGCCAGGTCAACAAACAAAACACACAGATTGTACAATAAGTTTACATAATATTGCAGAGATATCATAAGTAGTACCAACACAACAAAAACAATCAATACTCTTCTCTAAATGGATAGAAATGATGGCAGTTTCTGCTGATGAAGCCAGATAGTTAAGGCTTCGTCACTAGTTCTCACTCCCGCAGAAGAGGCTGGAGCAAGTCTGTGTCATCCCTCCCAAATGCAAATGAAGCCAGTTAAAGGAAAAATTTATTCCACAGCCTCTTGACTATGAATGGACCACATGCACTTGAAGGCCGACAGCTTGGCCCTCCACACTCTTACTACCCATCATTGAGAACAAATCACTCTCCTTGGGTTAGAACAGAAAAAAAAACCTAACAACTAGGCATGGCAGGCCAATATAATTAGTAATTAGTAGCCATTGGATAGACACAAAACGAAAGAGAGAGTATTGAAGGAAGAAGAGTGAAGAGAAGTGTAGGAATACTGTCCTTTAGATGTACAAGATACTAAAATAAAAGTATAACTAAGAAACAACTTTTTTTTTTTTGAAAAGGAACTAAGAAACAACTCCTAACTGCACTCAACGACACCTGACTTTTACTTTCCCACAAAGTTTAACTAGACTTTAAGCAGAGTAGAATGGAATCACCTTAATTGAGAAGCTGCTTCTTCATTTTTTTTTTCTTTTTTCTTTTTAAGGAATATGAGAAGTTAATCTAGGCAAGTACTCATTCAACCAGACCAACTTCAACCTCACCAACAAACCAAACACCCTATCCTTGTCCTTTTTCACTCTTTCATCACCTATTGGAATTCAATAAGCCCATTTTATATGTGATTGTGCACATGGAGTGGGTTAAAATGGAAAACTGCCCCAAACCCATCCACTAAAGGAGGGGAAGGGAAGTGATCAGACTCTCACCCTGCAGGGTGGAGACAGCATGAGGGAGAAAAAACACTACATGCATATAGGGCAGTGACAAATTTTCCAAACCCAAACTGCAGGTTTTATAACTCACTACCCTATAATATTCAAAACAACACTTGCTTTTAAAAGGATTTTATTACAAAGAAAATTTTTGAAATAAAACTAACTGATACATATCTCGTTCTTTTTTAACAAGAAAAGACTGAAATAGCTTTAAAGAAAAACAAAGTAAACTTAAATAAGGGCATTTTATGAAGAAGACTTAGTTTACAATCTACAAGCACAACCAACCCCTTTTGCCCCCCTACATATGTGATGCACGTCCACATGCAGTGAATCCGTCCCTCATATCTTGAATAACTAAAACTATCAGATTGCTCCAAAAATACAAACCACAATACAGTAAAGTCCACAATTACATCATGGTACTACAATAATTCGCATACCCACACTACATGACCATGAAATTTCCCACATTCAGTTATATCAAATAGAAAATCAACATGCAGAATATTATGAAACGTACTTGAGATATTGGAGGGTCATGTTCTTCAAAAGAGAAGGGTGTCGTAATACAAGGGTCCGCCATTCTTCCTTATCAATCTTTCCATCATGTTTGGTATCAGCCTCCTCAAATGTCTGGAACAAAACACTCAACCAAATTACTACATATACAACAAGCAAACAAATAAAATTTGATGACCTCACAAGGATTAAAAGGGTAATAGCAATTATACATTATAGGGAGTGCTTCCAGAAAAATTGGCACTTATCTCAGTTTTGAATAAACAAGAAACAAAATTCGATAACTAAAAGTTTGAACATAATCAGGCACAGATTCTAGCACACAAAGAAATAAGGAAAACAAAAGCATATAATAAACTCGTCACCTTATCAATGATACTTTCTATGACATCATCAGAAAGGTTCATTCCAGATTCTGCAAGAGTGGCCACTACCATTTGCTTCACCTACAAATCAGATACCAAAGTATTAGCTAGTCCTCTTTAAAGGCTTTTAAGAACCTCAGTAACAAGTGAGCAATAAAATATAATTTTTTTTAACAGGAAACAGTATCATATCACTGTTCTTGTCTTAAACTCCAGTGCTAGTAGCAACCTCTGGGTTTATAGCAAACAATATCATATCACTGCCCTTGTCATAATCTCCTCAAAATTTTCATCCTTCTGTATTGAAACAAAATTCCACACCAAACATCATGTGTATATGCACCACATTAATGGTGTAGCAGAAAGGTAAAATAATACCAAATTTTTCTCCAGTGCTATTAATGTACCTCAATTTTGTGCCACCTGTACTCACTGCTTGTTATCAGATAAAATGGATGTCATCGAGCAGACGACAACTTTGATTTCTAGTTCTATTCCTAAAGCGAGAATCCCTTTCCATCAACTCATGAGTGTTTGGAAATGTTTCTTGATACTTTTATCTCTTGGAAAATAAACTTGCTCTTCCTGCAATTAAGCATACTTTTTGGGAGTACCCCCAAAAAAAGAAATGCATCAACATCCTACTCTTAAGAAGTTGTTCACTTCAACTGATGTCACTATTTTTAAGATGCTCTATTATTCCAGTGAGTCACAATGGTCAAGGTCCTCATAAATAAATACACCTCCTATAGCTCACTGTTCAGAACCATTGAAGTTAAAAGGTATTCTGGTTTTTTCACATATGTACATGTGTCCCCTCTAGGCTAAATGGGTTTCGTGGGCAAACAGAATGTAATTGGGTCTGTTTTATTTTGTTAGTTTGCTGGTTTAATTAGTATTTCTGTATAGGCAGGCCTAGAGAAGCAGTTTAGTCATATCATATAAAATTTTCATTTAAACGGTTTAACATGACAATTTGGGGTCAATTTATGTTCTCCTCCTATTTTCCAATTTTATCTTCTCTCTTCTTCTCTTCTTCAAAACTTCTCCTTGAAGAATGTTGAATTTCTAGCGAAGAGAAATAATTCATTGACTTGATTGCAACTGAGTACAATGAGTCACTATTTATAATAGAAGAAACAAGTAGAATCAAATTCAAAATAAACTACCCAAATCCCATTCACACCCAAAGTTTAACTCTTAAAGATAAGTCCTAGAGTAATTAAACAATTGAACATAAACAAAAGAATAACATAACTAAAACACCTTTTAACTGAGTCACTTTTGTGAGACTTCCACTTATGAGACTCCTATAAGATTCTGCCACATGAATTGTAGCGCTATGAAACTTCTTGTTGTGAGAGTCATGTAAGACTCTCCCATACCTACTCTTCAACACTCCCCTCAAGCTAAAGTTTATAACTTTGCAAGGAAAAAGATTATTAGTCTTCCAGAAAAAATTCTTTATATTGTACTCCCTCTGACTTAGATATTCTAGACAAGTAAAAATTTGATTACACTAGGAATTCTTCATTGTAGATTATGTCTCCTACCTTGTCCACCATACTTGTTCTTCTATTCTCCCCTTCAAGCTGGGCAGTAATGACAGTGATCCTAGCTTGAAACAAAAAAATTGTTGTAGGAATTATCTTCTTCATCAAGGTGTTCAAAAGGTAAGTACTCTATAGACAAACTCTAAAATATAAAAAATATGGGTGATAAAAAAGAGTCTAAACCAACAAAGGATTCGAACATAGGGTAACACCTATCACTCAAATGATTGCGATAAAAAAACCCATGTAAGGGCAGTAGTAAAAAAGTCTCAATGGACTTTAAAACACCCAAATATAGAAAAAGAACCAACCTGATTAACTTAACAAGGGATTAGCCTAAAAGGGAAAATGATAGTCCAAAAAGAGATGGTAGAAGAAAGGTACACCAAATTAAAAAAGTTTATGGGGGGATAAAAGGTAGATAAAATAAACACCATGGTAATAGAGTTAGAAGGAAACTGTAACAGTAGAATTGTAATAACAACCAAGGATACGTCTATGCTATGTGAGAAGCTACACAAGACACGGCATCACATTGGGCAGTTAATGAAGGATGCCTCTTTTGTTCCTCGAGCAGTCCCTCCATCGAGCTATACTGCAAGTGAGTTGGATATTTTGTTAAGATAAGATTTCAGAGGAACGGATACTTTTTACAAGTTTTTAAACTGTGCACTCCACTTGGGACATGGAACAGGCCAACTTGGTTGAGGAAGAGAAGGCCACAACGACAATGCTGACACCAAAGACATCTCAGGCAATAGATACATCCAGAAGGGAGTAAACAACTCAGCAACCAACTTGACGTGTTACATCTCCAAAATTTTCTGACCCACAAATAAAAAGGTGCAGTCTGATCAGATTCCTCTTCCTTACAAGACTTCAAAAACGTCAAAAATAAAAAAAATGGGGCAAAAGTGGAGTTGACCCATTGATGATAACTCATAAGCTTTGGAGATAGACTGTAGGCACAAAAAATAGAAGTGCACATACAAAAACGTAAGAGGGGCCTAACGAAAAGGTGAAAAATTAAACTAGACATGCAACAACGTATCAAACTGTTTGGTATTTCATCAAGTAAAAAAAGAAGATTGAGGAGAACAAGTGCAGGAGTCTCACGAGGTGAAAAAACAAAAGTAAACTATGGCAAAAGCTGAGAAAAAATAAAATAAACTAAAAACCTGACTAGGAGAGAGGAACACATCATCTCTTTAAATTGAGTTGTATCAATTTATAGACCCTTCTTTGATAATATGTTAATTTTCTGGAAAAGAGAAATAATTTACTGATTTGATTATAACTGAGTACAATGAACCTCTATTTATAATAGAAGAAACAAGTTGAATGGGGTTAAACTATATACTACCATGCCCCAGTTACACCCAAAGTCTAACACTTAAAAATAGTCCTAGTGTAATTAAATAATAGAATATAAACAAAAGATTAACATAACTAAAACATCTTTAACTGAGTCACTTTTGGGATACTTACAGCCTTGGACTCTTGTAAGATTCTGCCATAAGGATTATTGCTCTATAAGACTTTTTATTTTGAGAGTCATGTAAGACTCTTCCATACCTACTTTCAACATAGAATTTAGCAAAGACTTGTTTGGAAGTACAAGCAACAAAATCAACCTCTACCTCTAGATGAGTAGAAACAAGTGTTCATCAACTTGCTCCATTTGTGACGTTTGATGATCATATAGAGGTACATCCACCTACAATTTTGACACGTTGTTTATGGTCCGCAGATGATAATCTTTTTGAAGATGTCCTCAGATGATAATCTTGTACACAATAAAAGATCGCTCTTCTCATATTATCTTTTATTTTGTATCTAATCATCTATTTTCACTAACTTATTGTTCTTTCCATAAATATTGTCATTTTAATTTGTCCCATAGACATACCAACAAACTGACAATAATCTAGGTAGGAGTCTAGCAATGAAGGAGATGAAAGCTATAAATCAAATATATACTTTAGTTCTTACACAATTGCCAACTAACAAGAAAGTAGTTGGTTATTAGGGGGTATTTACTATTAGTCACAACTAGATGAAAGCATCGAGCAGTTGAAGGCCCATTAAGTTGCAACATGATACGCTCAGACATACGGAGTAGATTACCCTATGATTTTTATCCCAATGGCAAAGATACATTTAGTTGGGTTTCTTATTCCCATTGTGGGAAAGTATAGTTGGGCCCTTTACCAACTAGATGTTAAGAAGTGTTTCTTAATGCATATCATCAAGAAGAAGTATATATGAAACAACCACCTGAATTAGCAGATGAGGTGAAGAAAAAGAGTGTCAGTTGAACAAGTCCATTTATGGCTTGAAGCAATTCCCACGAGCAAGGTTTGATAAGTTTAGTACGATAATTATTGGCTTTGGATTCAAGAGGTGTAGTGGACAATTTGGTGTTTATGAAGAAGATAGATAGAGGGTTTGCTACTCATGCTTGTACACATGAATGACATTCAAGGGTGGCAAAATTTCCAGCCCAATAACTTAATTCGAACCCGACCCATTGATTTGACCTGAACCTAAACCAAGTTATAAACAAACTGGGTACGGGTTTAATCACATGATCCAATTAATGAATGGGTCAGGTTCAGACTTGACATAGGACCAAATGGGTCCTTTACTTGATCAAAAGAGCAAAAATTGGACTCAAATGATTTGGTTCAATATATTTAAACTAGACCAAATGCTTAGTTTTTTAGATTTTACTACTAAAACAACTAATTTCGCAATACAATTCTTTTACACAATTCATATCCATTAATTTTATTCACTTTTTTTTTATTTTCTTGTATTTTCTTATTTATCAATATTTAAGTGGTGTAACCCGAAATTGAAAGGGTATGGTCCAGTTTAATAAACAGGTTAGGTCAGGTCAACCTGTCTAACAACAAGTTTAAGTTGACCTGACCTGGAACCAACCTGAACGAGACCCATAGCTACCCCTAACATTGTTTTTCTTTTTTTTGAAATAAGTGTGTGAATATATATATATATATATATATATATATATATATGCAAAAAGGATATAATACAATACCTAGCTAAAGTAGCCTTCCTCCACAACAAGTTGTTGGAGGGAAACGCCCTGTTTAGCTTGTTTATCTGTTAAATGATTAGCAAATCTAAGAATATAATTTCACTTGCAATGCATTTGGGAAATTAAAGTACATATATCCTCATATAACTCCCAATGCCGCCAAGGAAGTTTTGAAGGATTCGTACACCAATTGATAACTACCTTTGAATCGCCTTCAATGCAGAGAATGCCCTCCATATTTTGCTTGAAGAGTTTTAACCCATTATACAGCCCGTGTAACTCGGCACTGGTTGAATCTGATGTACCAATCGGTCCCGCATATGATAAAAGAAGATTCCCACTTTCGTCATGAATCACTCCGCCAAATCTAGCAGGCCCGAGGCATCCAAACGCAAAGGCTGGGTTACATTTATTTCTTGAAAGCTTGGGTTACATTTGCATATCCAAAGAAAGAATTTAGGATTCTCAAATACTTTAGCAAGATTGAAGTGGCACAATCAAGATTTGATTGGGGTGTTAGGTTGTCGGCCAGTTAGTGCACCTATAGATCTTAATGTCTAGTTGAATGCAAAGTTGGATGGAGATGATTTATTTTATTTTATTTTATTTTTTGAAATGGAGATGATTTATTTGAAGATCCTAATCTTTTAGAATGTTATGAGAGAAGTTAATTATCTAATTGCGATCATACCCACACATTTTTTTCTAGTGATCATCATTAGCAAAGTAATACATAACTAATTTCTTGAGGAAATGGCTAAAAAATATGAGGACAAACTAAGTCATTCTAAGCCATTTAAGGTTTATAAAAGGAGGAAGCAGAAAAGAAAAGAGAAAGACTAAAAGGGCAGCAACTTAACTTTTTTTGAAAAATCACTTTTTAGAAAAGTAAAATCAGCAAGTTTTTAGTTACATTTCTACTTTAGTTACTTTTCTATTTTGTTAGTCAGTCCAATCAGTGGATTTTTAATTAGGAAAGTGTTTGATTAGTAGTTTCCTTTATCTGTGGTAAATTTAGAAAAGTCATAAAGTTAGTAAGTCCATTGCTGGTAGTTTCTAAGTGCTGGAATTTTTTTCTAGCAAGTAGTTTCTACTTAGTGTGGTCTAATTGTAATTAGAAAGTCATAATTCTAAGAAAATTCTACCAAAGTGATATTGCCTATTTTGGCAAGGTCACGATAGCTTTACAGCTTACAAATAGAGAGACATGTTGTAACTTACAATTAATTTTTAAGTTCAATACAAATTTTCTCTTTTGGCTGTTGGAGCACCATTGTTTTTTCTCTTTTGCTGAGTATAATTTCTGTGTGGATTTTTCTTTTGTGTCAGCTACTGCTACTACAAAACATCACCAGAGTTCTTTATTTGGAACTTGAAAACCAGAAATTTCTTGTAGTTGAGAAGGTTGTCGTTGGGTTATCTCATATTCCAAACTTACATATCAATTATATTTCATTAATTTTGTAGAGTTAATAAGCCAGTATATGCATACCTTCGAGTTTTCTCATAAGTTCGCATTAGAAAGGATTTTAAGGAATTTGAACAAGTCACAAGCACAAGGGCAGCGATATAAGTCACATGACAATATTCGTATAGAAGGCTTTGCTACTGTACATTGGGCTGGATCTCAAGATTGCAGGAAATTACCTCAATAGTATTGTACTTTAATAGAGGGAAAGTTAATTACAAGAGGGAGTAAGAAACAAAATGTTGCAGCAAGATCAATGTCAAGGTAGAATATAGAACCATGGCTCGTGTAATTTGTGAAATAGTGTGGTTAAAGTCATCACTACAAGAAATGTATTTGCAATTTGAAGAACCTATGAAATTACATTGTGACAATCAAGCTGCTATCCTTATAAGCATCCACTGCATATTTCACAAGTGAACAAAACATATTGAAATAAACTGTCATTGCCTAAGGGATGAAGTATGTTCCCTCAAAGAATCCAATTTCAAACATCTTCACCAAAACATTGGCTTCAGCACAATTGAAAGAAGTGTGGCAAGTTAGGCATCTGTGACTTATATGCACCAGCATGTGGGGCAGCATCAGAATTAGACTGAGCAGCTGCTATTCTGTTTTTCATTTAGTTGCAGTAACTTATTGTTTAAATATTGTGATAACCTCACTTTAACTGGTTCAGGAGTTTTGTAGTCCTTTTGTAAAACTATCCTAACAACGCATGTATGAGAGACAGAGAGAGCACAGACCTGTCTCTTCATGAGCATTTTAGCAATCATAATCAGAATTCCAATGAAGAATAGATAAATGTCAATATGTAACCTCTATTTCAAACAGGAAAAAGCATATGTTTACTACAAATAATCATCACATTGTGTAGGATAGCAACACCTCACCTCTTGTCTCTCAATGAACCCTTGTTGCTTGAGATCGTACAATTGAAAAGAAACTGCAAGGCCAAAACATATAAAGTAGGAAAAACAGTGGAAAAATACAGAAGTTGATGACCAGAAAGTAAAGAAACTAACAACAATTACCAAATAAAAGTAAGCACAGATATACTCATACTACTTGAACCTTAAGGGCATCTTTGAAAACCACAGAAAAGAAAAGAAAAGAAAGGGGGAGAGAGTCCTTTTCTAGTGTTTGGCAGCACAGATTCTTGAAGAGAAAAGAAATTATATGAGAAACTTACTTTCTCTCTTAGTTAATGGACTCTCTTTAAAAAATAAGGAATTTGGAAAAAAAAAATAATAATAAGAGAGAAAATTTATCATAGTATAAAAATCATTCAAATTCAAATTATAGTAATATAATCATTTGTAATATAAAACGACAAAAGTATTGTCTTAAATTCAAATTCATAAAAATATTAAATCATAGTATGCTTCTTTATAACAAATTTACAAATAAAAGTCTATAAATAATATTTTGGTATTTACAATAATTTTGTTCTTAGGCTTGTATATAGTTTAAATTATTAAAATTTTAAAAATTATTAATTTTTCTTTTCTTTTCCACTTTCCCTGTGCGTCCAAACAAGAGAAACCATGTTTATTTTCTCTTTTATTTTCCATGGGCATACAAACAAGAGAAAATAAATTTCTTTTCTTCTCTTTTTGTTTCTCTCTCTTCTTTTTCTCTTTCTTATCTTTTTTCCCCAATTTCTGTGTTCTAAAAACAGCCTAAAAGAATTTTATTTCCAGTAAATTGTACACATGAGAGCACTGATAAACCATTAAATACCACAAACACCATTTTTCTCCTATGCTCCACTCAATGTCAGGCTTATCCATCACACTTAGTATCACCTCTCATAGAAGGACCCAGATAATGGACACACAGTACTGTGTCACACCAAAGGCAAGCGAACAAGCACAACTACTTACATTCAATCTTATCATCAATAGGAGCATTAGGATGGAAGACAGACAGGGCACGTGCAAATTCCTCAAAGCCTAATATTCCATTGTGCCTAGTATCAAACAAGTCAAATACCTGTAAAAAGTGTAACAAAACCAAAAGAGATATTACTGTAGAAATTGTAAAAAGAAAAATATGTGTCTTCTCTTTTTTAGTAGATAAAAATCATGCCAGCACCAGCAGCACTAGACAATAAAAAATTAAGGCTACTTGCTCAAAGAATTCTTTACATCACATATGAGACAACCCAAATATAATTATAAAGAGCAAAAATGAATGTCTTATACCAGATATTCTCAAAATGAGTCCATCATTAAGTCAACACAAAAAATCTTTAGTAGCAAGCGGAGAATCAGAAAGAACCAAATTGTCGCAAAGATATTTTTGGTATCATCACTTGTTAGAGTCCAATGACTTAAGAAAGATTAACAGATATGAAAAATAGAAAGGAGGGAGAAGGAAGAAAGAAATGTTAATCCTCATCAATTATTTGGTATTTTCTTGTATCAATATGATAAAAGTTTACTTGAACAACGTTATAGTATATTCTTCGATGAGACATGGCATTGATCTGTAAAATGTTTTATTCACAGACTCTTTTGCTTTTGATGTCATTAGTTTGTTTTCTTTACTTCCATTTGTATTATTAGTCACTTCACTCCTTTGTACATTTTTCTTCTCTTGATAAATTTCTCACTTTCTTAAAATAAAGCTTGCTTGAATAATTTTTTCTTAGAAAAGACATTTTTCATTAAAGCCCGAAGGCAAGCATGAAAAACACTACAAAGTGGGATCCCTT
The DNA here is from genome assembly GCF_029961685.1 of Aristolochia californica. Classification (NCBI taxonomy): domain Eukaryota; kingdom Viridiplantae; phylum Streptophyta; class Magnoliopsida; order Piperales; family Aristolochiaceae; genus Aristolochia; species Aristolochia californica. The sequence continues at coordinate 26,987,643 of NW_027182290.1, read as the reverse complement.
ACAATGAAGGATTGGAGGAAACCTCCTCTCTAGCTAAAGAATCAGCAAGAAAATTTGTTGATCCATGAACATGACTCCAACTACAAACAACATTGGAAGACAAATCCAAAATCTCCAAATAAATGGTGCCAATGCCATCAAAAGGGAGACTTGGCTCCCATTCACCAACTGATAATGTGCTATTAGAGTGCTTAACGTGAAGCTGCCCCTGAATTCTATCCTTGAAAATTCTAAGTCCATGACATAGAGCTTGCAACTCAACTGAAGTTGAATCAGAAATGCCCAAGGCCCCAGCCTAAGAAAGGACCATGCTACTAAAGTTCATAAAAACACTACCAAAGCCGGAAGGACCAAAATTTCCAAGGGACGATCCATCAAAATCCAACTTGCTTAGGTCACCCTCTAGAGAAGGGCAACCTGAGGCAAATTGCTTCTAAAAAACCACCCCTACACATCCTGAAATAACTCCAACGTGTAGAGCTAACAAATCAGCTGGGATTTGATTATTCAGCAGCCACCTTCCATAGAGAAGACTTTTGTCTGAAACTGTGCTGGTTGCGCTCTCCCCAAACTGCCCAAGGCACGAATACCAAAGTAGGTTTACGCATGGTGGAACCAAGAATCAGGAGAAGGTTGTTGGAATAGATTTCTATGAAGCTAAAAAGTGTGCTAGGTGTTCAGATATGAGGGCAAAATGAATCAAAGAAATATCCCCAAATGTTCCAATTATTATCACAGCGAAGGAGCAGGTAGTCAACTGACTCAACCACTGAATTGTAGAGGGCGCAAAGAGGACTGACAATGGAGGAACCTCTCTTGAGAAGGTTGTCTCCAGTCAGGAATTTTCCATGAAGAGCTCCAAATGAAGAAATGCATCTTTGGAGGACAAGGAACATTTCATGCGAAGACAACATCAGGCTAATGGAAGAGGAGTCCTTGGTCAATAGCTGTAGCAAGAAGCAAGAGAAAAAGAGCCATTTGCTGCAGGCACGACATCATTTTATCCAGTTGATCCTGCTAGAAATAAAGACAATCCAGATTCTTGATAAGATTGTGTATGTCAATGGTGTCATGGTTGTTCACTTCACAATAGGGAACTCCAATTAGCATCCTAAAAGCTCCAACAGTAGTGATGCTAGAGAGGAAGACCATCTTATCTCAAGCCAAGTTGAAGAGTCGAGGACAGCTAACTTTCAAAGGAGAATTGTTGACCCAAAGATCAAACCAAAAATAAAGCCAATTCCCATTGCCAAGAAAGAATTGGATGTGCTGAGTGAAGTGACTAAAATTATGATAAATGTATCTCCAATGACAACAGAGCCAGCCACGAGAGCCCCCACCCAACCACCAGTGAGCTCCATCTTCACCTATCTTTTTCGTGACAAAGGAACTCAAGGTAAATATAAAAAAATGTTAATTTGCCCGCACCATTTTGTTAAAAGAGCAGTACTAAAATCTTTGATCCTTCAAATTATCAACATCTCATAAATATTTGGCTTGCAAGCTTGAGTCCATTTCACAAAATGATGCTTGAATCCCTCAGCTGACCCCTTTCAAAGGAAGTACCAACAAACTTCTCAATCCGATTAGCTACAGTGACTGGGCAATGGAGAATGGAGAGAGTAGGCAAGTATACCAGAAAAATAGGACTGAATTTGGGTCAGTCAACCTGCTTTGGAAATAAGCCTGTGTTTCCAAGTAGAGAGACGAGTATGCAGCTCCTGAAGGACCGAGTTCCAAAGAATTTTATCCATTCTGCCGACAAATAGAGGCAATCCAAGATATACCAGGAAGGGTTCCATTGCAACATCCAAGCTTAGTAGCCATAGCCTCCAAAGGACTCAGATGGACATTCAAACCATATAGAGTTGTTTCACTCCAATTTATTCTTTACCCAAACATCAATTCATAGATATTGAGAAGAGCTTTGATGTGTATGGCCTGCTCCACTGTCCCCTCCCCAAATATGCTCATTCTTCCATCATTAAAAAAGGCATTAGAGAATCAATATTTATAGCAAGCCAAGAGAGATTGGTAAGACCTTTGGCCATGATGTCAAATAGAAGAGGCGAGGTGGGATCCCCTAGAACCCTTGAAGTATCCCCAAGCACTATCAATAATAACCATCGAATCAAGAACCAAAGAGATGCAACTTTAGATCCATTATCTCCATTTTTTCCCGAAGCCCATGCTATCGAGCCAAGGATCAAGATAACTCAAGCAAACTCTGTCAAAGGCCTTCTTAAAATCCAACTTGTGCATTATTCGAGAGTTCGTACTCTGCATGACCAGTATCTCATGCTCTTCCCATAGCAGTATCAAGGATAAACAAATTCTGCTCCTTGCTAATTAAATGAGGTAGGACACGTTTTAGCCTCTCCAAAACTTTGAACACAAACTTGTAAGCACCCGAGATAAAGCCAATTGGACGAAATCAGATATCAATTCAACATTCTCCTTCTTCGGAATTAACACGACAAAAGATGCCCCACAATTCCTGAATGTTATCCCATTTTTGTAGAACTCATCCATCATTCGCTTAATATCTTCTGCCATAAAAGACCACCTCAAAGAAACTCTCCGTTAAGCCATCGAATCAAAGGACCTTGCCCAAGGGCATTTGAGTAACTGCCTCCTCGAGTTTGTTCTGAGTTAAAGGTGCCTCAAGCCATTCTCGTTGAGCCTTTGTCAAGCTTTGAAGAGGAAGTTGGCTGAGAGCTGGCCTGCTGCTGCATTCCTCAGTGTAGAGCTCTGTTCATTGGTTCCATTTGACTCTATCATGGTTGCTTAGAGTCTGAAATTTGGTGGAGCGGAGACAAAATTAGAAAGCTCAGAGGAGGAGACGAGTTTATCTTCTTCAAGCAGGAAGAGGGCATCCACTTGTTCATTTGGGCAGAGATGGTCCCTTTCTTGACTTTGGCCCAGGTTTAAAGTTTCCTTTTCAGAACCTTCAACTTCATGGCAATGAGACCACACTTCGGTCTTTCAATAGTGGCTTCTTTCCACCATTCTTCCATGAGTTTACAGCAAATCTAGTCTTCTAACCATGAATTCTTGTAATGAAAGAGGTTTATTCGCCAAGCACTCAATTTTGTGTCTAGCAAAATGGGCCAGTTATCAAATATAATCTAGCAGACAAAAAATTATCCAATTTAGATAAAATCAGTGTCAACTGCTTATTGCTCCAAGTAAACAATTTGCCCAATGTAAGGATTTCTTCCACTTCACAAGTTCATATAAAATCACAGAAACATCTCATGGAAGCTGAGATGCCAACAGAAGACAGAATTTCTCATTACAAAATGAATTGTGTTAAAATTCCAAGCAAATAACCGAGGAAGTTGTCAACAAACCACCTAGGACAACTCATCCCATAGGTGAGCACATTGCTTGTTTCGACAAGGCACATAGACACCACCAAGACAACAGGTGGACCCAGCTTCTCTATCCTTAAACTTGATACAGATGGAGAATTCTCCAATTTTATAATCTTCCAGTTCCAAAATAGCTTTGTCCCAAGCCATAAGAAACCTCCTGCAGCTCCAAGAGCATATCTGGTAGGGGAATGCAACATAAATCCCACACAATTAAATTAGTGGTTGTTTGTATCTTTGTTTCATGGAGAACAAATAATAGAGTTTTCCTTGACTCCAACAAAGTTCTAACAGCTGCTCCTTCCTAGGATTCCCGACTCTTTGACATTCCCTGAGACCACTATCATCTTTTACCTTCTTTTATGCAACTCCTTCATTTTTCACATCTTTGCTCATAACTTCGTGAAAACGGTTTCCGAACTCTAACATCCATTGCCAAGTTTCCTCATCATATTGTTTCCTCTAGCCTTCAATAAAATCAAGAAGTGAGAAGTTTGGGACTTCTTCAAGGCCATCCCAAGAGAGTTCACTTCAGATTTTCCCTGTTTTTTTGCGTTGTTTCTCCCGCCACCAACTGTCTTTGCATCAAAATTGTCACCCTCAATCTCCCTATAGCTTTATTGTAGGCTCTAGCAACTAAAGAGTTGACAAAAAACGGGAGGATCCAAAGGAATTTAGAGAGGTAGAGTGATGAGTTGATGAACAAACACTATGAGAAGGTGAGGAGCACATAATTTGACATAGATCAATGAGAGGAGAGACGTCAGTTGGCCATAGATGTTGGAGTTCAGTATGTGGTCCGTGGAGGGTTTTTTTTCTGGCGTATGTGAGGGGAAGAATGGAGAGGGTTGATGGGATTGTGGTGTTATACTGTGTGGCAGGGTTCAACAGGAGGATGTTGAGTGAATTAGAGTTGAACTTTCCCTAGTTTCCCCAATATCTGGCTAGTTATTTTTGGTAGTGAGGTTGATGTTGGTATTTATGGGCGGGTTAGGTAGGGTATGACTTGCAGTCAATGGATGAGGGGTGTGATGTGAGTATTCTAATGATTGTGGCTCGTAATCAATGGATGAAGGGTAGTGTGGTGAGAGCTATTAATGTTGTCAGGAGATGGGGTTGGTGGAGATATTGGTGTGCAGATTGGGACACAACCGAGTCACCTCACCTTCACCTTCGCCTTCACCTCTGACAAGAAGCTCATTCATAGCCACAACTTCAAGCTGCAAGTGCACTGCAAAAGTGACATCTCCCATAACCACATTCACTCATCAGTCCTTGATGTTGCAATTATAGGAGAAAATTCTAATGCATGCAAAATGCAAGGTCAATGATGTTGTTTATTATCGTTGACCATAGAGACCTTGTTGAGATCCGTCAATATAGACGAAAAAACTCATCAATCCAAACTTCAATTGGAAATCCAAAAATCTTCGTCCGAACTCTAAAGGATTTCGTTGATGTGGATCCATGTCATACGGTAATTGAAGAGGACAGAATAGGCAAAGATGAGCTCCAAGTTGCAAGAATTATCTAACAATCTACATAATTGCCCAATCGGATCAACCACCTGTTGTTCCCCAAAAAAGAAATGGTGGGGTTACAAAGTATTTGGAGGTCAGAGGTAATCCAGTCACACTCCTCCTGGCTGCAACCCATACTTCAATTTACAATAGCAACATCACAATGTTTTATGTGGTCACATCCAAATTATAAGGTTCCCTAAAAAAAAGTGTAGAAAGGTTTTCTTCTTCACCAGATCTCTTGAGTGGGTAGCTTTATGAGGCCTCATCCAAGTGTTGTCCCCTCGAATCGAATTCGTCAAAAGCGGTGGGAATGAAGATGTTGATTCAAAAGGACCATGAGGATGTTGGACCTCCACAGTGAAGAAGGCTTCAAAACCTCTAGCAGTTCTGACCTTTGGAAATAGTTTTCGTGTAATCCGCATCTTCCGCCAAGAGTCAAATCCCGAACTAACTCATCCATCAGGAAAGCTATCTGAGGGGCCCTCCCCTTTTCTTCTAAAGGTCTATCAGAATTGGTGTTGGTTGTCGTGATCATGACAAATGGACCAGTAATGGTTGACTTGCTAACATGTTTCCCTTGATCTTCAGTGCTGTTAGTAATCCTACCATCTCAAATGTTGATTCCAAAGTTGCAGCATAAAGAGGTGGTCAGGACCTAAACTCAGATATAGGGTATTAAATTGATAATGATTCTGATATTATAAGGCCCCAATGCCTCCTTAATCAATTTTGGTACACTGGGAGAGGAGACAAATACCAAATCTGAACTGCTGAGTAGGGGTGGCATCGAACCGAGCTAGTTCATGAAAAGCTCGAGCTTGGCTCGGCTGCGGCTTGGTTCAGATCGATTCGAATTAGTCTCGAATCGAGTTCGAGCAAGCATTTGAGCTCAATTAAGTAAATGAGCAGAACTCTACTGAGTCATGGTTCGGTTCACGAGCTCACGATCCGACTTGTTTACTTAAATGCTAAACCCTTTCACAACTTTAGATAAGTTCGCCCTTCGTCTTCGATTCCTCCTTCGATGTCGGACATTTTCTTCAAAAATCCAAAGGCCAGTTGACAGGAAAACCACAACTGATGCAAACTCTAATCCTCTGCAACAATCTGTTTCTCCAATTTCGTAATTAATCTGAGCGATTGACTCGAAAAAATTGATTTCGAACTCCCTGGATGCCCTTTTCTAAAATTGTGATGCCGATTTTCTTCGTACCTCGTCCTACCCTATTCCTCAGCCTCTTCATTCTTCAATTCTTTATCCTTCAACTGGTTGTAAGCCACTGTTGGTGTGGCCGATGGAAGAAAAGAGATGTAAAAGGTAAGTCTGTCAAAAAAAATTCTTATGATTTTGAGGATGTAGAGATTTGGTTTTGTGAAAAGTTTGATTTTTTTCTTTTCTATTTTTCTTTTTATCAAGAAGATATTGAAATTTTACCCTATTTTGCATGCTTCCTGGAAATTGATTTTTGAGTTATCATTTCTAACAATTCTTGGAGATTACTAGAATTCGTTGATCGTGTTGGACTTCATGATTAAGAGTTTTATGCCAACTTTTGTCATCGCCTTGATTACTAGCTCGATGCATTGTAATGTTATTTGGTCTTCATACATCCACTTTTAAAAATATTTTAGTTGATCTCGTTTGATTTCTTTAGGATTTGTTTTTGCGTTCATTTTAACCAATATGATTAGTTTGTGTATCCTATATTACAACAAACAAGTGGCAAGGGTTGGGTAAATCAATGATAATTATTTGTGTGCCTTTTAGTGATCAAAAGATTTTTATGATAAATTTGGATTTGGATTTGGGTATCCCCTTCCAATATATTTATTTGTGTGCCTTTTAGTGATCAAAAGTTTTTTATGATAAATTTGGATTTGGATTTGTGTATCCCCTTCCAATACACACATCGGTCTTCTCAGAGAATCTTTGCTCACCTTGCCGCTGAAATTCCTTTTCTGAAAATGAAATGAATATGACCGTTTGAAGAGGAATACGTAGTGAAAAAGAATAAGCCTTTTGGGTTAGTTCGTATCTTTATGTATCCTCCGTTTGAAATGTATATATGCCTTTTGGGTTCGTGTTTATATATTGAATTTCGATTTGTGTATCCCTTTTCAACATCTGACACTATAATGGAAACTTTGTTTTTGTCATAGGTAGAGATTTTGCTCATGTGAACGGGGACTTAGCATATTGTTTTCTAGTACAAAGAGAAAAAGCTAGAGTTAGTCATTCATTTTAGTTTTTTAGGAATGAGTTCTCATTGTTAAAACCAGTTAAATTTTGTGGTTGTGAATAATAAAATTACGAATTTTGAGTTTAATATTTGGTTTATAATTTTTATCTAACTAATCTAAATTTATACTAGATTTATAGTTTTTGTTTGAGTGATCATAAGCTTGATATTGTAATTTCATTTAAATTTTTTGTGTTAGATTATTGGACATTTTTTATGTATAATTTTATGTAGTGTTTATCAACAATTTTATGTAGATGTATAGTACTTTGGTATAATTTTATGCAAATATATAGCATTTTGTTACAATGAGGGACCCACCATGGTGCACAAGCTGGTGGGACCCACCATGAGGACATGGGATGCCAAGAAGAGTCCTCACCCAAGCTAGCACGAGTTAAGAAGATAATAAGCACAAACTGAAATGAGTTAGAAGACTTGAAGATCAAGTGGGACCCACAAAGATACCACGAGCTGGAATCTTATCAATATGAATTGGAAGATCACGTGGGACCCACAAGGATAAGGCCACGAGCTGGCCTCCTCCTTATTTCCACATTATTGAAGAAGAATTATAGTTCAACTTATATTATAAATCTATTAGATTGTGTAATCCTTTCATGATAGACTTATCTTAGAGAGTTAGAGTTGAAATGTAATTAGGAGATTTAAAGGTTAATTGTTTAAGGACTCTATCACTTCCTCTACTATAAATAGAGGTGTTGTAATTCGGAATTAATCAAGTTCTACAATTTTCTCTTGAGTAAATCTCTCACTCTTTGCTTGGCGCACACCTTGTTCCTCTTCTCTTCTTCTCTCTACCCGAGAGCCTTCTTCCCCTTTTTGCTCGGAATATTGGAAAAGGGATCCTAAATTTAACATGGTATCAGAGCATTAAATTTAGGATCCCTACATCAAAAGGAATCCTAAATTTAACACATTTATATATTGAGCTCGAGTTCGAAGTATTCAGATCAAGCCAAGCTTGAACATATGCAGGTTTCAAGCTTGGCTCGACTCGATGCTACCCCTATTGATGAGTCTTTAGGAAAGCTCTTCATAGCCTCCTCCTATGCCTCCCCTGTTGATGATTCTGCCTCTCCTCCTGAAAGACTCCAGCTGCTGCTTGCAAAAGTATTGCCACCCAGAGGTGAAGGCCTTCCATTGGAAATCGCAGCAAGGGATCACTAGTGGCATTCTCCACAGCTGCATTTTCCAGGCCCCAAATCAGAGTTGCCATTTCAGTGATGCAGTTGAAGAACCTATTGATCATCTCCACTTAGTTGTCCCTTTGTTTATGAAATGTGGTGCTCTTCTTTTAGGAGGTTTGGCTTATCTCTCAGTTTCCCCCAAAAAAATATCTGAATGACTTTTTGAAATTTCCTCCGTTTCCCTCCCAAGCTCGGCACCTCACTCTGGAAGATTGTTAGTGCTGCTGTCCCCTGGTGTCTGCAGCTTGAGAGCAATAACCGAATTTTCTCTAACCAATATGGTTCACTAGGCACTGTCATTGAATAATTGATTCATATGGTCTTTGCTACAACCCAGTTCACCGATGATTTTAGGACTATACAGGTGCTGCTCTTCACCTCATTTGGCCAAACATTGCAACTAGCTTCCCCATATGTATCATCAGGATTACATCTCAGATCCCTCCTTCCCAGGCTCAGTGAAGCTCAATTTTGATTGGGGAATCCAGGGCTGGGAGGGATTGGTAGTGCTGCTTGTCACCATGATGGCTGCAGCTCGGTATTGTATTCAGGCCTCTTTAAGTGTGGGGGACTCCACTGAAGCTGAAGAGATGGGGCTGTTCTTCATGGCCTTACTCTTTATTTCAAGCAGTACCTATATTGAGGGGGGCTCTCATCCTCTATCAACATTCGGAAGCAGGCTCAAGTGACCCTCTTTCGAGATTCACACATCAGTTTCTTCTTATTGCTGATATTATTTCAGGCTCTCAAGCTTCTTGGGTCCCAAAGAAACACTTAAGGTGGAATACTTTCTTAAGGGAGGGTTAACTCTTCAAAGCCATCTTATGAATATGGCTTCCCCCTCCCATTGATCTTTTTCTTTTTTTTATATCAATGTTTCTTTATTTTCTTTCTTTCCTCTCTCTTTTTCCTTTTTTTGGGCTATTTGGCTCCCGGTTCAATAAATTTCATCAGAATTATATATATATATATATATATATATCAAAAACCTTTTCCATATCTAGCTTTAAAATCACCCCCAGAAAAATATGAGGATTTGAAGTGCTAACCTAACGTATGCAATAAATGTCTAACCAACCTGAAAAGTCAATTTCATTGTAAAAGGTTAGTATTTTTTTCAGCACAACTGTAAAAAGATTTCAGCCAAATTCAAAGAAACTATGTGCAAAACTCAATAAAAATCATTTTTTATATAACACTCTCTATTTGGACTTAATGAATCTTTTTTCTTCATTTTCAAAAAATAAATAAAAATAAAAGCAATAATTTCAATATCAAAGAGCATACCCGATCAGCAAATAAGCTCTCTTTTTTGTTTGTCTTGAACAATGCCAATTGGAACTCTTCCTAAAATTAGTTAGAACTTATATCAACATAGATGGAAGTACTGAATAAGTAGATTGGGTCAAAATATATCAATTTACTCTCATTCTCCATTCAACAATCAAAACAGCCAAACTGACCTTGTTGATCAGACCGTCATCAATAACAGCACTGCTGATCTTCTTAAACAGTTCATATAGTGCTTCTATTTCACTAACACTGACTGTAAACAGATAAAGCAGAGTTATAAACTGAAGTTGGATTCAGGTTAACTTCCTAAAACAGGGAAACAAAATTAGATTTATCTTTTTTAGTATATGATATAAGTCTGTCATCATTAGAGCCTACACCTGATCAAATTTCATAAGCACTAAATCGTACATTTTATAATCCTGATGCCACTAAACATGATTAACAATTGTACTAGCAATGCCATGGTAACACATTATATCCGAATGCTATGCCTTTTTACAGTTACCAAATGTCATGTTAAAACAAGAGAGAGAGAGAGAGAGAAGTTTCTGTTAGAATAAGAAACAAATTAGAAAATAGAAACCAAGCATAGAAAATACAAGAAGATTATTTTTCAAATACAGAGCACCAATAGTCTGTTGAATGGATACATTCCGTCAGATGAATTATCTACTACAATTATGTAACATTTTTCCAATTGAACCTTCTTTTGTATGGTCTCTTTGCCCCATGATAAAAATTGCTCTCCTACAAACAATCAATTCCTTCCAGCTTTCTCAGTCAGCCTGGATATGTCATTATATATTTAGAAGAATACTCAATCATTTCAGAGTGGTTATGGCATGAATAATTGTATTGGGCATTTGGATCAATGGTCGCATGGGCAGGTTTCTAATATAAGATGTTGGGCTCAAGTCTCAATGGGTTTGCAGGAGTGCCTGGACCATTAATCAATATCTTAAAAAGAATTGCCAAGTGAAAATTCAAAAAAATTGATTAACCCCATGCATTCTTTTCATCTTAAAATCTACAAAAATTCTTCTTTTAATTAGGAAAGGAAACAAATGAAAGACCATTAGTTACATGAAGTCTGTGATACCTATAAAACTATCTGACCCACCTTCACCATATTAAGTAGGAGAAAAATGCTTTCTTTTGTTAAAAAATTTTAAAAAAAAATAACAGAATGCTTCCATAAAAGTGAAAAATGAAAGAAACAAAAAAAAAAAAAAAAGAAGAAGAAGAAGAGCTAATCTGGAAACAAGCAATAGACTTTGTTGTTTCAGAACTTCCAGATAGCCAGCAAACGACGGGGCTTTGTTTTTCTATCCATCTAAGTCATCACCTTCTTCAGAATGACAAACCACTCCAAAGGTCATAAACTCAGTAGCTTATTCTTTTTTTTCCATAAAAAAGAAAAAAAAAACTGTTCCATTCATCACTTCATCTACAGGGTCAAAGAGGAGGAAGAGATGCAAGATGAAATGAGACCATTTAAAGAAAGAAAACACTTCAGCCTCCAAGGATTCTCAACATCCATAAAAAAGCAGGACCGCAATTCACCTCAATAGCACTACAACATTCGGTTAGATCATGGACTTCCATAAAACTCTCTAGATGGTCAGCTTGCAGTACCCTTCTCCATGGAGACACTACAAAGGTTGCAGAATTTATATTGCTCTGCTATCAACCACCCCAAAATAGACACAACACAAAGATTTTAATTGGAGCTAACCAAATGAAGAAGATAAACTATGAGTTAAAAATGTCAATGCGAGAGTCGAGAGAGAGGTGCAAGAGGTGCGAAGAGTGAAGAGAGCGAGAGAAATCAGATGGAGTGAGAGATGCGACGCAAGAGAGAGAGGATCGAGAGAGAGATACGATGCGGGAGAGAGGATCAAGAGAGAGATACGACGCGGGAGAGAGGTGCAATGCAAGAGGAAGGATCGACGAGCGGCGAGCAAGATCTTCGCCGAGAAAGACCAGACTGAGGGAAGAGGCTCCAGTGGCACTAGAGTGGGGGAAGGAACCGCTGTTCCCGATCGGAAACTCCTTTCAATCGGGAAGATCAGCCTCAACGCCGTTACCGTGGACAGAGTTAGGCTGTCTTTCTCCCCTCCCGCAAGCGACAGCACCTTGTAACTGCAAAGAAGATGTTTCGAGGCTTCCTGACGTTCCGCACACACCTCAAAGCTACAATTCCAATCACACAGAGAGAACAAGCGAGTCTGACAGACCGCACTCCAACCCCTCAACTCGGGCCAGGGAGCTTTGGTCGGGTCCCTAGAACTGTTCAACATGGAGGACGCGCAGAGTGCCACATTTCACAGCACAAAGATCTCACGACGATGGCCCGCATAACCATCCCCAAGGCCACCAACTCCAGCTTTGGCTGGACAGAACTCGCTCGTGCCATCTGGCATTTCCTCCCAACACCAGATCCCCCCCATCCACTTGATTACCCCCCTCCAGCTGCCCTCCGCACCAGCTGGGGGACATGGTCCTTGGATAGTTTTGCTTCCCTCCGCTAGTAGATAGGAACCGGAAATTCTACTTGGCATTGCAGTATGAGCGAGACCAGTTCGATGAAGAAACTTGGACTCGTATATCCGAACTGGCTAGAAGAATGGGCATGATTTACTGTGATAACCTCTTGGGAGGCAGGGCTGCCTCAGGACTAAGCAAAAAAGGCAAGAAATGATTGTAATCTCATGGAATATTCGAGGAATTGGATTCTCCCGAATGAGAGCCACTGTTCGAAGCCTCCTTTCAAGGAGTCGCCCTTCTATTGTAATCCTTCAAGAATCCAAACGTTAGAATCCTTCTGACGCTTTTGTTCATGATCTATGGGGATGTAATAACTTGGAATGGCTGGCTATTAATGCAAGTGGCTCCTCCGGAGGCCTTCTTCTGCTTTGGAACTCCTCCGTGGTTTAGGTTTTAGATCATTTGATTGGTTCCTACTCTATAGGAATCAAGCTTCGCAACAGATGCACTAGGTTCACTTGGGGTCTGGCTGGCATTTACAGTCCCACCAGTTACTGGGAGCGTCACACTTTCTAGGAAGAGGTCACCGATCTTCTGCCCCACTACCCCATTCCATGGCCCCTTACCAGGGACTTTAACGCTATTCGTTTTTGCTATGAGAACTCCCCCTTGTTACCAGAATTTCCACCACCATGAGCCAGTTTACAAATTTTATTGATAGCTTTGAATTGGAAGATATCAACCTCTCTGGCAAGACGTTCACGTGGTCAAACAGACAGGCCTCCCATCTGGCTCCAACCACTAGCCCATTCAGATTGATACCAAGCTTCACAAATGGGGCCCTGCCTTGTTCAGGTTTGACAATTCTTGGCTGGCAGACAAGCACTTTGCTGATAACATCACCTCTTGGTGGGGGGGCTTTTGGAGACCCCAACTATGACGGCTAGTCCCTCCCGCGCAAGCTAAAGCGTCTCAAAGAAAAACTCAAATCTTGGTCCTCAGAGCACTTCAAATCTTGGTCCTCAGAGCACTACTTTAATGCCACCTCTCACAAGTCCTCTCTTCAGTCTCAGATCGCTGCCCTGGATGTGATTGAGAAGCAAAGAGGCCTTACTTATTCAGAATTCTCCAGCCACATCTCCCTGCAATGCAACTTCCAGAGCCTTCTTCACACTGAATGGATTCAGTGGAAGCAAAAGGCCTGCTTCAAGTGGTTGGTCAAGAGCGACGCCAACACAGTTTTTCCATGCTCCCCTTAAACCCTAGGAACTACTTTCTACAAGAAATGACTTTACCTGGAAAATAAACAATTTTCATAAACTCTAGATTATAACTTCTAAGAATTACAATAAGATTATCAACTTTTTAACAAACAAGATAATGATTGGCAATCAATAAAAAACAGTGGCAATGTGCTCTAAACCGTGTCAATTTTTTTCTCAAAATATAAAATTCAGAATTCTCAATGCAGTTTCCACATAGACAAACAAATCCAAGGAGTACAACCACTACGTCGGGCTGCACGAACAAAAGGGATCCATGAAAACAAGTACATAAACTAAAAGAGGAAATTAAGATTGTGAAGCCTAAAGAACACATAGAAGCCAGCCTATCAGATCCAAACATCAAAAACTTATGTGTTCATATTTACAGAGATAGAGGGAGAGACTTATCAAACATACAAACTGTTTCCCTGGCTAAAAGTTCAGGATCTTCAAGGCCCTTTGACTGCTTGTACAATTCAAGATCACAACACCTAAACAAGACAAAAAATAAATGCTTGAATCCCTCCAGGCACTGCAACATGATATTTGTCTCGTGTCAAAATACTCCATACCTGCAGTCGTTCAAAGAAGCATCACAACATAGACCAATTTTTAATGTACATACATTAACATATAATAATAGAAACCACTTTTTGACTATTCAGTGCTTCTGATGATCCTAGCCGAGATGCAAAGGATAAATCCAAAAGAGTCAAGTACATTGTCTAAGTTGACATCAACGAAGATGTCTCATTATTATTGAGCTTACAAGAAACAATCATTCGTTCTTCAAGAAGTTCAGAACTCTCTAGAAAAATAAGTAAAACAATATTTATGTAAGAGAGTAGCTTGACAAAAGGATATTCTTTATGGTCAAGATACAGACATCTTCACTTTTTCTTTTTCTTTTTTAAATGTTGATAATTTTATTTCAAAGAGAAAGAGGATACATCAAGGAAGGCCTCCCCTAACAACAAGAGATTGAAGGGAGGTAGAGGGGGGGTGGGGGGAGAGAGGAGGGGCAATTTAGCACAAATCAGCAACTGAATTGGCTGATCTAAGTACATGAGACCAAGTTCAAGAGACATGAAAAAATATGAATAAACATTTGTATTCAATTTAACGCATAACCACATCAAACACATCAAGAACACAAATCCATAATAACCAAACCATCAACAATGGCCATACTATGATTTTCCAATCTTGTCTTTTTATTATACAAGTTTCGTCTTTTGTTAAGACACCACTGAGTGACTGATGTCCTTATTAAGCTACAAGATATCAAGCTACACCGCCTTCTTCCACACTATTGCCTCTACAAAAAAAACACAATTGAGAGATTAGAGGTGGATGGACAAACTACCAATGACCCATCTCAAGTTGCAAATATTCTTAGAAGTCACTTATCTTGCCTCTACATAGATAATCTGCCTTTCGGACCTTCTGCTCGCTATCACAGTTTCTGCCAGCTGCCCATCTCGAATCCAATTTGTTGGTAGAAAAAGTTGAGGACACCATCATTGCTATGCCCAACGATAAAGTTGTTGGGCCTAACAAATTTGGAGCTGAATTCTTCAAGGCAAACTAGGAGAACACCCAAGATGACATCATGGAAAAGTTTAAAAAATTCCTCAAGTTCAGTATCACAAGTAGCTCAATCATCATTTCCTTTCTAACTGTTATTACTAAAAGGGCCTCTCAGCATGAGATGTTGACCTATCACTCGCTATCTATCGCCTTCAAGCTCATTACTAGAGTCCTAGCATATCATATTAGAAGAGTGAAGGGCAAGCTCATTAACATGCATCTAACAGCCTTCTTAAAAGGTAGACAGATCCTACGTGGAAAGACAGACATGCGCGACTCGGCCAATGCTTTAAACGCCTTATCTTGCTGCCAGGCGCCGTTTGCAAGGTTCACTGACTGGGACCCATCAACTCCTATCACTCAATATGGGCAATGGATCTCGATTTGGGGTATCCCGGTCGAGCTTTGGTGAGAGGAGACTCTTCAGCGGATTGCCGCCTCTTTTGGTAGGCTCCTCTACTAAGCATCAGAGTCTGCCTCGCTGTCTCGCATGGACCGTGGCGAGACTACTCATCATCCTGGAGCAGCATTGGTCAGGGTCCCAATTCCTTCAGCTCTCGGTTGACAACGATTGTTTCTGGACAAAGGTAATCTTTGATGATTTGTCTGTTGTTGATGGCGCCAGGCACCGGATGCGGGATCAGAGCCCCTCACTGCAGCACTTCTCCCCACTGACTCAGAATGACCAAGTCATCGCTAGGCCGGGTCATCCACCACATGGTGTCTGGGCACCTAGCCCCTATCCTATGGCTAGCCCTGTCACAGGGCTTACCCCTCGGCCAAACTCACTTGAGACAAACCCCCAGTCACAACCCACCACTTCTACCACATTTACCTCTTCAGCTCCACCGCTTCTTCCAACCCCCCAGCACAGCAGCTTTCTCCTTTCCTTCAGACCATAACCATCAAGGACATCCCTCACAATTGCTAACTCCCAACCACCCAGAAACCCCCCAATCCATCCTTTCCAAGCTCGACAGATTTCTTGTGAGAGCTAACTGGCTACAACTTTATGACAACGCTTCTGGCAAGGTTCTTAATCATGTGGGATCTGACCACTAGCCGATTCTCCTATCCACATCTTTTGGTAGATGGGGACCAACTCCTTTCCATTTTGAGAACTCATGGATGCTAAATGTGGACTTTGATCATCTTCTGGCCGATTGGTGGTCAAGTCCCAATTACACCCAAACTCTAACACTTAAAGATAAGTCTTAGCATAATTAAATAACCCAATATAAATAGAAGACTAACATGACTAAAACACCTTTAAACTGAAACTCTTCTATGAAACCTGCTTCCATAATAATTCTGGCTCTGTAAGACTTCTTATTGTGTAAGGCTTCTCATGCCACCTCACGTGATCATGGTGGGTCCATATCTTATGGGTTTGGGCCCATCTTCCAACACACTTGGATATGTGGGCCTTCCTTGGTCTTATGGGCTTGGGCCCATCTTCCAACACACTTGGATATGTGGGTCTTCCCTGGTCGTGTGGGTTTGTGGGTCTTCCAACACCTCCCTCAAAAACTAAAGCTCCTTAAAGACAAATTAAAATCATGGGCTTCTAACATGAATTCCTCCCTTGGTGCTAAGAAAGCTTCCCTTCTCTCCCAGATTGGCATTTTGGACCAGACTAAAGAACAAAGGTATCTCTCAAATGCTGAATTCTCTTCTCACACTACTCTACAAACTTGTCTCCATGCTTTTCTTCACTTGGAGAAAGTGTGATGGAAACAACGTGCCCGTTTCCAATGGTTGAAAGAAGGGGACACCAACACTGAATTTTTTCATGTCGTCGCCTCCGCGAGCCAGAAGACTAACCGAGTTACCTCACTATGAGTTGGTAATGAGGTAACCTCATATAGATCTTCCATCATTGATGCAGATCTTAGGGGATGGAACATTCTGGACTCCTCTATGGTGACATATGAACTCTTTGATCATTACTCCCGCTCTAACAACCTCGCTTTGTGCTGAAGTTGGACCTAGAACAGGATTTCGACGGGGTTACTTGGGACCTCTTCGACAATCTTTTGAGCCAAATTGAATATGGAGACCATTGGAGGTTTTGGATGAGAACTTGTATCTCTTCAGCCTCCTTCTCCCTCTATTTAAAGGATCTAGGGGAATTCGGCAGGGGGATCTGCTTCCCCCCCTCCCCCTCTTATTCAATATTGTGGTTGAGCTCCTTTCAGCTATGACCTACAAGGCTAAGGAGGTTGGCTGGCTGGAGCCGATTAGCAGCATTGAGGCTTTCAGCGTTCCGCTCCTTTAGTATGCGGATGATACTATTATTGGGGTTGGATCTTCGGACTATATTATGAAGGACAAGACCTTACTGGCCGTTTTTGAGATTGCTTCAGGGCAGAAAGTTAATTGGCAGAAGACCACTTTATTGGGGTTCAACATCAACTCAAAGGAACTTCAGTCCATGGCGGATCTCTTGGGTTGCTCCCTCTCTACCCTTCCACCCACCTACCTCTGTCTCCACTTCTTCACCTCTCGCATCAACAAGGACCTATGAAGCCCGGTTATTGAGAGGCTGGAATCTCCCGAGAGGTCGTCTCCTCTCTAAAGCTAAGAGGCTTACCCTTCTCAAATCTTGTTTGGCTGGTATCCCAACTTATTTCCTTTTGTTTATGCATTGTCCTACTTCGATATGCCACCAAATTGACGGTTTGATGAGGAGATTCCTTTGGCAAGGCTCCTCTACTGAGTTCAAGTATCATCTGGTGGGTTGGAAGGATGTTTGCAATTCCAAATCTATAGGGGGCTTGGGTGTTAGGCTCACCAAGGATATGAATATGGCTCTCCTCCTCAAATGGATCTAGAAATTCAACACTGTCGGCAACAAGCTTTGGAAATCAATGGTGTCGTTCAAGCTCAACTAGCATGAGGTGTGGTGGACCTCGAGAGGGAGGAGAGTTGCCCTATCTCCAATCTAGAGACCTATTTTTCCTCTCCTCCCGTTGTTCGGCCCGGGCATTCGCCTCCACATTGGTAATGGTCGCTCGATTCGCTTTTGGGAGGATTGGTGGGTTAGTTCCAGGCCTTTGAAGGTTTCTTTCGATAGCATCTGGCGGGCCTGCACACAATGTTGCCTGACGGTCGCGGAAGCTTGGCGTTAGGGAGCATGGGATCTCTGATTACGTCGGGGTCTTGATGATGCAGATGCCCTTCTTGCCTCTCGCCTATTGGAGGTGATTTCCTCTTCTAGGACTCATGATGCTTTGGATGATTCGATGATTTGGTGGCCAAAGGTTAGTGATATGTTCTCTGTCTCCTCCTCCTACTCCCTCATCAAGGGATGAACCTCGACAACCCCAACCATGAGGTGGCTCTTATTTGGCGTCTCTCTGCTCCCCCAAAGGTTAAATTCATCCTATGGATTGTTGGGCTTAACAGAATTCTCACTGCAATCAACCGTCATCGCAGTGGGAACCTCAGTGTGTCCACCTCTTGCCCCTTGTGTGGCCATGGGGAGGAGACTACTTGCCACCTCAGTGTGTCCACCTCTTGCCCCTTGTGTGGCCATGTCGATGAGCATCCTCAGTCGTTTTGGGCTCCAACTTTGCTTGTCGAATGACATCCTCTCGGTTGGGAGTTTGCTTCTCGGGGTTCCCCTCCCTAAATTGGGAAAGATGATCATTTCAGCTTGTGTTGCCTTCATCCCCTAGGGCATTTGGATGGAACGCAACAATAGGCGCTTCAACACCAAGCATCTTTCCCGTGGTCGGATCATCTCCTCTATTGCTAGCCTCATCTCCTCTTGGTTCCATTCCCCGACGAAGCCTCTAGAGATGCAGGAGTGGCAATCCCCTGATCCAAGCTTCATCAAGATGAATTTTGAAGGTAGTTCTCTCGGCAATCCTGGCATGGCAGGCTACGGTGGTGTCTTCCATGATTTAGGTGGTAATCAACTCATGTCCTACTCTGGACCTATGGGCATTTCTAACTCCACTGTTGTCGAGCTTCAAGCCCCTCAAAGGCTTCATCATCTTCCACGAGCACTTCTCCTGGCCACAGCACATTGAAGGAGACTCTACGATGATTGTTGGATGGTTCTCCTCTCTTTCTTCTCCATCATGGCATCATTGGGATGTATACTATTACATTCTTGACATTCTTGTCCACCTTGTATTTGGTCCACCCAAATCTACAAATTTTGTTGCGGATGGTTGAGCTAAGCAGGGGCCTCTCTCCATGCCCTTCTTGTAAGGGGGAGGTCTGCCTAATCTTGTTTGTTTTGCTTCTGGTTTTAATAAAATCATCACTTTCCTAAAAAAAAAAAAAAGGTAGACAGATCCTAGATTTTGCCTTAGCCGCTCATAAACTCATTCATCACCATATCAAAGAGTTCAAAGCAAAAGTCATCCTCAAGCTTGACCTCGAGTAAGCATTCAAAAGAGTAAATTGGGTTTTTAGACAAGATTATGGAGAAGATGCAACTCGGATGCAAATGGAGGCTATGGTAAATAGTTGCATTACCTCAGCCAAATTCTCAATTCTAATAAATGAAGGAAGAAATGAACACTATGGGCAACGAGGGTCTCAAACAAGGAGACCCTTTCACCCCTCTCCTTTTCAATCTCATGGTAAGCTTGACCTCGAGTTAGCAGTTAAAAAAGTTAATTGGGTTTTTAAACAAGATTATGGAGAAGATAGGACTTAGATGCAAATGAAGGCTATAGATAAATAGTTGCATTACCTCAACTAAATTATAAATTTTACAATTTCAAAAAAAAATTCTAAAATTCTAATAAATCAGGGAACAATGGACGCTATGGGGCAACAAGGGTCCCAGGCAAGGGAACCTTTCTCCTCCCTCCTTTTCAATCTCGTGGTTCAAGCTTTGAACTTGATGGGGTATTAGAAAAGCTGCTTTTCATATGAAAATATCAACTCTTCTTAGCCACTCCAATTCTGCTATTTTTTTGAGAAAAAACGTGATTATATTAAGAAGCCAAGAGGCAAACAAAAAAAACATAAAAAAGGAGAATCTCTTACAAGGAGAGATTGAAGAGAGACCCCCTCCTTAACTAAAGAATCAGCTAAGCTATTAGCAGATCTAGGAATCAAACTCCATTTACAAACAAAAACACTAGCTAAAGTCTTGAATCTCATAGAAACAAAGCCAATGCCGCCAAGGAGGAGATTTCTTGCCCTCACACCAACTAATCACACTTACATAATCCCCTTCACCATGAAATTGCCCTTAATATTTCTCACAAGAAATACAAAGACCTTGCCTAAGAGCAAGAAGCTCTACTGAAGAAGCGTCAAAGATACCAATAGG
Source organism: Aristolochia californica (assembly GCF_029961685.1). NCBI lineage: Eukaryota > Viridiplantae > Streptophyta > Magnoliopsida > Piperales > Aristolochiaceae > Aristolochia > Aristolochia californica. The sequence continues at coordinate 26,967,358 of NW_027182290.1, read as the reverse complement.
CCCCGAAAAGGATGTCAAGATTCTGCCAGAAGATCCTCTAAATACACCACCATACCCTTAGGATCAAGGTTCTCCAAAGATGATCCATCAAAATTTTAATCTTTATAGGATGAAAATCAGAAGGAAACCATTCAACCATCTTAGGGAGAGAAACCGAATGATGTAAAGCAATCTAAGCCCAGCTGTTTGTCAACATGTCACTAGAAATATCATTAAATAACTCCATGAGATAAAGCCTTCACAGCCAAAAACTCCCATGAAGAAGATACTTCTTGAAAATGTCTAAAATTCCTCTCCGACCAGATCATCCAAGGAATGAAGCCTAAACAAATTTGCATCATAATTTTCCCACGCATAGGAAGACGAATCCCTGAACATAGATAAAGGAATTCAAAAATAGATGTTGTGATACATAAACTCATCCCAACGAACCCAAGAAATCTGTTTCAAATGCACCAAGAAAATCTGCAATGAAGTAGCAAGTGGTTGGTTGTTTTGCTCTCAACTCCACAAAGCATAAAGGGTTAGAGATAAAAGCCGCTAGCCCTACAGCGTATTATCACAAGTGAAATTTTTCCCATGCAAAGCACTCCACAAGAAAAAAAATTCTTTTGGAGACCCTAAAATAGAGGAGGACTCATAACTTTTGGATGGCGACCTATCCCTTTGTCCAAGAATGGAAGTAGTACCTGGATCAGCATCAACATGGGCATTGGATGGAAATAGGAGTACCTGGATCAGCATCAGCATTGGGCGTTGATTGTTGGAGTTGTAGGTGATTGACAAAAGTTTCTCCTGATATATGTTTTAGTGTTAAGGAATCTTGAGTACAAAAATCTTGAGTTTATTAGTTAGGAAAGAGGTTTCCTAAGTTGGCTAGTCATTTTGGGACGGGCCTTGGAACAACTTAACATGGTATCAGAGCAAGTACTCATATGTGAGCCTACACCTAAACTCTCCACTTGTAGAACCATAAAAGAAGGCCTACACCTAAACTATCTACTTGTAGAGCCACAAAAAGAGGGCCTACACCTAAACTATCCACTTATGGAGCCACAAAAAGAGGGCCTACACCTAAAACTATCCACTTGTAGAGCCACAAAAGAGGGCCTACCTGTGAAGGGGAGTGTTAAGGAATAGTCCCACGTGGATTAATGAGTACAAAAATCTTGAGTTTATTAGTTAGGAAAGTGGTTTCCTAAGTTGGCTAGTCATTTTGGGATGGGCCTTGGACCCAACTTAACAAGGAACAATGGACAAAGCAGACCAAGGAGTTCTATGAGGATAAATAATCTGCTTTGAGAGATATGTAGTGTATGATTTTCACCAATCTCAGAGATTGATTTGGAAATTTGATTGGATTGGTTTGGCTCATGATGATTATCATGGATGGGTGTCGATGATGAATGGTTTGGATAAGTTTTCAAGGAAAGTGGAAGTTTGGGAGAGTGCTTTGTTGGATGGTTGGGTGAAATATTGATTGGGTCATTGATTAGATGGAGCAATAAGTATGTGATTTGGGGCAAGGCAAGGTTTGATGAAGAATTGATGGGGGTATTATGGCTGATTGAAGTTTTACTTTTCTTTATTTTTAATGATGCTGAATTTTATTAAGACAAAAGCTCAAACGAGCATATTACAAAAGGGGGAAGCCTTCCCAAACAATGAGAGATTGTTGGGAGGTTCTTAATTTTGCTAATTTATTAACCAAATAATTGGCTGATCTAGGAATGAGATTCCAATCATAATGAATAGATGATACAATGTCAGCAATACAATTAATGATAGGCCAGAGGCGCCCAGGGGAGGAGCTATCTTTTGAACACCAATTGATGATAGTCTTTGAGTCTCCTTCAATAATCAACTTGCCATGGAGACGATCCTTGAATATTTAGAGGCCGAATAGAAAAGCGTTCACTTCAGCAATATTTGAATCAGCAATGCCCACCAGCCCAGCATAAGATAGAATAGGGGCTCCACTGCTATCTCTGAAAACACCATCGGCTCCAACCGGCCTAGGCCAGCCTAAAATACTGGCATCAAAATTGAGTTTGATGTTGTCACAAAGGGGAGGATCCCAAGTTTTCATAACCAAAGTCCTATAGGAGCCCGCCATAAGAGTGATCAAACTCCAGTTTTCCTGAAGGAAAACACCCGATAGAGAGGCAAATTCTTCCCAGTATGTAACCAGCTCAAGATAAGGCCTACTGCATAAGAAGCCGTATTGTCCGGGGTGCTAGTCTTAGAGTTGAATCTCCGGTTATTTCACTCGAGCCATAGGCACCATGGGACATGCAGAAGGCATGCCAAGAGAATTAACTTACCCCACCTAGGAAGGCGGATCCCCATAACCATCTCATAGGTGTCGAAGAGATCCTGGTGTAGCCCTATTTAGAGTCCAATCTTCTAAAAGATCTTCATCCAGACTTCCAAGAAAACCCACAATGTAAGAGAACATGCTAAACTGTCTCATCGTACACACCACAAAGGGGACAGGTACGATTAGGGGCGGTGTAGCCTCTTTTATGGAGGTTGTCAAAGGAGAGGATTTGTCCCCTGATGGTCGTCCACACGAAAAAATTTGATTTTACTAGGTGTTGAGAGCTTCCATGCAAGGTTTGCCTTGTGCTCATGCATACTATAGTCTTGCTTTTTGATATGAGAGTAGGCGGAGGCAACCGTGAATCGGCCATTAATATTGGGCTTCCATGTCAGTTTATCAATTGCATGCTCATGGATAGTAGTGCTACTAAGTCTGGCGAGTAGAGAACAAAAAGGCGAAGTTTCCTCATCATTTAGTCCCTGACAAAATCGGAAACTCCAAGATTGTTCCCTCCAAGAATCAACCACTAAACAAGAGAAGTCCCTATCCACCCTAGAGAGTCCCAAGAAGACCTCAGAGAGGGGGCAGGGGCCGGACCATTCATCCGACTAGAAGAAGAGGGTCCTTCCATTACCTGTGTAAAAGGAAGTTGCATCTCTGAATACTGGGAGGAGCTTTTGAACTAATTTTCATATCAGGGATAGGAGGCAAGTGACGCCACCCTCTCTCCACCAGGCACCCGAAAATTGAAGGTAAAACCTAACCATATCTCTCCATAGACTATTATGCTTGACATTAAAGTTCCAATTCCATTTGAGCATAAGGGCTTTGATCATTTCCTTCGTAGGTCGAATGCCTAAACCACCCCTATAACGAAGGTGTTCCATAGAAAGCGCCGACGGATGGCGTCAATCTTGGAGCAAATGGAGGCCGGATAGTGCATGAATGATAACAGATAGTTTGGCAGCCCTGTCAAACAAAACTTGAGGAGAGTGAGACGCCCCGATGTAGATAAAAGCTTACCCCTCTTAAGTAGCTAGTCTCTTCTCAAATTTCTCAATAAGGGGGGACCAAAGCGACACTGAAGGCCAAGAATCAAAAAGTGGGAGCCCTAGACATGTAACTGGCAAATTTCCCAAAGAGCATCCCAAGTAGTCAACCATGCCCCAGAGCACGGATGAGTCGATGCGGTAGCCTAGGAGAGTGGTTTTCTTCCAGTTGATGTTTTGACCAAAAGCCAATTCAAATAATCCCAAAATAGCACGCAGCTTCCTGATCAGATCCATAGTACCAACCCCAAATCAAATGGTATCATCTGCAAATTGAAGGATCAGTATATCAAAGGTTGCACAGTCCGCTATGGAGAGGAACCATCCCAAGTTCTTGGCCGATTAGATCAAGGCAGAGAGATATTCTACCACCACATTGAAAAGCAAGGGGGAAAGGGGGTCTCCCTGTCTGATTCCCTTGGATCCCTAAAAATACCCGCAGATCGTTCCGTTGAGGAGAACGGAGATGCAGCTTTGGATCCAGAAGAGCCGTTTTTTCCCAAATCCCATCTTCTCCAAGAGAATGTCCAGAAGCTTCCAGTTAACTCTGTCGAAGGCTTTCTCAAAATCAAGCTTGAGGATGAATCTGGGGAGCTTTAAAACCTTAAAAAGGTGGATGAGCTCGTGACATGCCATGGTTGAATCTAATATGTTCCTTCCCTTGATAAAAGCACTTTGGCCATGATGAATGGCAATAGGGAGAACTGCCCTGAGGCAATTAGCGAGGCGTGCAATCACCTTATAGGCACTAGTGGTGAGACCGATCAACCGGCAGACGTGCTTAGAAGAAGAGGTCACCCCTCAATTGACCCCCTCTGCCCTTTTTACAACACTAAAGCTAAAACCGCAAGCCACATTTTGCTTCAATGTATATTCTCATGGAAGGTGTGGAGTTCCATTCTTAGTATGTTGGGGTTACAATTCTGCTTGGCGGCTGATCTGATCTCCTTCAGTAGGTCACTCATTGGTACCCCTCTACCTAGCCTCGAAAATGTGATGTTCACTGCTTGTGCTAGTTTCATCCCGTGGGGGCTTTGGAATGAACGCAATGGAAGATGATTTGATGCAAAAAGTGAATCTGCAGATTGGCTCGCGGACCGAGTGGTGGGTCATATATCTACTTGACTTCTAACTAAGAAGTCTTTCTCCTCATTTGTCGGCACCCCTATCCGTGAAAATTGGAGAAATTTGGCAATGATGCACTCTGGGACAAAGGTCCCGGTTTTGCAAGAACGGATTCCTCCTAAACCTAGTTAACTTAAGTTGAACTTTGATGGCTCTTCTCTTGGTAATCCTGGGATTTCTGGTTTCGGAGGGGTTACTTCGGATCATTTCGGTAATTAGTTTTTCTCATATGCCGGCCCTCTAGGCATATCCGACTCTACGTTAGCAAAGCGTCATGGCCTCCTCTCTGGGCTCTTTCAGAGACAAGTGCAGTGGTCCTCTTCATATCGAACAGGACTCAAAGGTGGTCATTGGATGGTATGAGTGTACATTTCCCCTCCCCCGTGGCAACATTGGGATATGTTTCGGGAGATTTTAGAAATTACCTCAATTGTATCTTGTATTTGGTTTCACATTCCGAGATCCGCAAATTCAGCAGTAGATGTGCTTGCCAAGCAAGGAGCTACCCTATAATCGCTGGTTGTAAGGGATCTGCTCCCTCCTCTTCTGTAATTTATCTTGTTTATATAAATACATCTTTATAAAAAAAAACAAAATAAAAAAAAAACACCACATTGGATCACAGACTTCTTTTAATTTTATCACATGTTTGTTGCAGGCACAATTTCCTTCCCTTCAATATAGGGGCTTCCTGAGAAAATTGCTGAATCAAAGATACCATCTTCAAGTGTCTCATCAGCTAAAAAGTTATCCTTTATAGTAATTAGACAAACCTCCTATTAAATGAAGTCTCAACAATTGAATTATTTTTGCTGCATTTCAATATTTTTTATTTTTAATATAATTTGTCTATTTTAGTGTATTTCTCTCAATGGGCCTCTAAGCTCAAAATGGAATGAGCACTCGAAATTTCTTTTGAGATGATGGTGGTTCAGAGATGCTAAGATTCATCTACTTTTATTATAATATTTTTAGATTTATTTGTTGTAAATAGTCAGCCACATTTGGTTGCTTAGTTCCAAATGTAGGTAATTATACCAAAAACCCATTGCAAGTCATGTTTCATGGTAGGGTATTTTTGGTAACTACACTACGAAAAGTTTTCTGGCTATAATAGGAGTTAGTATTTGTGTTTGTGTTAAGGAAACAAGATAGAATTAATTTTGACATTTGATTCTTCACATAGCTATTAATAAAGGTTATTATAACCAAAAACCATTGCAAGTCATGTTTCATGTTTTTTTTGGTAATCGTACAGAAAAAGTTTTTTGACTATATTTGAAGTTTGTATTTTTGTTGTGTGCAGGAAATAAGATAAAATTAATTATAACATTTGATTCTTAAAATAGCTATTAATATATACTTAAGAAGGGAAATGTTTGTCTTGCTAAAGTCAAGATGCAATTTTTAAATAAGGTTATCCAAACACAATTTATGGGCTCAAGTATAAGAAGTAACTATTCCCTTTTATTTTCCATACAAGCTTTTTACATAAGAAGAAACCTCATAGATGTATTAGACTTAATAAAAAAGTACTTTATAAAAGCTCTATTACATTGAGCATACCCAAATGGCCCCTTTCAGCGCTCTTCCCATTTTGAGCTTAAAGATCCTCTCAGGAAACACTTTGTTTTTTAAATGACCACTCAGGAAACACTTAAAAATATAATATCTAAAAAAAATAAAGATTATTAAAAAGTGATATAGCAAAGTTCAATCATTGATACCAAAAGTATGCACGACCATGAGTAGAGATACAAACAAGAGCTTGACAGAAAAGCAATGTCAACAAGAATGTTTAACATGCTACATTAACACCAAACAAACACATCATCTAGAAAATACCACAGTTGATTTTTTTTCATTTCCAAGTCTTTGAAAATGAAAATTCACATAGACTACAAAGATTCCAAAAACCTCTAACAGGAAAAAAAACACATATCCTTGTATATCTTTCCTTTTTTTTAAGTATGTGCACACACTTATATATCACACATCATAATAGATCAAAACTTGGAGCCAGCAAAATACCCAAACCTATAACATGGTCCACACATATCTCAAAAAAGAGGTTAATTTATAGAGGCCTTTTAGTAATTGTGAACATAGGGTACGGCTAAAAAGCATTGCTAAATGATACTAACAAGCTACTGGAAGCGTTTTAAGCATACAGAACAACAAAACATGGACTACCAGTTGTGGTAAGGGGAGGAGTTGGTGGGGTTAAAGAGCTCAAGATCTAAGGGTACAAAGATTAAGAGCTGAAGGTTCAAGAGGGATAATCTTTTGCACATTGTAAAGGATAACATACTTGCACCTCATTTTGATTTACATCACCATTCAATAACACATCTAACCTCTTCTACGTAAGGTTATTTCACCCCCACATTCATCTCTATTAACTGCGTCCTCTAAATTTCATCCACGTTTAAACTATGAATTAATATCTTACAGGAAATTAGAAACACGCCATGTTTGAACCTTTGGGATAGTTAACAGTAGCGGATAAAACTCCATTTGTCGAACATCTCCTGCAACTTTATCTTCTGTTGATAAAAAAATAAAAATAAAATGAAGGATGAGAAATCTACCATCAAGAAATGAGAGTCATGTGAAAGAATCTTTAAATAATAAGATGGATCCCAAATTTCATCAGTGGCCAGACTACTTGAATCTAAAACACAAAGGATTCCTCCCCTTCATTTAAGTAAAACATAGATGAATGTAGAGCATGCACATAAAAAACATGAAAGAAAGAAAAAAATGGAAGAAAGCAAGAGTTACTTGTGAACAAATTGATAAGCCCTTTTGAATTAAGGGCTGATTACAGGACTTGTTCCAACTAGACCCAAAACTAGTTGGAACAAATGACAACAGAGCCAAAAATCTGAGAGATGATATATTCAAATCAAATTACTGCATACAATTACTGTGTCTTCTTCTATTGAAATAATAAAAATTAAAGAGTAGCAAAAGGATACTTATCTCCTGTGGCTCTCCTCTCTCTATAGCTGAAGCATAGGCACTAGTGTAGGAAAAAATCTCCAACAAACAAGACCAAAACTTCCCACAATTTTCCTTCAAAATTCTAATATCTATCTCTCAGACAGACTGTTCGAATTATATTATCATCTGGAGCAGAGGTTAGTCAGAGGTCAAAGAGTCCATCCAAACTATCCATCAAAACATGTGATCTCCAAATACTCACTCAAATTTTGTATTTCTGGAAGATACAACATGCTTGTAGCAAAAATACATACCCTCCTGAGGCAGTTGTGTCTTGACTTCTAAAACAATCAGCATCTGTATCAAAGAGAAATATCTATATGGAAGCTCTAAAACGACAACTCAAAACATCTAAGATATCTAAGCCCCATACTACCAAGGCCACCCAACTGAGCCCATCTATTATCATCCCATTAGCATCTTGTTTGGTCCGCTAAATCACATGCTTCTTTAGTTATGACTTTTGCATTTTCTAAATTGTCTTCACAATGATAGTAAGGCACTCTTTTAGCATTATAGTGAAAAATTAAAAAAAAAAAAAGTTAACAAAAGACCATCAATTATGGCTTGTCCAGTTTCAAACATTAAACCAAACAATCAAACTCATTAATCAAATCAAGCGGCATTAACCAAAACTAAGTCCACTAATCAGTGGTGCAGCAATTATTCTATGTACTAGAAGATAATACTAAAAAAACAACAGTAAGTTTATAAATGATGAATTCAGTGGTATTTCAGCACTCTGGGCTTTTCAATGCTGTTTACTCGTGTTTTATTGTTAAATACACAATTTTCCCTGTATCCACGCCTATAATTTTTTCTTCTTGTTTAAGGATTATGATATCTGGATTTGAGCACTTGGCACTGGAAATGTGCAATCGAGATAGCAATTGGGATTTGGCAACAATCCCAATCTATCTCGTATATGATATACTCATCAAATTCAAGAGAAAATAGAGTGACTTGGAAGCAGTATTTTAATGATCTGTTGAAGAAAGCAATATGAATAAGAGCAATATAAGACTGGTGTAGCAGGCCAGTGCATTAGCTTTTTATTTCTTTGATACACATGCTACCCAGACGGCAGATAGGCTTATCTCTGAAAGGCCTCAGCACTCAAAAAGAGCACAGCTGTAAAAAATGGACAGAAGAAAATAAATAGTCTGATCATATGACCGTGACCGAAGAATTTTTTTCCAACGAACTGTTGTGTCTGGTTGGAAGGGTTTACTACCACACTCCAGACAGCGGCAGCCAACGAAGTATGGTCAATCTCCCTTGGACTTATTCACGAGTGAGAAAAGTAAGTGGATTCCATTCCATCGAGCGTCTAATCCGAACCCCAAAGATGTTCCAATTTCTTCACCAACGTAATATAAACCAAAATGTGGAAAATTTCGAACTAGCACATCCAAGTTCGGATTTCAGGCAACAAACAATAATTGGAAAAAACAAAATGCAAAGAAAGAACCAGTTTAATTATTAGAAACAAACCAAGGTCAGGAAATTTTACCTGAAACTTTTTTATGGAAATACAGAAGACCGCCTTTCGAAGTGAAATTTGAATATGATCGCCGTATGAACGGATGCTTTTTTTCTGTTTTTTTCTTTAAAAATAGATGATGGGAGGGGTCACCGGAAGGCACAAAACGATAGGAGTTTCCAGCCTAATTCCTGGAGGAAGAGGAAGAATAGGGTTACGGATGGTTCATCGAAATATATATTTAGTATTTCATAACTAAATAGAAATTGAGGAGTATCGAAACTCGAATTTTAAGGCTTAAGCTAGCCCAACTGCCCAAAGATTTACATCGAAGTTGGGTCTTCGAGCTCTTCTGCAAAGAGTTATTTTTACTTTCTACTTTTACTTCTACTACTGGCCCTTTTTATGTGATATTCACATATATTTTTTAAGGGTTTTTTTCATATGAACTTGATAGATGTTTAATATGACAAATACATTGAGTAAAATAAAAAGGTAAATTAATAATTAAATTTTTTAAATTTTTTTTCATATATGGAAAGCTTCTACCCATATGGTTTTGAGAAGAATGATAAATTCCCTTGTCATTGATTAACAACTAAATGCATCCTGCAGATTGCACAAAACCGTATAACCATGGCCTATAAAGTGTGTTATTCTCAAGAAGGGCTGAATTGAGATTTTAAATTAAAAACTTAAGTGTGACAAATAATAAAACAAACACACACTATACGGAGACAATAAGTTTTTGCTCTCAATATTCCTCTAATCATAGTCACCACCCAATAATTTTTTTCTCAGGAAAATGCTACTAATATTATCTATTAGCTAAAAATTGAAGGATTTTTTTGTAAAAATGAAATTAAAAATGTAAGGAACAAAACATACAAGATAATTTTACGTAGTTCAGCCTTTGGAGCCCAATCCACGGATAGAGAGAGAGAACCGAAAATTTTCTATTGAATCAGAATATTTTTTTACATCAATGCAAACCTATTTATAAGTTGAAGTAAGGATTCAAATTTCTTTAATTTAAGAAATCAAAATCATTCATGATTTGTTTCTTGATTTTTAGGAAATCATGACAAATCATTCTTTTGATTGATTTGTCACTAACTTATTAATTTATTACATAATTTAATTTTTAGAAATATTTTCTCTCTTAACAAAAATTACAATGAGATTTCAGGTTCTCTAAAAGATTCAATGCATACTAGATTATGACTCAAGTTGGCACTCCCCTTTTAGATTTCAGCTTTTAGAATTTCAATTAATCTAGATTTAAGGTACTAGATAACCTATATAAAAGAAAGTATAAAATACAAAATAGTAAAAACAAACTTACAACGTTTTTAAAAAGAGATAGCACTTCTCCTAGTGAGATCCAACCGTCCAAAATTTTAAGCATGATGAAGATGTAGTGGAGCTTGAAGGAACTTTGAATACAAATATGCGAAGACAAAGTAGGATATAGGAGATATTGGAGTTTTTCTTCAAAAGGGTAAAAGTGAAATTATGAGCCCATAAATAAACTTTCAGAACTTTGGTTTGCCACTGTAAGTTCAACTCCTTGTCATCTAAGAGTGTAGGAGCTTATTTGTATATTAGCCATTTTTTTCCTATAAACAAAATCCTACAAAAAATGTTAATTCATCAATGAAAATGTATGATTGATCAACCATGTATAACGACTATAATTTTTATGTTCCATAAGCCTATTTGATTGATCAGGGCATCAATCAATGAGTTCTCAACCATTTAGAAAACTCGTTGATCAACCAATCCAATTCGATTGTGATCATACTTTGTAGAACTGGCTCTGCAAAGTTTTGTATGATTGATCATGCAACATGAGATAATCAATTATGCTTTATAACATTAGTGTTATCATTCTATATGATGGACGATGTTTGAGTCAATGATTGATCATGCTTTATTAGTATCTCATTTTATTTTTTAACAAGAGGAAGTAAAAAAAAGGAAAGTTAGATAACTATACAAGTTGTTGGCTTAGGTGGCCTTTCAAGGTGGGGGAGGCATGAATTGAGATTTTATAATTAAAAACTATTAATGTGCTTAATTAATCATTCATTTGAATCATGGAATTTAAATGTGAATTATAAATTTAACACATAAGCACACAACCATAGAAAGGAACACAAATAATTTTTGTTATCAATGTTTCTCTATTGTTAGCACCACCCAAGAACGCTTGCTTAGGAATATCTACTATCTTACTCTAATAGTTGGAGGAATACAAAAGAGATTTTGGTTCACTTTAAGCCATGTGTAATACCCTATTACACAATTTCAATCTCTCCCAAAATATTACAACTAGATTTTAGCTCTAGAGGTTCTTTTCTTTCTAGACTAAGATCATAGACAACCTTTACATATTTCCAATGAAAAATAAAAAGGAAAAATAAAAAAACTTACGAATTGCTTTGGAGAGACAACCCAATTTCCAAGTGTGATCCAAGTCTTCAAAATTTAAGCTCGAATCAATATGTGTAGGCAGCTTGGTGGAAGAAAGAATGAAAGTTTGGGCAATTTTCAGAATTTTCTCTTATAATCAATAAAAATGAGGAAGTGAGGCTCAAATTAATTTTCCATAGTTTAGATTTTAAATATAGGCACAACTCAACGTCCTTAAGATATTTGGAGGGGTATTTAGAAGTTCCCTAAGCCAAACTACCCTTTATTGCACATTCGCAAAAAGTCAACATCTCTTTGACCGATCAATGTAAGTGAATGATTGATCAATGTAAGTGAATGATTGATCAATGTAAGTGAATGATCGATCAATCAAGTATAATAATTATTTTTTTGTCAGAAATGACTGATTTGATTGATTGGAATGATTGATCAATATTTTACAGTTGGGTCTGACAAGTTAAGTTGATCAATTTGTGTACACAAATCGATTGATCATGCAGTAAAGTTACTCGATGTGCAATACATGTATGGTCGATCAATGTCTAGGCAGTGATCGATCATACATGGAATCCCTTATTGGCATGGTTTTGCTTAATCGATCAGTCTAATAGGGTGATCAATCATGCTTTACAAATTTTGTATGCTTGGACATGAATGATCGATCATTCTTTGAAGTACAATCTGGCAAAGTTCAAGTTGATCGATCACGATTTATATTTCTTGCCAATACACATTCTGGTTGATCTATCATTGGCAGATGATAATTGATCAATCCAAAGCTAATTTGCTAGAATTGACTTCAAAGCATGAGAAATTTTATTCCTAAGTAGTTCTAACATGTTTTAGTTATTTGTATGCATCGACCAAGCAAAATTTAAAAGACATTTTGCGCTAAAGCTCCATTATATGCATTTAAATAATCGGAGTTTGGTAGTTGTTTACTTATATGCTAAAGTTTTTTAGATGTTCTATACAACTTTGACTCTAGTCTTCAAATTTTGTTTATCTTCCTTTTGTAGGTTCTTCTTCTCAAAAATAATCTTCAATACTAATTTCCTTAGGGTTTTGACTTGACAACTTGATGCAACATTTGTTTATTTTGAGCTTTTGTCGTAGACTTTGTAATGTTCATGCTAGAAAGAATATGTCTAACTACACAAATAACACCGTTAGTAGCACACTTTCAAGCTACCTATTTTGTTATCACAAAAGCAGTAAACATAAATATGACTCTATTATAGGTCTAACAATCTCTCCCTTTTTTTATGATGATAAGATCCCTAGATTGAATCTTATAAACATTAAAAGTGTATGTTGATAATTTGGAGGATGACATGTTGCTATCAGATGATTATTTTTCTTTTATACTCCAAAACTTGTCAACTATATGCAAGGAAAGTCCTAAATGGTCTAGCATTTTGACACAAGGATTAACTTCATAAGTATGGGTTTTCCCCTTAATTTATACATGCATAAGAATTAACTCCCCGTAGATTTATGCATGTATAAGTTCATATTTGGTGTAGACTTCCCCTTAATCTATTCTACACCTTTTTCCCTCATGCTATATAATTTCTCGTCCTGTTTGTCATACATTAAAAAGGTATGCTAAGGTGAGGTCCATGCAATGACAAAAGTAGAGAAAAATTTTCATTTATGTGCTATAGAATCAATGGGATGTGAAGGCACTATGAGTAATATGCTAATAGGATGTAAAAGGTCATATGAGTAATATCTATTATGTGATTTTACTCCTAAGATTTCAAGTTTTGAAATCTAATGAGAAATACCCATCGCTTGACTAATCTTGAGCTAGCTACTCTTAGGAAGTTTGTTGACGCCTAAAGTTAGCCCATGTGGCTTCTCAAGAAGGAAGAGGCAGCGGGCATAAAACATTCACACACCACAATAGTTGACACAAAATATTTTCTTATCAATGTTCCCATGTATAGCTCAAATAAAGATAATTTTCCCAACAGATTGGCTAGATTTACCTCTAGTTAGACTCTTTCTATCTAGTTTCCAACAAATTTTAGATGAACCTTTCTCAAAACAAAATACAAAACAAAGGTAAAACTTACACCCTTTATCAAATGTAGATAAACCTTCTCCTTGAGAGATCCAAACCTCCAATTTTTGTAGCACAATGTAGAATGATAGATCTTGTCTAATGTGTATGCAATGGAGAAGATTTGACAAAAGCGGAAGATTTTTCCTGATTTTGGATCACTCTCTCAAAACAGCACTTTAAGAAAATTTTCAAAGGATTGAGAATAGAAGCTTGTGGATATACCAATAAATGCTCATGAACTTCTCAATGGAGGTTTGGTCAGGCATTTTTAAGTTCCCCAAGCCAAACTAGTTATTTTTTGCCCATTTGAAAAAGAAATCAATTTACATTGATCGATCAATGGAAAGTAGATGATCGATCAATCGAGTGTAATAACTATTTTTCTGTCAAAATGCATCTTATTGATCGATGGTATCATTGATATCTTCTTGTTGGGTCTAGCATTTTAAGTTGACCAATCAATCAGAATTCCCTGTAGTAGTGCATTGCAATTATGATTGATCAATGATCTTCCTATGATAGATTATGCTTTATGTCCTTGCTTGACAAAGTTCTATATGATCGATCAGTCACTGAGGTTGATCCATCAATTAGCAAAAAATTACTTTATGTAGACAATATCGATCGATTAGTCCAAATGGGTTGATCGATCATACTTTATAGCACAAATTGGCCATGTTTTGGATGATCGATCAATCAGCCTTGGGTTGATCAATCATGCTTTCTATTTTTGGCCTATGTATTTCTGGTTGATAGATCATTGGCTGATGTTGATCGATCATTCGTGTGTCAGTTTATCTAATATTCTATTAAAGTATGAGAATGAATGTTCCTAAGTGATTCTAATATGTATGCAATATGTATATGAGTTTGTGAATATATGTTTGAATGCAAAACAAGTCGTAAAACTCCAAGTTTGCAATGTACCTCAAATTTTGGAAGGACTAGATAACTCTCTTTACATAGATTTGATATTTCTCAGTGAATACTAAAACTCTAGTCTTCAATTTGTATTCATCTTCTGAGGGTGCTTCTTCAAGAGTTCCATGAAGTTTGGTCTTTGAGAAACTTGTATAGATTCAATGCTTTAGACTTTGAAGTTAATGTAGATTGAAGGAAAAATATCTAAAATACTAGATTTACAATTGTCAGCTCTATTAAGTTTCGTTATCTTCAAAATCAAGAATTGAGTCAACAAACAATCAACAATCTCCCCATTTTTTATGATAACAAAACCTAATTTTGAAATTAAAATACAAGATACCTAAGGTTGGAGCTAGGGGTGGCATCGAACCGAGTAGGTTTGTGAGTAGCTAAGGCTCGGCTCGGTTCCGTCTCAGTTTGGTTCGATTTATCTTGATCTCGAATAAAATTCGAGATGGAGATCAAGCTTGTTTAAGTTAACGAGCCAAGCTCGAACAAACTGTGGTTCAGTTCAGATGGTCGCTAGCCGGCTGATTACTTAATGACACTTCAGGGATTCAGGGAATCAGGGATTTGACAACGGCAACCTTCAAAGTTCGGGAATAGATTTGGGGCATGCAAAAATCGAAAGATCAATGTTCTTCCTCTTCAATCTTTAACAAGTGATCATCGTGGAGGAGAAGGGTCTTCTGGTTGAAAGAGGATATCATCATTCACTAAGCCCAAGAATATTATGCTGCTTGGAAATAAACATTCAAAAGGTACCAAGGAGACCGAAGGTAAAGCTAAACATAAAAAACGGAAGTTAAGAGAAGAAGAGAATTCCGATGCTTCCAGGAAGAGAACCAGGGAGAGAGCTTTAGAAAAAGTCGATACACTTGGCAATGCTAATGTTTACTCTCATATTGAGGCAAACCACAAGGAAGTTAACGGAGGTGGTCTAACCACCATTCTCCTGACATTTGGCCAAGGTACTACTTTCCCTTCAAATGAAGATTTGATTACAATATTTGACAAAGTTGAGGAGCTTAATAAATTAGAGACAAAAGTGCTTGAGGACTTGGGTTGTGCTCTGGTGGTCTTCATGAGGAGCTTTGATGCCGAGAAAGCTTTCAATAGTTTGGACAAAATCAGAGCTCTTGTTAGTTACCGATATATGTTTATGTTATAGTGTTGTCCACTTGTTTGACAGTATGTGCATATAAAAATCATCAGGCTAGAATATCATAGTTTCTTGTTTTTTTCTTAATAGTGTATTGAGTTCTCTATCAATGCAACACTGTACTCATTTTAGTTACATGTGGACCTTTGCCCTTGTGATCTATGTATTATTTCTATTTCTTTCTGTGATTCTCTAGTTAATCGAGAAAAGAACTGTTATGAGCTTTTTATTCTTTTAAGTTATTTTTTTATAGTTTTTTAACTGCCAAAAAAGTTGTTGAATAACAGAAATAATAGCAATTACTTTGTAATTAAAGTGGGAAAAAGATATATCTTACTTTTTTACAAAATTTTAATTGTTCTATAATTAATGCATATGTGGATCAAGAAATTTTTAAGTTGTGAGGTCGGTTGAATCATTTAGTTTCTTATTTATTTCCAATTCTACGATTATTTGGCATATTTGATACGGTGGGGCTAGCCTTTACCCTTCAAACATCAATTGGAGATGTATTTGCCATGATAAGTTCTTGTAGATCAACTCCATGTTTTGCTAAAGAGTTAGCCATTGAGTTTTTGCTATGCAATGTATGAGCTTGTCGACAATTTCATCATAGAAGTGAAGAAATATCCTTGGAGGGATCTTACTAGATCTGAAAAATGATATGACCATAAAAAATACCTTCTATTACAAGGGAACCGAAGAAACTTTGACAAAAATCCTTACTTTATGAAGTTGGGTAAAAAGTTCCACCTTAGATGATATGTATTTTATGCAAAGATTTAAATATAGGTTGGAGTTCAAACTCATCTCAAACTCAAACCCTGTTAAAATTCTTGGGCTCGAACTCAATTACAATTTTAGGCTTGAGCTGGGCTCAGAATAATTCTATAAATGCTCCTTTATAGAATCCCAATTCAGTAAGAAGGGATCTAATCCATAGAAGTTCACTGAATGTGTGGGTCATAACTTTGTACTTTGTTTATGCATTAGATCTCGCAACAACATCTTGCTTTTTCTTCTCCATGTAACTAGGTTACCTCCAACTAAGGTACAATACACAAAAGCGGACTTCCTGTGATCAGGTGATCCAACCCAATCTACATCAGAAAAACCTTCTATGTTGAATTGGCCATGATTCTTATAGAGAAGCCCTTTCCCCAGAGCCCATTTTAAATATCTTAGTATCCTCTCCAAGTATTTTCAATGGGTAAGTTGTCGTTTGTGCATATAGTAACTCACCACACTTACTGTATATAATGTATCTGGTTTGGTCGCTATGAGGTAAATAATCCTTCTCATAAGCCTCTGATATTTACCTATAACAACATATTCTCTAGAACTTGCACATAGCTTTGTATTGGCATCCATAGGAGTGTCTATTGACCGACACCCCATAATACACGTCCCCTCTAGTAGATCTAAAACACACTTTCTCAAAGATAATACAATCTCATCCTTTGACTAGAATACCTCAATACCCAAAAAATATTTTAAAAGTCCCAGATCCTTCATTTTAAATTCTTTGCATATCTTCTCTTTGACTGATTTCATGTTGTCTACATCACTACTAGTTAAGATGATATCATCTACATAAACTGCTAGTAATACTTTTCCCTTTAAGGTATTCTTGACAAAGACAAAATGATCTACTAAGCACCGATTGAATCTAAACAGCAATATTGCTTGGCTAAATTTGTCAAACCAAGCTTGAGGAGACTGTTTAAACCCATATAAAGACGTCCTCAATTTGCATATGGGGTCCCCCTCAACCACAAAACCTGGTGATTGATGCATATATATCTCTTCTTTAATGTCCCTATTCAAGAAGGTATTTTTTACATCAAATTAATATATTGGCCAAGAGGAATTAATGGGATACATATAATAAGATGCATACCTAGTTTACTTTAGCCAGTGGGGAAAATGTTTCCTCATAATCCACTTCATAACACTGTGTATACACCTGTTACAATGTGGGACCCGCAATGAGGACGTGGGATGCCAAGAAGAGTCCTTACCCAAGCTAGCATGAGTTAAGAGATAAGAGGCACAAGTTGGAATAAATTAGAAGACTTGAAGATTAAGTGGGACCCACAAAGATACCACAAACTAATAATCTTATTAATATGAGTCGGAAGATCATGTGGAATCCACAAAGATAAGATCATGAGCCAGCCTCCTCTCTTATGTCCACGTGATTGAAGAAGAGTTAAGAGTTCAAGTTATATTAGACCTCTAGTAGATTGTGTTATCCTTTCATGATAGACTTATCATAGAGAGTCATAGTTGGAATGTAATTAGGAGACTTAAAAGTTAATTGTATAAAGACTCTATCACTTCCTCTACTATAAATAGAGGTGTTTTAATTTGGAATTAATCATGTTCTACAATTCTTTGTTGAGTAAATCTCTTCCTCTTTGCTTGGAGTACACTTTTCTTCCCCTTTTCTTTTTCTTCTTTCTCTTTTCTCTTGCTCAAAACATTGGAAAAGGGATCCTAAATTTAACAACACCTTTGCAACTAGTCAAGCATTGATGCCAATAACATAACCATCCAAACCCATTAACAACCCACATGTTTCTTTCCAAGAGGAAGAAGAACTACTATCCATATCTGATTCTCATATAATGCAAGCATTTCTTCTTCCATGGCTGTCTTCCGTCCTAGATATCTCTGAGCCTTCGGATATAACTATGGAACATATGTGGAAGAAATAGATACAAGAAATTGATACCATGAAGAAGACAATCGATGGTGTGAAACAAAATTTGATGTAGGATGAGAAGTGGACCTAGTGCAAGTCTAAGGCTCCTTCTGTAGAGCTATGGGCTGAGTATAAAAGTGTTGGCCAAATACAATAGAGGATGATGGGCTTAACTCGAAGGGATTCATAAACTCACAAGTGTATTGTTGGTCGAGGCTTCAGAGGGCTGAAGTAGATCTACATCAAGTGCCATAATAAGCTTGTGAGTTGCCTGAACTGATGAAAGACCCATAGAAGCATCTTTTGAGGAATAAAAAGATGTGTCTTTAAAAAAAAGGGACATCCCTAGAAACAATTACCTTCCAAAGAGAAGGATTATAATAGACATAACCTTTTTTGGTACGAGAGTAACCCAAAAATACACTTAAGAGACTTAGGCTCAAACTTACTCTTCTGAGGGGATGTGACAGGAACAAAACATGTACAACCATAGACCTTCAAAGGAAGGGATCAAGGGTCTTCATCCAGAAATAACAATGAGTATGCGGATTTATGGCTAAGTACTAATGATGGTATCCTATTCATAAGGAAGTAGGCTGTAAGAATGACATGCAACCAACAAAAGTAGGGCACCTTCATAGAGTAGAGTAGGGCACGATGTACCTTGAGAAGATGTCGATTTTTTCTTTTAACTACACAATTTTTTTGAGGGGTGTAGGCACATGATGTTTGATGGACAATGCCATTACCTTACAAAAGGATTGAAATTCACTATATAGGTACTCTTTGGCATTATCAGACCGAAACATTTGTATTTGTTTTCCAAACTGAGTGGACACCAAGGCATGAAATGAATTAAATATGGAAAAAATTTCAAACCGTTCATTGAACAAAAATAGCCATGTGACTTGAGTGAAGACATCAATAAAAGTGACAAAGTACTTAACTTGAGATATGTTTGAGACACTTAAGGGTTACCATACATCAAAATGAATTAATGAAAAAAGGTGCAACACCTTTAAGTTAAGTTTGAGGATAATATATTGTCCTCTAGTGTTTTCTCAATTGATAGACTTCACAATTTAAACTTGATAAAGATTTCACAGGTGGAAATAAGTGTTGAAGTAATGCTATGGAAGGATGGACAAACCGGTTGTCCCGTAATCTTGCCCCTATCTAAGAAGTGGAAACCACAATGATTGGAGGCAAGTTTAAGTAATAAAGGCCCCTATGTTCATGGCCTCCACCAATTACCTGCTTTGTTGTTAGATCCTAGAAAACACAAGATGAAGGTGATAAGGTGATGGAGCATTTAAACCATTTTGTTAATTGGCTAAAAAATAAAAAATTTAAGGGGAATTGAAGGACAAATAAGACATCAGTGAGGGAAACTGATGGTGTAACAGAGGAGGATCCTTTCCCAAGAACTTTGTTTTGGGATCTGTCGACTATGGTAATTAATTTGTTTGGTAAACATGGAGACATGGAATGTAACATATTCTTATTACCTATAACATGCTTGAAAGCCCTTGAGTCGATGATCTAGGATGAAGAGGAGGAAGTGGCAAAAATCATACCTGAAGCAGTGGTGGCAACTGTTGAAGAGCAAAGATGGATGTATCTTACATGACTCTGACAATAAGAAGTCTTAGAAGCCAAAATTATAATGGAAGAAGGTCTCATAAAAAAATTTAAATTTAAAGGTGTTTTAGTTATGTTACTCTTATATTTATGTTGATTTATTTAATTATGCTAAGACTAATCTTTAAGTGTTAGAGTTTGGGTGTAATTTGGACAATGGTAGTTTAATTGTAATTGGACTCTACTACTTTCCTCTATTATAAATAGGGGTTCATGTACTCCAATTACATTAAGTCAATGAAGTATTTCTCTTTTCCATATAATCAACATGGTATCAGAGCAGGTTCTGTGAGTTGACTCGGTCAACCTATAGATATAATGTGACCCTTTTTTGATCTATTATCTCTAGCAGTTTAAGTTCGTATCTATTTTTTCTCTTTTTTAGTCCCTATTCCAGTTGTTTACTTTGAGTTATCAACTCTATAATGAGATTTTTATATTGCATATTATATTTTGACTTAAATATATTTGAGTCTACTTTCTAACGCAAAATGATTTTTGGCAATCAGAGTTTTCTACAAAAAGAAATATATATTTAAGCAGCAAAGGTTAGATGGCAAGAGAGGTTTGAGCAGCAAAAGAAAGCTTCAACTCCCGAGCTATTTTATGCTATCATGAACGAGCCTTTATATGAAGAATTATATATGAATTGAAATATCTATAAGTCTATTTTCTTACTTATTCAACCAATTCTAGATCTGAGTTTTTTATATGGAGGTATTGATCTTGGAAGAGTCAATGGTCATGTTGGCAAAAGGAGAAAGAGTACATAGTTCAGCCAAATAAACCAAAACCTATCAGATTATTTATCTCAAAAGAAGTATATTTTATGAAGGATGAAAGGTATTTAAGTATATTTTCAAAATGAGAAAATTTCATGTCAATTTGATCAATATTTAAGGATATGTTTGCATTGGAAGAATCAAAGGTCATGCTAGTATACTATTGCTTTGAAAAATTCAAATTTAAGCCAAATTTTTTGCGTCACTTTTTGAGTTGCTGTTATTGATTAAAAATACTAGGAAAATATCTCACTTACCCCTTTTTGTTGGTTACCTTTCTCCTACCATCATTTTTTGACTCTCACATACACCTTTGGGCCAACCTCTTGTGTTTTCCTTTGGTTGGTTTACCTTTATGGAAAACACAAGAGGTTGCCTAATTACCAACTCAGGTAATTAGGCAACCCTCTCCAAGGTATGGTGGTAATTTTAAAAAGATCACTCATGCTTCCCATATAGTCTTCAACCATTATAATCAACAAGTAAACGATTTTTTATGTGCAATATGTCAATCCAACAAGCAGCTTGAGAAGCAAACTGAAGCAAAGGAGGTAAATATATAAATCAATTTGATACCGAGAGAGAAGCCATTCAAACTCAAATTGTATGCATCATTAATCTTCTATCAAACAGAAGTCCACGTATCTTCAATTGAGAGAGAATAGACTGTAAGTTACTATCTTGCTTTAAACAATCACTAAACATAAATGGAATCTATTGATTTTCAGGATTCCATAGGTAATGAGATTAAGCAAAGGAAAGGAGGAAGAATGGAGAAGATGGAAGAGAAGATAGAGTATGATACACGTCCAAGAGAGAAAAGAGAGAAGAATACGTGAGGCAAAAAGAGGCAAAATTTTGGGTCTTGGACTTATTCAAAACTCTCCCCCATAAGGTATATTTATATGTTGAGTTTATGGAAAAGAGAAATACTTCATTGAATTATTATAATCAGAGTACATGAACCTCTATTTATAATAGAGGAAAGTAGTAGAGTCCAATTACAACTAAACTAACTACCCTTGTCCCAATTACACCCAAACTCTAACACTTAAAGATAAATACTAAAATAATAAAATAACCCAATATAAATTGAAGATTAATATGCCTAAAATACCTTTAAACTGAAACTTTTCTGTGGGTCCATATCTTATGAGCTTGGGCCCATCTTCCATTATTCTTAGATATGTGGGCCTTCCTTGGTCGTGTGGGCTTGGGCCCATTTTCCAACACTCTTAGATATACGGGCTTTCTTTGGTCGTGTGGGCTTGAACCCATCTTCCAACACTCCCCCTCAACCTGGGGGTGAGAGAATATCATGAACTCCCAACTTGCTACAAATGATGTAAAAGATCTTCTTATATAAAGTGGTAGTCATCCATATCTACCAACAACCCCCCCCCCCCCCCCCCCCCCCCCCCCCTCCCCACACACACACACACTGGTGGCTCTTCCATGAGACCCAACTGGCATAAGGTAAGTGAGTAAAATCACTCCAAACTGTATGACATTGCTCCATACTCTATTAGGACACACTTCTTTCTTCTTTACGTAGTTGGTCTATACGCAATGCTCAGAAGTGTCATAAAACTCCTCCATCACCTTGTCCCTCCAAAGGACAACGACTTTCAAGTGGTAGGAGTAATAAATGCCAATTAAGGGGAGGGGGGGGGGGGGGGTGGTTATAACATGGATGTAGTAATAAGTTCTTCCATCACTGTGTCCCAACCCGGGCACTGACTCTCATGTGCAGAAATTAACGGGTAACATAGATGTAGTAATAAACTCCTCTGTCACGGTGTCCCAACCCAGGCACTGACTCTCACAGGTATAATTGGGTGAGAAATGGGTAAATCCTGTGATTCACAAGATGATGATAAAAGACCCATGGGTTATATATATACAAAAGTCTCAATGGACTTAAAACACCTATATAAATACATGATCGACTTAAATTCCCAACCGAAGCAACACTCAAAGGGTTACAATAAAGAATAAAGGTTGGCCCAAAGACACGTGTGAGAGTCAAATAAAGAATGGTAAGAGAAAGGATATTGAGGCCACCACTTTTTCAATAATAATGTCTCATCCAAAGAGACACAAGAGCAGTAGTTGAAATGGGTTTGGGCCAATATAACATGAAACAAAATAATAAACCTTGTAAAAGGACCCACGAAATAATCTGATGTAATATGTTGACCAAGGAATGTGTTGCGAATACCTCGAAATAATAATCTAGTTGAAAAAATGTTTTGTCGCATCGAGTCATAGATCAATATAGCAGAGTCATGGAAGAATAAGTATAAACTTTGGGCCAGACATGTATACCGAGGCAGGAAATAAGTGTGCCACATATGAGTTGACTCATAGAGTTGACCCAAACTAGGTTGACTCGGTCCGAGTTGGCCCAACCCTCTGGGTTAACCTGGTGGAACAGAATCAGGTCACTCGGTAGACACTCAACCCAAATTTAATCTGCGCTTCCAACTTAGGAAAAAAATAATTTGGCCATACTCTGTCTTCTTCCCTGACGTTGAAGGACTCAGTGGATACAATCTTCGGCTAGAAACGACAACCAATATTCTCCATAACTAGAGGATTTCCCGATAAGAACTGCAATGAAGCTGGCGCTAGGAGAGGAGCCATTGAAGGTCTTTCAAAATTTTGGAAAATTAAAATCAATCTCGGTTGTTAAATAGGCGGGAATAGAGAACCAAAGAACTAGTTGCAACCGAATAGGAATAAGCCGTAATCTAGAGTAGTTTGATCTGACTGGATAATGGAATGGACAACTAAGAATAAGATCAATTTACGATATTCACCAACATGGGATGGACAACAACAATGGGATTTTCTCAGAGTCTCGATAGCAAAGTTGTCTTGTTCGATGATGCTAGCTTCCAATTCTAAAAACTAGAGAACCACCAATACTTCAGACGACAATCACGACATCTTCAGAGTAGCAACAGACAAAAATCAATCAGTAAAGGAATTTTTCAAAATTAGTAGAGTCATCGTTCTCGCTTCCGAAACATAACCGAAAAAATTAATATGGATGGCAACAACAATCTTTCAACTAGCGGAAAATTGGGATGGAGACGAGCCAACGAATGCAATGTGTGGTATAAACAGCTAGAAAAAAATCCTTGATGTATGGAATCAATAGCTGTATATGCCAATCAGCTGGATATTAAGCCGCATGAGATATGCCTATTGGAAATTTTCAGCAGTATAATACCAAGCCAAATCAGCAACAAGCAAACAAGCAAGATACCAGCAGAAGAGAAACTTTGTCAAACAACAACTTTGTATAAACTCTAGGCAATTCTGGCAGCATATAATGAGCAAACCCCCTGAAATAGAATAGTAGTATATGGGTGTGAAAACGTAAAACAACTAACAGGTGTAGGAACTAAAAAAAGATAAACACAAACCTAAACTACTAGAGATAATAGTTTAGAAAAGATCACATTACCTCTGTGGGTTGACCAAGTCAACTCACAGAACCTGCTTTGATACTATGTTAAATTTATGGAAAAACGAAATACTTCATTAACTTATTATAATCAGAGTACATGAACATCTATTTATAATAGAGGAAAGTAGTAGAGTCCAATCACAATTAAACTACCCTTGTCCCAATTACACCCAAACTCTAACACTTAAAGATAAGTACTAGAATAATAAAATAACCCAATATAAATAGAAGATTAATATGACTAGAACTCCTTTAAACTAAAACTCTTTTGTGGGTCCATATCCTTTGGGCTTGGGCCCATCTTCCAACATTCTTAGATATGTGGGCCTTCCTTGATTGTGTGGGCTTGTACCCATCTTCCAACAATAGGTATCAAAACTACCAATATTACAAGCATACCCTTCACGCTAATAAGAGTGAAAGAAGAGACTAGAATTTTAAGCTAATTACATTAGTGCCGTCCTAATTATATCATATCTTCCAACACTCCCCCTCAAGCTGGGAGGTAATGACAGTGATACCAGCTTGAACCAAATAATATATATGTAGTAATTAGCTCCTCCATCATGATGTCCCAAGGATAAGTACGATACCTGGTACAAATTCTCAAAGGGTAGAAATGCTTGATAAAACATAAGTCGAAACCAAATTCAAATGGTTTCGAAAAAATATAGTAAAAATAATCACTAAAGTGGGTAATGTGTGAATGACAACGAGAAAGACCCACGAGTACCAATAAAAAGTCTCAATGGACTTAAAACACCCATATGAATAAAAGGGACCAATCAAAGCAATGCTTCAAAAGGGTTTGGCCAAAGGGGTAAATGAGAGTTAAATAAAGGATGGTAAAAGAAAGACCGCCAAAGGGTAATGGGTAAAGAGGAAGATAAGATGCTAAGGCTACCATGTGCTTTGTTTTTCTAATAAATTCAAATTCCGCATCAAACAAACCAATGCCGACAACTGTCATCAAATAATGAACCCAAGGCAAGCAATCGAGGAGTTCTACTTTAGAAATAATGTCTCAATCATAGAGACACAATAACAGCAGCAAAAATGGGCCAATGCCCAAATAACATGTACCAAATGTGCAGTGTTATAGCAGTACATAACCAATAAATAATGAAAGTCCTTAAGAGTAATAAAGACACATGA
Source organism: Aristolochia californica (assembly GCF_029961685.1). Taxonomy (NCBI): domain Eukaryota; kingdom Viridiplantae; phylum Streptophyta; class Magnoliopsida; order Piperales; family Aristolochiaceae; genus Aristolochia; species Aristolochia californica. The sequence goes on along the minus strand of NW_027182290.1, from coordinate 26,942,016 downwards.
AAAAGTCTGCAGTGAGTCCATTAGTAATTAAGGAAGTTGCACCAAATAGTATGTTGGTACCGAGTAATAATCGAAGATAATAATCTAGCCGGAGATTGAGAACCAAGTCAAATAGTAGACTAATATAATCGAGTAGCAGAAGAATTATGTATAGAAATCGGGACCAGAACACGTATAATTGTGGCAGAAAATAAGTGGGCAGAGTCAGGTTGACCCAGACCCGAGTGGACTCATTGAGTTGACCCGGATCGAGTTGGCCCGAGTTAACTCAGTAAACTGGTGTGGAAGCAGTCAGCTCGGGTGAGCTAAACTATCGCTGGGTTAACTTGGGTGGGTCCGGTTCGAGACTCGGGCAGAATCAGTGCTGGTTTAATTTTGCCTAACTTAAGAAAAATTAAATTGGTAGTCGTCTTCTTCCCGACGCTGAATAGAGCGGGAGAGCAGCTTCCAGAAACAACAACCACGATAGGAAACTTTCTGAGAGAACCTCGACAGGATGCAATGATAGAAGAGTTTACGGAAACCAGTAGAGGAGATATCTTTCAAATTAATAGCAATAATATCCCGAAGTAGCAGTAGCGAAAACCAGAGAGAGGCTTTGGGGTCAGAAATAGAAACCTCTCCTCCCAGCAAGCAGAAGCAGAAATACAGCTGAGTCGCCTTCCTCTTACGCTAGCGATGAACTTGGTATGGAAAGGCCCATGAATAACTTCCAGAATACAGTAGTTAAGTAGTAACAGTAATGGCGAATAATTTTTCCAAAATACAAAACATCTCCAAAATCTAATGCTAGCAAAGAGACGACCCTGTGAAGGAGGAGTTTTCGAATTATCTGCCATAATTTTTCTGAAGATAGCAGAAAAATCCCGAAGAGGTAGCAACGATAGTTATACGGATTTGAAGAGAGTTGGGAGTTTCAGTAACGATCTCACATAGTGTAAGATTACAACAATAAACCAGAGTTGGCAGTCGGAAGAGTTTCTGGAAAATCAGTAGTAAGATCAAGATCAAGTTTTTGGAACAGAGTTTCTTCCTCAGAGACACTTCCGAACAGAGCGTTGATCCTCTCTTCTCCGTGAAGGAAATAATCCAGAAGGATAATCAACAGCTTCCATCAACGATGAACCAAAAACTCTTGGAAATAGAATGGCGAGGCAATAGTAAACAAACAGAGAAGCGGATCCTTTTCAAAATAAGACTCTGTCATATTTCATGAAAATAACAACGCCTTAAGGATAGTTTGAATCCTGAAAATCACAGCTTTGATACCATGTTGATTTTCAGAATTCCATAGTTAATGAGATTAAGCAAAGGAGAGGAAGAAGAAGGGAGAAGAAGGCAGAGAAGATAGAGTATGATACACGTCCAAGAGAGAAAAGAGAGAAGAATACGTGAGGAAAAAGGAGGCAGAAATTAGGGTCTTGGAGTTATTCCAAACCCTCCCCCATAAGGTATATTTATAGGTTTCAAAACTATCAATATTACAAGTATACCCTTTACCCTAATAAGAGTGAAGAAGAGACAAGAGATTTAAATTAATTATATTAGTACCACCATAATTACATCATATCTTCCAGCTGAATACTAATCATGTGCAACTCATACCAAATAGAGAGGATTATAATCTTCCTCAATTAAAATATTATCTCAAATCAAATCATCAAATCAGAATCCTACTCGGGTATCTTTCAAAGAGGGAAACTTGCCTTCTTTATCAAATGCGCCACCCAATAATTGAAAAAATCACAACCTCCACTCCTTTGTTCCTTAAACTAATTAGTAAACAAATACCAATGAATCTTTTATAAAGATAAAGGTTCAAATCAACCAAAAAACAATGCCACTTTATTTTCTTAAAAGTGCAACTCTTAGCTGGCTTCAAGAAGGAAACTTTCCTTCTCTAATTATGTGCCAACTTTGGATGACAAAATCATGTCTTCTTTGGCCCCCTCTTTTTGCTCTTTCTTCTCTAATCTATTAGGAAAGTTTAAAGAGAGGAGAAGATAGCCAATAAAGACTAAAAAATGATGCAAAGAACCAGCAACCTTATAAAAAAATCCACGACACCCTCTCAAACAAAAGAAGAAGCAACTAACCAATATAATAACTCAAAAAATCGGTCGAATAACATGATTAAATAATAGTAAACTCAGATGCCAATAACATATGTAGTCAACCTTGATTCACATGAAAATTCCAATCATAAACATAAACATAATATGCAAGAGAGAAATAACACATTCAGTCTTACACGGAGAATAAAAACTGAGCATAATCACTATGGGCAAGCCACTTTCAAGGCCAAGAATATAATCATCATTTTCAAGGGCAGGAATATAATCACCAGATTCTCATATAGATTATACGAGAAAGCCATTCATACACCATATTTTAGAGATAAAGAGCTATAAACAATAATCTCATAAGAGAAAAAAAACTTATCTTGGCGTTGCTAAAAAAACTGCTTCATCTAAAAGAAGATGTGAAGCTTGATCAATAGAGCCTTTCAAATTTTCATCTTGACATGAGGATCCTAAATCCACTACTCGATACCATTTTTAATTTTGGATCCTATGACAAGATCCTCGACCAAGGTAGTGAAAGATGAGAGGAAGAAAAGGAGGAGAAGAAAGGAGAAGAGAGAAGGAAATGAGAAAGAAGACAAAACTCGGCTAGAGATATGAAGAGAGAGAGAGAGCTTGGGAGGGAAAACAATTCTAAGGATGAATTTGAGTGATAAGACTTAATGATCTAACCAATGCCTTGAGCCACTATTTATAGTTGTGAAAGGAAGTTTACAATGACTACAATGCCCTGAGGGTTACAAGCTTTGAAAAAAGACAAAAGTAGACATACATCATCTTTGATAATTACACCCTTGTGCCATCCTTATGAGAAGTCCTTTAAATTACCTCCTTTGCCACCTTCTTGACATGGGGAAGGTAATTACTTTGATGCCACTTTGAGATGTAATCCAACAGGGGTAAATGGCCTCCTCTCGCTCTAGGATGCCCATGTAAGGGAGGAACTTATCCTCAAATTCCTCTATCTACCTTTGGAGAAATTCTAAATCAACTTTACTTAGCTCCACAAAGGTCTTATTAGCTAAATTTTGAAAATAATTACTTCTTTCTTGCCGAGTGTGGAAATGCTCTCTCCAATTTAGCATTTCCTCCCACACATCTAGTTCCTTGGATAGAGTTTTCTTCTTTGCCAACACCTTAGTGCAAACCATCTTGAAATATTCGATTTTGATGGATGATGTAAAGAAAAGAGGGGTTTTCCACGGATTTAGAGGTAGAATCCCCTAAAATCATGACGAGAATGAGGGTGAAGGCTCTAGAGAGCTGAGAATTGCAAGGGTTTGGGGTTGGGAACGTTTTGAAATAAGAAATGAAGTTAAGGGTTATTTAAAACTCTTCTACTTCTCATTTTGCTCTGTGAATAAATGATTCTGAATTTATTGATCGGTCAATCTCTTAAGTTTATAGATCAATCAATATACATTGATCGATCAATGCCCTATGTAGAGTCATTGAAATGTAATCTTTTGATTTTCATTTCACTCTTATGGCACTACTAGTATGGGATGTGTCCTTTAAACTCGTATTTGTCAACGTAATTGGATCAAGGTGGGTTGCTCATGTCAAGTTATCTTCGAAGCTTTAAGAACCGATCAAATACTAGTGGCTTAATAAAAATGTCCGCTTGCTGATTTTCAGTTGGAACAAATTCAATTCTAATTACTTTGGTTTGAACCAACTCTCTAATGAAGTGATGCCTTATTTCTCTGTATTTTGATTGAGAGTGGTGAATTGGCTTCTTTTTGCTCATATTATCACAATGGATAGGAATTTCTTTTTGCTCTAAGACATAATCATCTAGTTGTTGTTTCATCTGAAAAAGTTGAGCATAACAACTTCCACATGAAATGTATTCAACTTCGGTGGTAGATGGTGAAGCTGAGTGTTGTTTCTTGGAAAACCACGGAAAAAACATATTTCCAAGTAATTGGTAACTACCACTCATACACTTTTTGTCAAATTTGCATCCAAAAAAATCAGAAGTGGAGTAACCTACTGGATCAATGGCCGATGAGTTTGAGTACCAAAGACCTAAATTCGCTGTTCCAAGTAGATACCAATTTTTTTTTCATAGCTACTAACTGAGATTCTCTAGGGTAGGATTGAAATCTAGCACATAGGTATACTGAGAATTGTACACCTGATCTACTATTTGAAAGGTAAAGTAGGGAACCTATAATGTTTCTATAGAATTGTTTATCTGTAGCCCTACCAAAGTTGTCCGACTCAAGTTTTGAAGGATGAACTCATGGGTGTGCTAATTGACATAAGGTTTTCAATATTGTATCTCTAAAGAAATCCCTTAGTGTCTTTAAACTGATTTATAAATGTGCCATTTTTGGTTTGCGTTACTTGAAGTCCAAGGAAGAAAGTGAGTTCACCCATTAAACTCATTCTGAACTCGTTCTTCATAACACTAGCAAATTCTTGACATTTAGAGGGCTTTGTAGAACCAAATGGAATATAATCTACACAAATTTGAATGATAATAAAAATTTGATCATGGTTCTTAGTAAGGTAGGTCTTATCTCTGCTACGTTTCTTATAATCGTTTTCTTCTTAAAATTTGCTTAATCTCTCATACCACGCTCTAGGAGGTTGCTTTAACCCATATAATACTTTATGTAGTTCATATACATAGTCAGGCTTGCTCATGTCTTCAAAAACTTTGGGTTGTTAAACATAAACTTCTTTTTGAATGTATCCATTTGGGAATGCACTCTTTACATCCATTTGGTACAATATGAACTTCATGGGACAAACATGGGCTAAAAGGATTCAAATTGCCTCTAATCTTGCCACAAGTGCATAAGTTTTCTTCAAAATCAATTTTTTCTTCTTGGCTATTTCCTTTGGCAACTAATCTACTTTTTTTTTTATCACTACATGGTTTTCCTCTTTGGCTTTGTGCCTAAAAATCCAAATGGTTCCTATGATTAGTTGATTTTGGGTTCTAGGTACTTGAGTCGAAACTTTGTGTCTTTCAAATTGATTCAATTCTTCTTGCATTGCCATCATCCAAAAGTCATATTTTCAGCATCAACAAAGCGTTTGGGCTCTATTTGAGTAACAAAGGCACTATTTGCAGTAGTTTCATGGGTTGCTCTTCTACTTGTAGTTTTTCTTTGAAGATCACCAATGATTTGTTCTAGGGGGTGGTCAGCCATGGACCTATAGTTCTTTGGCTCGATAGGTGGCTCTTCTTGATTATTCGGGTAATTTGGGTTCTCTTCAAGATTTTGATCTTGAGGTTGGGATCTCGGGGATTAGTGGGATTTCCCTCTTCATCATCAGAAATTGGAGTTGGGGTTGGACTTCGCGAATCAAATTCATCAAATTCAATAGGTGCCAACTCCTGACTCTCATAAATGTCTTGTTATAAGCTCTATATGCCTTGCCATGAGTTGAATAACCCAAAAAAAATATTGTATTAGCCCTAGAGTCAAACTCCCATAATCTTTCGTTTGGTTTTTTCAATATGACCATTTTACATCCAAAAGTTTAAAGTAAGTATTATTGGGAAGGGTGCTCGCATACAACTTATAAGGAGTTTTGTTGAGAAGGGGCCTTATGCTTACTTGGTTATGATATAGCATGCGGTGTTTACAACTTCGACCCAAAATTTATGTGGCAAGTTGTCTACATGTAGCATAACTATAGTCATCTCAATTAATATTCTATTCCTTCTCTCAGCAACACCATTTTGTTGATTTGTTCGAGATGTTGATAATGTATGGTCTATACCATGTTTTGTACAATATTCCTCGAAGTGTAATTTTTTAAATTCTCTTCCATTGTCACTCCTGATTTTGACAATGCTCTAGCCTTACTTCTTTTGAACTTTTTCACATAGTTTTGCAAAGGCTAGTAAAACATCATCCTTATGAGCTAGGAAATCTACCCTTGTGAACCTAGAATTGTCATCTACCACGACTAAGATGAGACAATCTCATTTTAGGCTTATGGTTTGAGTTGGTCCAAGTAAAAGAAATATGTGTCAAGATGTTGAAACCACATTCATTGATTTAAAAGAAATATGTGTTGCATTCCTAGTTGGCAAGCATCACAACCTCTTTAACACTCCCCCTCAAGATGGTGCAAAAACATAAAATATTCCCAACTTGGAGCAACTGACAGAGAGAGGTCCTACTATGATTGCCTTTGTAAAAATATCTATTAGTAGATTTTTAGAAGGAATATACTACATATATATGACACCGGCTTGTAATTTTTCTCAAACAAAATGACAATCTATTTCAATGTATTTTATTGCTTCATAGTAAACTCAATTATTTTCAATGTGAATGGCCACATGATTGTCACAATGGAGTTACATATGCTTTGTTATTTGGAAGCTAAGTTCTGTAATTAATGATTTAAGCCGTAATGTTGTGGACTCGATAGCGGAACGAGTATCCCAGAGGCGAAGAGGACAAGTCGACTCTGTGACTCAGTAGAGAAGTGACGTGCATTAGGTGTTTATATTCTTTAGGTCAATAATTTTAAGGCCAAAGGGCAGTTTTGTAATAATTCTCAACACTTGAACTGGAGCCCCTGTTTATGAGCCTGTTGTTATGGTCCCTAGCCATGGATCTAGTAACTAGGCGAGGTACTGATGAATCCAGCACTGCTTGAGGGTTCTTGATCACATTTTTGTGAAAATAACTCTCTTATCTTTCTCCTTCCACGTTAGGGTTGAAAATGAGTTTCCTTTTCTCAATTATAGATGCAACCAACCAATTGAGGGACTGTTTAAGGACCCAAGTAAGAAACCCCACTTTTATAATTCATGTCAAGAAGTAGGGTTTTCTAAATTCATGCATTAACTGTTGTTGTACATAAAGGAGACAAAATATAACCCTTCTAAACTCGGAAAGAGAATTATAAATACCTCCTGATGAAACCTCCAACCCAACAGTCCCTCTCCCTTCTTCTTGGCTGAGAAAGGGTTCACGCAAACTCTACCTTCTTTCTGATTTCCGTGAAAGAACAAGAATTCTCCTTCAGCTCGTATGGTAGTGTTTAACTCTCTTTTTCCCTCCTTTCACAATCACTCAAGACACCCATGAACTCACCAAGACAACAAAGAAGATTCACGTCAAGAACCCTAGAGTAGGGAACTCGAGCAAAAACCTATTTACCCTAAATTACTCTAAATTCGAACTTACTTTATTTCTCCTTCCTTACCCCTTAAATTGGGTATTTCACACCATGATAGTTTAGGGTTAAATCCCCCTTATACCCCTACAGCGAAGCCGTATTACATAATCAATGAAAATTGAAACTAAAAACAACATAAATAATGAAAGTAAAAGTAGGTGACTCGGTGAGTTATTGTCTCCTCCTCTGAGTGACTCGGTGTGCTATTGAGTCCATAACATCTATTTCCCCTTGGAGAAAGAGCTTGTCCTCAAGCTCGTAAGCTAGATAGACCTGTTTGAAGGTCTCCAATCGCTCCCATGTTGCTGCATCTGGGTCTGTAGCGGTCCACTGCACGAGATTCTCCCACTGATTCGTTCAAACGTGCTCGTAACACCGCGTAGGGTGTCAGAATGACGTGGCCCTTGTTCACTGAAGGAAGGAATGGAGGGGAAGTAGGTGGTGACCCCTTGTGGTTTCAGGAGTGAGACAAGAAACACATCATTCAACTTCGCCGTGTCCAACAATTGTATTTGATACTCCACCTGCCCTACGCGTTGAAAAATGGTGAAAGGCCCAAAATACTTGGGGGAGAAGTTATGGCGCAACAGCCCCACGAGGGACTGCTGTTGGTACTGTCGGAGGCGTAGCCAAACATATTCCCCTACCTTGTAAGAGACATCCCAGTGTCTAGGGGTGGCTTTGAACCGAGCCAGCTCACGAGCGGCTCGAGTTCTGCTCGGTACCGGCTCGGTTTGATTCGTTATCTATCAAGCTCGAGCAGAGCACGAGCACCAAAATCGGCTCGTTTACCTTAACGAGCTGAACTCGACCGAAGCTAGGTTTGGTTCTTTGGCTCGCGAGCTGGCTCGAGGTCAGTCGGATCGGTATCGGGATCGGGATCGGGGGAACGGAATCGAGAGCGAAGGGGGGTAAATTTTTTTCCTCCCCTCGTCACCGCCGAGCCCCTCCCGTCGGCTGTTGTCGCCGCCTCTTCCGCCGTCGCAGCTGTTCGCCAGCCGTCTCTACCCCCGTCGTAGCTGCCCGCTGGCTGCCTCTGTGGCCGTCCGTTCAATTTCTTCCTCTCCTCGCCGTCACCGCCGCTTCTGTCACCGCCGCTTTCGTCGTCGCCGCCTCTGTCACAACCATCATTCCCAACGACAGGTCCTCCCCCACGCCGTAACCCCCTTCCCTCTGCGGTGGAAAACTAGATCCTAAGTTCAGGGGAGAAATTAGGGGAGAAATAATCTTCCCCTCCCCCGCGCGAAGATGATTTCGCACGTGCGAGATCATAAAGTAAAAAAAAAAAACTTTTTCCTTAAACTCTCTTCCTCATTGCTCTCGAAAAAAAATTAAAAATAAATTTTATAGAAATAAGTTTCTATAAACTATTAGTGTGTCATTTTTTTAAAATATTTTTCTAATTGAAATTTTTTATTAAAAATCATATAATTTTCTAGGTAAGATTTTTGTACCAAGTTGAGAAAGAAAACTGTATAATTTTTTTTTGAATAAGTATTTAACCGTTGATGCTGTAATACTTTTAACATGAAGCAATTTTCATTGCAATTTTGTGTTTGATATTTTTTTTAATTAAAAATTTATCGATAAGTATAATAATATATTAGATTGATTATTAATTTTTATTTATTTCCCTAGAAGAGGCAATAAAAGGTCCATTTCACTTTCCTAAGAAAAATTTAAAATATTTCTTGTAATTTTCTAATAAGTCACTAATAGTAATAAGATTTTATTTAAAGGTTTTTTTGGGAATATGTAACATAGGAAAAATATTTTTAGTTCTTTCTAAAATATAAATTTTCATCTGGGGGCACTAAGGAGGCCATAATAAATTATGGCCAAATTCAAAAATTACAAAACAAGCTAGACAACAATTGGAGTAAAAAAGATTAGTATTGGTGCATTTTAATCCATTATTGAAAATCAATCCTGAACCTCCCCTATCATTATATTTTTTAAAAATGTATGCATAATTTTATGTATAATTTATTCAAATCCACCCCTACGTGTGAGATCATAAACAAGGAAAAAAAAACTCTTTGTCCCTTCCTCTTGGCTCTTAAAGAAATTGAAAAGATATTTTAGTAGAAATACGTTTCTAGAGACTATTAGTGGTTTTTTCAATAAATATTGAAAAGACATTTTTAGTAGAAATATAAGGACCACTAGTGCCTCATGTTTTTTCGAAATATTTTTCTAATTATAAATTATTTTTTAAAAATCATATAATTTTCTGAGTAAGATTTTCTTGCTAAGATGGGTTAGAAAACCATATAGAAAATTTTTGAATAAGTATTTGACAGTTGATGATATAATACTTTGAGCATGAGACGATTTTCATAACAATTTTGTGTTTGACATTTTATGTGATTACAAATTTATCGATAAGTATAATAATATATTAGATTAATTGTTAGTTTTTATTTATTTCCTTAGAAAAGGCAATAAGTGGTCCATTTAACTTTCCTAAGAAAAATTTAAAATATTACTTGTAATTTTCTAGTAAGTCTCTAATAGTAATAGGATTTTATTTAAAGGATTTATAGTTTTTATTTGGGTGATTGTAAATTGATAGTGATATTTCATTTAATTTTTTTGTGTTTGATTATTGTATGGAGTTTATTTATAATGTCATGTAGTGTATGGAGTGTTTAGACTATTTTATGGAGTGTATAAACAATTTCATGGAGCGTTTATGGAATGTATAGAAATTTTATGGAGTGTTTATAGAGTGTTTATGCAGGTATTATGTATATTGATTATGCCCAATTTTAAGTAGAGGTCATGCCGAATTTTATACTTGTATTATGTATATAGAGTATGCTCAATTTTAAGTAGAGTTTATGCCCAATCTTATACACGTATTATATATATAGGTTATGCCCAATTTTATGTAGAGGTCATGCCCAATTTTATGTAAAATGTATGCATAATTTTATATACATTTTATTCGATATATATTTTTTGAAAAGTTTTAAATGTATGTTGAGGCTCGAGCTCGGCTCGAAGCTCAGCTTGAACTCGTTGGGCTCGAGCTCGATAACAATTTTAGGCTCGAGATGAGGCTCGGCTCAAAATATTTAAATCAAGCTTGACTCGAACATAAGCAGGTTAGGGCTTGGCTTGGCTCGGCTCGATGCCACCCCTACCGGTGTCCCTTCTTGTATGCACTCGCCATCCGGTCCTGAGCCTGTTGTAGACGGTCGATAATAGTCTTCGACACCTGATCTCAATCCAGGAGTGCCTCATCAATGGTGTCCACGTGGGTGGAACCTCTGGTAGAAGAGAGAAGCCGTGGGGGATCTCTCCCATAAAGAACCCGAAAAGGAGAGGATTGCAAGGCTGAGTGGAATGAAGTGTTGTAACAGTATTCTGCACATGGAAGCCACTGAACCCATTGTTTTGGTCGATCTCCAACAAAGCACCTGAGATACATTTCGATGGTCCGATTAACCACCTCGGTTTGACCATCCATCTGAGGATGATATGCGGAGGAAAATTTCAATTTAGTACCACTCAGACGAAAAATTTCCCTCCAGAACGTACTGATGAATACCACATCCCGATCATTGACAATAGATTCTGGGATGCCATGTAAATGGACAATATGCTCCAGGAAAGTATGTGCCATGCGAGTTGTCGTGTAGGGGTGAGCCATCAGAATAAAATGACCATACTTGGAGAACCAATCAACCACCACGAACAAACCTGATTTCCTGGCTGAGAGTGGAAGACCCTCCACAAAGTCCATCGAAATATCTGCCGATACCTGAGTAGGGAGGGCGAGAGGTTGTAGAAGACGCGCTGGACTCAAATTCTCGGATTTGTTTCATTGACATACCTGACAGTCGAAGACATATGTGGCAATGGAGGTCTTCATAGCTTGCCAGTAGAAATCTGCTCGAATACGCATCAACATTTTCCATAACCCCTTATGAGTAGAATCGTGATAAGCCGAGAGAATGACTGAAAACAGCTTGGACGTGGGCAAGAGGTAAATCCACTGTTTATAACAAATGAGTGAATCCTGAACGGACCACTTGGAATCCATCTGCCCTTCTGAAATCTTTCTACGCAGCTACTGTAGTTGTGGAAGTGTGACATGTGCATTGCGCACCATGTTTAGGATGAGGAAATGCGGCTGGTTGATGGCATATATGAGCTGCTGGTGTTCAAAATGCTTGGACAAGGCATCCGCTGCCTTGTTTAATCGTCCTGCACGATACTCAACTGAGAAATCAAAGCCCACCAACTTACTGATCCAATGCTATTGTGGTGAAGTAGTGTGGCTCTGATCACATAAGAACTTGAGACTATTATGATTAGTACGGATGAGAAAAGTACGACCCCATAAATAAGGCCTCCAGTGTTGGACTGCCTTGGCCAACCCGATCAACTCTCATTCATATGCAGCCAATTTTTGATAACGAGAAGCCAACTGTCGACTGGGATAAGCAATGGGGTGTGAGTTCTGTTGTAACACGGCCCCAATGCCCCCTCCAGAAGCATTGCATTCCACCACAAATAAGTCATCAAAATCCGGAAGCCTCTCCGTTCCAATCGAAGGAATTCTTCTTGAGGAGGTTTGTCAGAGGTGCTGCCAAAGGACCATAACTCCGAATAAATTTCGGTAATAACCTGGCAAACCCAAGAATCCGCGTAATGTTGAGCAAGACTGAGGCTGTGGCCACTCACTAATGGCCTGAATCTTCTCAGAATCTGCATTGACCCCCTCATGGGAAATAATATGGCCAAGGTAAGCAACATGAGATGCCCCAAAGAAGCATTTGGACTTCTTCAAATACAGTTGATGTGCTCGTAATAAGTCAAACACAATCCTAAAATGGGCTAAATGTTCCTCTCTAGACTTGCTATATATGAGTATATCATCAAAAAATACAAGTACAAATTTTCGAAGGTAAGAGCTAAATACCTCTTTCATCAGTGCCTGGAAAATGGAAGGAGCATTTGACAACTCGAAAGGCATGACCATAAATTCAAAGTGGTTGTGATGTGTGCGGAACACCGTCTTTTCAATGTCTGCAGGATGCATGCGAATCTGATGATAACCAGACTGAAGTCCAATTTGGTGAAGACCCACGACCCACGACCCATGTAGCTCATCGAGGAGCTCGTCCACCACCGGAATTGGAAACTTATCTTTCACTGTCTGCGTTTTCAATTCCTGATAATCAACACAAAAGTGCCAAGTCCCATCATGTTTATTCACGAGCAGAACAGGTGAAGAGAAGGGGGACCTGCTGCTGCTAATAAGACCCTGTTGAAGCATCGCCTGACACTGTCTCTTGATCTCATCTTTCTAGAGGTGAGGATACCGATACGGTCGAACAACTACCACATCATACTTAGTTTTCAAACATATCCGGTGATCACAGTGTCTCAAGGGGGGGGGGGGGGGGGGGGGGGGGGGAGCCCTGTAGGCTCACAGAAAAGGTTGGAGAACTCATCAATAAGAATATCAATAGTGTTGTTTGGATTAACCAAGGCAGTCATAGAATGAATGTGATGTTGTGTATCCGTTTGACTTCCTTGTAGTAGTACTTGGATACTGCGTAAGACAAAACTCATTATCAATGCAGAGAAGTCCCATAGAATGGGTCCCAATGTTTGCAACCATTTTATTCCCAACACCATATCAAAACCAGCAAGAGGAATATCAAAAAACTCAGCATGGAACAAAGTAGTGCCAATAGAAAAATTTACCGCCTTGCTCATTCCGTATCTAGGAACCTTCTCCCCATTGGCCACTGAGACTGTGGCTATCGGATGTGGAAGAATCTATAATTGTAGGTGCTGAGCCGCAGTTAAATTAAGAAAATTGTGGGTACTCCCTGAATCCACTAGTCCCATGAGTTCCCGATCGAAGACCTGAGCTCTGACTTGCATGGTTTTGGGTGATTTCTGCTCAGTAATGGCATGCAAGGATATTTTTGGTGGCTCGTCCTCTATCCTCTCGTCTGTATCATCTGGATCATCGACTTCATCCAATTCTAGCCAAAACAACCTTTTGCACTAATGACCAGCTAGAAACTGTTCATCACAGTTGTAACACAGATTTTTAGACCTCCTTTCCGCCATCTCAGCACTAGTAAATTTTTTTATGTGCTGAGGTGGATGACTGCTTGATCGCATATCCCTAGACAAAGTATTACTTGAAGTGTGTCATGGAGGAGGTACTGGTGACTGAACCCCCTGAGGATAAGTACGCCGGCCTTGCCATGTGGAGGAAGTGCTCCTGTTCCCTGTCCATGGGGGTCGTCTGTGCTAGACCTTCTGTCAAAATTCTAAAGCACGGGCTATATTCATAGCGTTGGATAAGTCAATAGGTGCATAGAGCTCCACCTCCAGCCATAACGACTCAGTAAGGCCGGCTGTAAATAGCGGTACTTGCTGGTCCCCATGTACCATACTGCGTGCTCTGGCTAATTTTTCCTGGAACTGTTGTTGATATTGCTCCACTGAACCAGTTTGGCGTAACAAAACCAAATCCCCCAAAGGGTTGCTGTAAGCATGAGGACCAAAATGGAGAGAGCATAAATTTTTAAACACATCCCAATCGATCACCTCTCTATCAACCTCGACTTGCTGAAACGAGAGTTGTGCTTCCCCCAGTAAGTGGAAGACAACCAACTGGACTTTATCATAAGCTGCAATTCTTTGATGGGTAAATTTTTTTTGCATTGATAGAGCCTGATCAAAGGATCTTCTGACCCATTATAAGTAGGGAATTCAAGTTTAGTATATCTAGGAACGGGTCCTCCCCCCTGGTTGAAGTGTCCCCCCTGTTTGAAGTGTCCTTGATGGCCAGAGAAACTGGTGCGTCCAGTAAACTCATCTCCCCCTCTGTTATGAGAATGTTCTCCTCTTCTTTGCTCTGGAATCGTGTTCCTTCCAGTTGTTAGGCCAGTCTCCATGCAATCCATCCTTCCATTCAATGTCTCCACATAAGATCAATTATAGAAAATCTCTCCATGAATTCATCAAGTTTTCTTCCAGTCTTTGCCTGTCCTCTGAGCATAATCTCTTTTAATTCATTCATGATGTTCTCTACTGTGTTACCCTGCTCTGATACCAAGTTGTTATGGTCCCTAGCCACGGATCTAGTAACTCGGCGAGGTACTGATGAATCGAACACTGCTTGAGAGTTCTTGATCAAGTTTTTGTGAAAAGAACTCTCTTATCTTTCTCCTTCCACGTTAGGGTTGAAAGGAGTTTCCTTTTCTCAATTATAGATGCAACCAACCAATTGAGGGACTGTTTAAGGACCCAAGTATGAAACCCCACTTTTATAATTCACGTCAAGAAGTAGGGTTTTCTAAATTCATCCATCTACTGTTGTTGTATGTAAAGGAGACAAAATATAAGCCTTCTAAACTCGGAAAGAGAATTATAAATACCTCTTGATGAAACCTCCAACCCTGCAGTCCCTCTCCCTTCTTCTTGGCTAAGAAAGGGTTCACACAAACCCTTCCTTCTTTCTGATTTCCGTGAAAGAACAATTCAGCTCGTAAGGTAGTGTTTAACTCCCTTTTTCCCTCCTTTCACAATCACTCAAGACACCCATGAACTCACCAAGACAGCAAAGAAGATTCAAGTCAAGAACCCTAGAATAGGGAACTCGAGCAAGAACCTATTTACCTTAAATTACTCTAAATTCGAATTTACTTTATTTCTCCTTCCTTACCCCTTAAATAGGGTATTTAACGCCATGATAGTTTAGGGTTATAAATCCTCCTTATACGCCTACATCCAAGCCTTATTACTTAATCAATGAAAATTGAAACTAAAAGCAACATAAATAATGAAAGTAAAAGTACTTGACTCGGTGAATCATATTCTCCTCATCTGAGTGACTCGGTGTGCTATTGAGTCCATAATAGCTATTGAGTTAGAATGAAGGGAAGAAGAAACATTCACGGGATTTGCGTTCTCCCAAAGGAACCAGAATCAGCGTTCCCTCGGAACCCAAGGTGAAGACTCCATTCGACGAGTCATAATCTCCTTCTCCAGTCTCAATTTCTCTTCTCCCTCACATTTCTGCTCCGTATTCATCCTCATTGGTCACCATAGGTCATCCAGAGAGAAGTCAGAAACTAGAACCAGGGTCAAAAATTCCCGAAAACCTAACCCATCATAGGGTTACTTGGTCCATGGTCAGAGACCACAACACCTTGGTATCAGAGCAGGTCAATATGGGAGAATCATCAACCAACGATGAATTGCTTGCTAGTTTCATAGATATGATGACCACTGAGAGAGAGATAGAGAGAGAGCACAACGATGCCAGAGCAGCAGCAGGAACAGAGGAAACCGAAGAACATCTGATTGCATTGTTGGATAGTAGAGTTGCCCAACAGGTAAAATTACAACTCAAAAATTTATCACATCGATTATATGATATAGTTTGGGGAAGAAGCTCCAACCCACGGGATGGGGGAGGAGCCCTATGCCCAGACAGGGGCACCCATATGTAGGGCGCACAGAGCCTCCAACGACAGGGGAAAATTTTAGTCCCGGGGGAGGGACAATCCCGAGGTACACTAAATTGGAATTTCCAATTTTTATGGGCTCAGAAGACTCGCTGATATGGCTTTACAGGTGTAAGAAATTTGTTCTAACCAACACACGACAGATAGTGACAAAGTGGGATTGGCCGCCTTCCATATGCTTGATGAAGCACAACTATGAGGCCATCAGGAAGAAATAGAATATCCCGACTTGAATTGGCAGGAATTTAAGGATTTGTGTTCCATCTGGTTTGGGCCTCTGGCTCAAAACAATCCCCTGGGGGACTTGGTGTTGTTTTGGCAATTGCGCAAGATCGAATAGTACCAAAAGGCCTTTCATGAGAATTGGACAGGGCCAACAAAGTAGTCAGAGTGGATCACCAGGTCAGCTTGTTTACAATGGGCTTGACGGAGGCCTTCCGCCTGGAAGCGGAGCTACTGGCTCCGACCGATTTGGCTAGGGCGATGAATTTGGCAAGAGCACTTGAAGCCAAGCATAAATTTCAGGTACGCAGACCTCTATGGTAGGGAGGAAGACAGTCTGCAGGCAACCCCCACACAACACCACCATGGCACAATTCAGCCACTTCAAGCTCTGCTCAGGCGCCCAAAACAAGTGCATCTCAATCGACATTCATCAGGAAATTGAACAGGGCAGAAATGGAAGACAGAAGGTCCCACGGCTTATGCTATAATTGTGATGAAAAATATACCTTCGGACATCAATGCCAGAAATTTTTTTGGTTAGAAGTGGATAATGATGAGGAGGAAGCTCCTGACAGCACCGAGCCATTGGAAGAAGGAAAAGAACCTGAGATTTCCCTACACGCCATTACCGGCTTACAGTCTACCAAAAATAATGCAATTGTGTGCCCTCATCAATGATCAACCACTTCTGAGTTTGGTTGACTTGGGAAGTACCCACAATTTCATTAGCTTCATTGCAGCCCAACAGTTACAACTTCCAGTGCAGACTTGCCCAATAGCTTCAGTGTCAATGGCTAATGGTGGGAAACTTCCTAGTTATGGGATCAACAAGGCAGTGTTGTTTACCATTCAAGGGCGTTTGTTTGAAGCAGAATTTTTCATCATCCTCCTAGCCGGTTTTGACATGGTTCTCGGGATTAAATGGCTACAAACTTTGGGCCCCATTTTGTGGGATTTCGCAGCCTTGACTATGAACTTTGAGATGGCTGGCCAGTAGTACACTTTTCAGGGTAGCAAGACGGAACTTACTCCTGACTTGCACATACTACAATAGCAGCACCCCTCGGTGACTAACTTAGAACAATTGTTGGAGGATTATCAGGATGTCTTTCAGGAGCCAATAGGCCTTCCGCCCCTGAGATAGTGTGACCACAAAATTTCATTGAAGGCTGGTTCTGAGGTAGTCGTGGTGCATCCCTTTCGATATCCCCATCTCCAGAAAGATGAGATAGAAAAGCAATGCAAGCAGATGCTGGAGCAAGGCTTGATCGCAGAAGCACCTCTCCCTTCTCTTCATCGGTCTTGTTAGTCAAGAAACAAGACAACACTTGGAGATTTTGCATGGATTATAGAGAATTAAACTATCAAACTATCAAAGACAAGTTCCCTATTCTGGTGTCGATGAGTTATTGGATGAACTTCATGGAGCTGAAATCTTCACCAAACTTGATTTGCGCTCAGGCTACCATCAGGTCCGTATGTATTCAACAAATATTCATAAAATAGCATTCCGGACACACCATGGACATTTTGAATTTCTGGTCATGCCCTTCGATCTACCCAACGCTCCTTCAACATTTCAGGCCTTAATGAACGAGGTATTCACTGACTATCTACGGAAATTTGTCTTAGTTTTTTTTTTTATGACATATTGATTTTCAGCAAGTCATGGCCTCAACATTTAGAGCATATAAACATGGTTTTCCAACTGATCCACGCTCATAGACTTTATTTGAAGAGAACCAAGTGTACTTTTGGGCAGCAACAAGTGGCTTATTTGGGCAACATTATTACAGCGTCAGGGGTCACAGTGGACCCGAAAAAAATTACAGCAGTGACACAATGGCCTCCTCCACAAAATGTTTCAGCCTTGAGAGGTTTTTTGGGCTTATCCGGCTATTACAAGAAGTTCATTTCAAACTATGCGGCCCTAGCTACACCCTTATCTAACCTGCTGCGTCACAATGCATTTGTCTGGAATATGGAAACCGACACAGCCTTCCACACTCTGAAAATAGCTCTTGCAATAGTGCCGGTCTTACAATTGCCGAATTTTGAAGAGCTTTTCGTGGTTGAATGTGATGCATCAGGAGGGGGTATCGGCACAATACTCCAGCAGTCCAACCACCCTATTGCTTATTTCAGCCGTCAATTCGCTATTCATCAACACAAGTTACCAGTGTATGAACGCGAATTGATTGGCTCTGCAAAGGCCGTCCATCACTAGTCACCTTATCTATGTGGCCGATATTTTCTTATCCACATTGAGCATTAGAACTTGAAATATTTGCTTGATCATTGTATTTCTACATCTCCTCAGCAAAAGTGGATTAGTAAATTGCTCGAATTTGACTTTTCAGTGGAACGCAAGACAGGTAAATTGAATGCAGCAGCCGATTCTCTCTCTCACAGGTTCGAAGACTCCCCCCAATTATCGGCCATAAGTCACCTGAATCCACTCTGATTGGACTCCATGAAAGAGACACACTGAACCACCCTGAAATTACAAGAATTACGACAGCAAATTGCAGATGGAATTTTGGACGCAGATTGGATTGTGCATAACGACATCATTCAATATCAGCACCGCATCTATCTACCACCGTCTTCTCCTATCATTGCAAAGGTGGTTGCAGCTTACCATGATAGCTACCATGAAGGGATTCAAAAGACACTACTTTAGATCTGCAGAGAATTTTATTGGGATGGTCTGAAATCATCCATTACAGCCGATGTAGCCGCTTGCCTGGTGTGTTAGAGAAACAAAGTGGAGCATTTATCACCTGTCGAGGTACTACAACCACTACAACTTCCTACACAGGTATGGGCCGACTTGTCTATGGATTTTATTGAGGGTCTCCCAAAGTCTTCTGGGAAATCCACTATTTTGGTGGTTGTGGACCGTTTCTCCAAATACGGTCATATCATCCCCATGGAGCATCCATACACGGCGGCCTCAGTAGCCCAAGTCTTCTTCACACACATTGTTCGCTTCCACGGCATTCCGGAGTCTATTGTCAGTGATTGGGATGTTGTTTTTACAAGTCAATTCTGGCGAGATCTTTTTAAATTCTGCGGCACCAAACTCAATTTTTCTTCAGCCTATCACCTTCAATTTGATGGCTAGACTGAAGTGCTAAACTGCACCATTGCCATGTATTTACGATGCTTGGTAGGTGACCGACCGAAGAGGTGGGTGGATTGTATTCCATGGGCAGAGTACTCATACAACACTTCCTTCCACACAACATTGAAGGACACCCCATTTCGGATAGTGGATGGTACGGACCCTCCACGTCTCCTCTCATATGATCATGGCTCCACCCGCGTCGAAGCAGTTGATCAAGCTCTCCTTGATCGGGACCAGTTATTGGAAGTTATTCGCCAACGACTCAACCAAGCCCAAGCACTTATGAAGACTATTATGATCAAGGGCGCATGGACATTCACAATAACATAGGTGATTTTGTTTGGCTCAAACTCCAACATTATCGACAAGCTTCCGTGGCACGCCGCAGGCACAAGCTCTCCAACAAATATTTTGGCCATTCCAAATTACTCAAAAGATTGGGGACGTCACATATAGGCTCCAATTGCCTCCAGATGCCAGGATACATGATGTCTTCCATGTGTCCCTCCTCAAGCCCTTCAAAGGCAGTGCACCCCCCTCCCGCCTACTCTACCGCCCATGGCCGATGGACAGATCTCTCTTATGCCATATAAAATCTTGCAGGCTCGTCAGAATTCACAGCGGCGAGAGGTGTTGGTTCAATGGTTCATAGTGACGCCACCTCAGCCACGTGGGAGGACCTCCAAGTCTTCCAACAAGTCTACCCCACATTTGATTTGCGGACAACCTCGTTTTCCAGAAGGGCCGTAATGTTGTGGACTCGATAACGGAACGAGTAGCCTAGAGGCGAAGAGGATGAGTCGACTCAGTGACTCAGTAGAGAAGCTCTCTCTACCTCCATTTATTTAATCAACCGCCTGCCCTCGCATACCTTGCATCATGTCTCTCTATTTGTTAAATTATTTGGTTATTCTCCATCCTACACTAATCTTCGAACGTTCAGTTGTGTTTGTTTTGTGCATCTACCTGATCAGGAATGACATAAACTTACAACCCAATCAGTTATGTGTGCATTTCTTGGGTATGTCGTTTCTCAAAAGGGTTATGTTTGCTATGATCCTCAGGCACGTCGAGTCCGTGTTTCTCAGAATGTGGTCTTCTTTGAAAATCAATGTTTCTTTCCCTCTCAAGTTAAACTACCTTTTGCATCTTTGTCTACTCTACCGAGCTTTGATGAGCCTCACCCTACTGCTTTGCTGCCCCCTCCCCGTCCTGATCTAGTGCTTGCTCTTGATCCTCCCTCTGCTCCTGCTCCCATCACTCTTCACAGATCCATGCATCGTTCTTACCCTCCTACTAGGTATGGTTTCGCCTCCCTTGTATCACTTACAGCTACTTTGTCTTCTACTTCCATTCCTTCTGCTATAAACGGGCTATGGCCCATGAGCGTTGGCAAAATGAAATGCAAACAAAACTACAAACGCTAGAAGAAAATCACACTTGGGACATTGTGACTTGCCCTCCTACTATTCGGCCTCTTGGGAGTAAATGAGTATTTTCTGTCAAGCTGCATTCAGATGGATAATTGAATAGGTACAAAGCCCTCCTTGTGGCCCTGGGGAACAAGCAGGAATATGGGATTGATTATGAGGAAACATTTACGCCGGTTGCCAAGATGACCATGGTCCGTATTATATTAGCCATTGCAGCCTCTCAGTCCTGGCCACTACATCAGATGGATGTGAAGAATGTCTTTCTCCACAGTGACCTCGAGGAAGATGTATACATGAAGCTCCCCTCGGGTATGACTACCTCCTCTCCTGGTCAGGTTTGCAAGCTTCGCTGTCCTCTATATGGGCTTAAGCAAGCCCCCCGTGCATGGTTTGAGAAGTTTTGTGGCACACTTATTCTCCACAGGTTTACACAGAGGCAGTATGATTCATCTCTATTCTATCATAAGTCTATCACTGGCATGGTCATTCTCCTGGTTTATATGGATGACATTATTATTACTGGCACAGACTTTGGACTGATTACCAAGCTGTAGCAGGTATTACATGCCACCTTTCATATGAAGGATCTTGGCCAACTGACGTATTTCTTAGGGCTGGAGATACAACACAAAACCACTAGTATTTTCTTAAACCAACATAAGTATATTCAAGATCTTATTACTCTTGCTGGGTTGGAGGACACATCTTCGGTGGCTACTGATGTGCAATTTAATTACATTAGTTTTTATACCTCGCAAGCGTACGAATCATTCATGTAATCTAGCGGGAAGCGAGGGTCATATCCACAGGGAGGACTAAATTTTGTGTATTCTTCAATCAACTAGCCTAACCAAATATGATGAATTAATCTGAACTAAACACTAATTATATCCTAAATTATCAAGCAATAATCTAATTAACTACTTGCACAATAGGAAATGTCAACTTTGGATTTTACCATGATTCGTGTCTCTCTCGAGCGCCACGTAATCATGAATCCGATTTATCAATCCTTGCGTCTAGCCCCTCACGGGCGCCTAGAGTTAATGACAGAAATTGGATTAAAATACCATAATCCAACCTAAATTACAATCCTACCATAACTAGCTAATTTAATCAAATATTCGGTAAACAAATATTCGATAAACATTAATTCTCAAATCAAATTTAATAATCATTCAAAACCTCAGTTCAAACTATAGGAAAATTAAATTACAAAATGATGAATTACTCCCCTTCTCCTTTCTCTCGCTCGGGCAGCAAAGGGTCGTTCTCACGGGTGCTGCAATTTCCAAAAATTGATGGCTTCGGGTTGCAAGAGCGAGTGGCCGGAGGTAGAGACGATGCTGGCGAAGAAGGATAGAAACGCACGGATGGAGGTGGTGCGACGGATGATGGAATGGAGCTAAAGTCCTCTAACCGGCTCTCTCGAGTCTCGGTCGGAGTCGGAATAGCTCTGAAAATAGTCGAAAATGGGTAATCGACACCGGAGGATGGTCAGAATGCGGAATCGGCGTCGGAGGAGCCCTCTCGGGTCACCTCTCGGCCTGGCGAGCAGAAAATGGCAGTGTCGAACTTGCCGCGACGGAGACTCTCTAGAGCTTTCCTCGGGTCTGTTCTCGGTTGTCGGACGATGGTGGACGATGGTGGCGTGACGAACGACGGCTAGAAATCTTCTCGGGTCTCCCTTCTTTCGGTCGGCGCCCTCCCCTGTTTCTCCCCCTCGAGCTCCCTTTTCTTTCAAAACAATTTTACCCTAAAAATCTATCTCCCTTTCACTAATGGCATTTTGGTAAATATCTCCTTCTCAACCAAAATTCTCCTGAAATTTCATAATTGAATCCATAAAAATTATTTCAGGAAGAAATAAACCCTAAAAACAATGAAATATAATTCAGGAGAGAAAAATATGCAATATAGATAGTGATTAATGCCAAATTCAATCAATGCACGTTTCATTTGAAAACCGATAAATAACCACCTATAACACAATTATAAGGGCTATTTTAATATAATTAACCTAGTTCTCATGTCAGAATTTGGCATCTATCAGCTACCCCTATGGTGGTCAATGTCAAATATAGAAAAGTTGAAGGGACTCTCCTTGAAGATCTGACTCTCTATCGCCGTCTGGTAGGGAGTCTTATATATTTGACCACTACTCGGTCGGACATCTCCTATGCAGCTCATTAGGTCAGCCAGTTTTTGTCATCTCCTCGGCACCTTCATCTTGTGGCAGTTCGGCGTATCATCTGCTATATGAGTGGGTCTTCTGCTCGTGGATTATTCTTTCTTACCGGCTCTGAGCTTTGACTGGTTGCATACAGTGACGCTGATTGGGCAGGGTGCCCCAATACCCATCACTCTACTACAGGCTGGTGTATGTTTTTAGGGGATGCATTGATTTCTTGGAAATGTAAGAAACAGGGTTGGGTGTCCAAATCATCTACCGAAGCCGAGTATTGCGCCATGTCTATGGTGTGCTTTGAAGTTATTTGGCTCTGCGGTTTTTCTTGTTGAGCTCCAGTTTTCTCAGACCTCCCCTACACCCCTTCATGTGGATAATACGAGTGCAATTCAGATTGTGGCCAATCCTATTTTCCATGAACGCACCAAACACATTGAGGTTGATTGTTACTCTATCCGAGACACTTTGGAGCATCAGGTAATATCTCTTCTGTACATTTCTTCGGAACTTCAAGTGGCTGATGTCATTGTCTCAACCACAGCATAATTTTTTGGTTGGCAAATTGTTGCTGGTCAACTCACCAACATCAATTTGAGGGGGGATGTTACGATTTCTTGCATTGTAATTTAGATAGAATTTTTTATTATAATTGTTGTACAATTTGAATTATGTAAAATTGGATATTTAGAGTAGGCATTGTATTGGGCCCATGGGCCAGTTTGTAATAATATCTAAACCTAAGCTTAAATAGCTAATGAAGAGAGGGAGGAAGCACTAGAGAATTTTCAGAGACTGTTCATCTTCTCCTGCGCCGTCCTCATTGCCGAGAGTCAAGAGAGCGTGACGCTCTCCGTCTGGACTGTTCCGTCAGTCCTGTGAGGAGGTGGTGATTTCGTCCACCGTCGTAAGAGCTGAGAGTTCTCGCTGTACTGGTAGCCTCTGTCCGACGGATGTCGTCTTCTCACCCGAGAAACCAAAGCATACACTCTGGCCGTAGTTACTCAGTGTTATTGCTTCACCATCGGGAATCATTGTTGACATTTTTGACAAAACCATGCTTAGTTACTTCAAATATAGATATCTCCCAAAATATAGCTCAGAATCACCAACGACTTGTTTTAAAAGAAACTAGACTCAAACATATTTCTTTAGAGGTGTTTCTATACATATAAATATTATTATTTCTAGCATAAAATGCCTACAAAATAATGCATCCTACTATCTCTCAAATATTTTCCGATGCTTGACCTTTACTGCTTCAGATGTCGATTACTCTTTTTAGAAAACTTTGATTGAAAAAATTCATTTTATTTTTGAAAATAGACTCAAACTCCTTCCCATCAATATATAAATTTTTTTATTAAAATAGTATTATAGAGGTAAGACTGTTATGGGAAAATTGGTATTGATATAGAAAAATCAATGAGGAAGAAAAAGAAGAATACAAACCTAAACTAATAGAGACGATAGATAAGAAAAAAATTATATTATCTCTTTGGGTTGACCTAGTTAACTAACAGAACCCGCTCTGAAACCATATAGAAATTTTGGAAAAGAGAAATAATTTATTGGCTTGATTATAACTAAGTATAATGAAACTCTATTTATAATAGAGGAAACAAGTACACTCTTATCACAATTAAACTACCCATATCCCAATTAAACCCAAAGTCAAAAACTTTAAGGTAAGTACTAGATTAATTAAATACAAGAACAAGAATAGAATACTAGCAGAACTAAAACTCTTCATACTGAAACACTTTTGTGAGAAGTTCTCTCACGAGTCTCCTATGAGATTTTGCTATATTATTAATTATTGCTCTATGAGACTTCTTCCAATGAGAATCATGTAAAGCTTTTTCATACTTGCTTTTCTACACGAATAATTTTAAAGTAAGCAAGAAGTACTTATTTCTTTACTTGTTGGGTTTGCAAATTGCAAATTCAATATCTAAGTTTTTATTTTAACATGAAATAAACAAGCTTTGAAATGTTTAAATTTCAAATTATTGACTTTAGAAAGGGACATTTTTCCGTTTTGAAATCTCAAAAAATATCTATTAAAATTTATGAAAAAATAATCAATTTTTCCTTATGAGTTGCTAATCACATAGGCCAGTTATAAAATTTGGAGACCTTTCTTGGTCAAATTGAAGTCTTTAATCTCATTTTCCAACTTTTCCAGAAGGCATCATGCGGTCAACTCTAACTTGGTAAATTGGTCTCATTGGATACCTCCTTCTTGTTTAGCTTCATTTAAGTTAATCATCCAATCGTTTAGGTGACCAAATCTTGATAGAGACATTTTTGTCTCCACTCATCCAATCGACTTCCTTTGTTGCCCTTTCTTCTTTAGTCCATTGTGCATAGGGGTGGGCATGGGTTGGGTTAGGGACGAGTTTCTTGAAACCTGAATATGGTTTAACTCGGGTTTACAGGGATGGCGATCGGGTTGATGTCGGGTTTGTTGTTTCAATTACTGACTCATGGGATGAAACCTGAACCTAGGGTTTTCTGGTCAAGTTCCCATGAAACCTGACCCGATGACCTCATCTATTCATGTGCCTTCTTCATCTAGTTGTTCTGGTGCACTATTTCCAATAGAAACTTTTTTTGTCTTTGATATTTGATAACCTTGATATTGGTCGGTTTACATGCATTAACTCTTGTTGGGATATTTGTAGGAAACATTCAGCCGAACTAACTAGCATGAGCTCTCATCCCATCTTTCCTACTAGCTTACAAGGGTCTTTCGAACGAATGACATTTTTTTTCCTTCTTTTCCGTTTTTTATTGTTCTTCTTCACTATTTTCTTTCTTTGCATCTAGTAATCAAATGTTCTTTTTA
Organism: Aristolochia californica; assembly: GCF_029961685.1. NCBI lineage: Eukaryota > Viridiplantae > Streptophyta > Magnoliopsida > Piperales > Aristolochiaceae > Aristolochia > Aristolochia californica. The sequence goes on along the minus strand of NW_027182290.1, from coordinate 26,916,438 downwards.
CTTGGCCTTGTTTTCTTCTTTCCTTTCATTTTCTTTTTTTTTCCTCTCTCTCTCTCTCTCACTCTCTCTCTTGTTGGCCTTGTTGACTCCCTTCTTGATTTTGATCCTGACAAAACTTAAAAGAGCTAGTATTTCAAATATTTTTCCTTCATGAGAAATTCATTTCAAGGTCTAAAGCATCAAAACAGAAGAAGCTTCCCAAATATCGCAAGCATCATGAAAAGTCAAGGACTCTTGAAAAAGCACCCTTAGAAGATGAAGAAAAATTGAAGACTAGAGTTTTAGGATTTATTGAAAAATGTCAAAACTCAATCTATGTAAAAGAGATATGTTCACTTCTTCCAATTTGAGGTACAAAGTAAACTTGGAGCTTTATGACATAGCATGCATTCAAACTTGTTTCAAACTATCATATACACATTTCAATCATGTTAGAAACACATCAGATCATTCATTCCCATGCTTTAAAAGTATATTAGATGAACTGGCACTGGAATAATCGATCAATATCAGCTAATGATCAGTTAACCAGAACTGCACATGCCAAAATTATAAAACATGATCAATTGACCTATGTTGATTGATTGATCATCCAAAACATGACTGATTGATAAACCGGAACTAAAAGCATGGTCGATCATCCCATTTTGATTGATTGATAAATAATGTCTAGGCAAAGCAAATTCATGTTGATTGATTGATCATACAAAATTTTTCCAGTCAAGGATATAAAGCATGATCGATCATAGGAAGTTCATGAATTGATCATACTTGTAATGCATTACCAAAGGGAATTCCGATTGATTGATCAACATAAATTGTTACAATCAATGAGAAGATATTGATCGTCATAGCATCAATCAATAAGACACATTTTGATTAAAAAAAATAGTCGTTTCACTCGATTGATTGATGAATAACTTTACAATGATCGATCAATGTAAACTCTAACTTTTTGAAAATGGGAAAAAAGGACTATTTTTGCGTGGGGAACTTGCAATTACCCCACCAAACCTCCCATTGACAAGTTAATGTGCATTTATTGGTACATTCATAAGCTTTTGTTCTCAACTCCTACAAAATCCTCCTCAAGTGCTTTTGGGAGAAAGAGTGACTCTATACTCTAGAAAATTCTTTCCTCTTCTCTAAATCTTCTCCATTGCATATGCATTAGCCAAGATACATCATGCTCATTATGCTACAAAACTGGAAGCTTGGATTTCTCATGGATAAAATTCTCTCCAATTGATAAAGGGTGTAAGTTTTTATCCTTTATTTTATATTTGTTTTGAGAAAGGTTCATCTATAACCTATTTGAATCTAGATAGAAATGGCCTAGCTAGAGCTAGAAACTAGCCAATCTCTTGGAGAGATTATTATCATGTATTTGTGTACATGTGGCTTAAAGAGAACTAGAATCTATTTGAATCTAGATATAAAGGGCATGGCTAGGGCTAGAATCTATCCAATCTCTTGGGGAGAATATTTCAAATGAGTATTTGAGCTACACTTGGCTTAAAGAGGGACAAAATCTCTTTGATGTAAATTCCAACTAATCGAGCTAGATTAATGGAATTTCCCCAGTACAGGTTCTTGACAATGAATACCAATAGGGAAACATCAATAACAAAACATCTTGTGTGATCTTTTGGGGTGTGTGAATGCTTTACAATTGAAATTGCATGTTTGCATGATATTACTTCCCACACCTTAAGAAAATTTTAAATTATAATTCTCAATTCACCCCCTCTTGAGAAGCCACCTGGGCCAATAATTGGTATCAGAGCAGGCAAAAAATTTAATTTGAATCAAAATCTATCTATTTTTGAAAATTGATTAAATGACATCTAAAGATAAATTATTTCTTTCCAAAGGACAATCGACCTACGATCCCCCGTTATTCTGTTGAATTTAGGATCCCTTTTCCATAATTCCGAGCAAGAGAAAGAAGAAAGAAAAAAAAAGAAAAGGGAAGAAGAGCTCTCAGGTAGAGAGAAGAAAAAATAAAAGAGAAAAGAGAGGTGGCGCCAAACAAAGAGAGAGAGAGAGAGAGATAAAGATAACTCAAGAAGAAGATGTGTAACTTTATTAAATCTGAATTATAACACCTCTATTTATAGTAGAGGAAGAGGTAGAGTCCTTACACAATTAGCCTTTCAATCCTAATTACATTCCAACTCTAACTCTCTAAGATACTCTATTCAAACCAATCTACTAGAAGACTAATATGAGTTGAACTAGAACTCTTTCTTCATTCATGTGAATATAAGGGAGGAGGCCAGCTCATGGCCTTATCCTTGTGGGTCCTTCATGATCTTCCAGCTCATCTTGATAAGGTTGCCAGTTTGTGAGATATTTGTGGGTCCCACTTAATCTTCAAGACTTCTGACTCATTTCAGCTTGTGCTTCCTAATGTCTTAACTCGTGCTTGCTTGGGTGATGACTCTTCTTGGTATGCCACGTCCTCATGGTGGGTCCCACCAGCTCGAATACCTTGGTGGGTCCCACATTGTAACACTCCCCCTCAAGCTAGGGGTGAGAAGACATCATAAATGCCCAACTTGCTGCATATGGTAGACATAATCTTGTGAGTGACCGGCTTGGTGAAAATATTATCAACTTGACTTTGTGATGATATATGCTTCAAAGATAAGAAACCTGCTTGGAACTTTTCTTGCATAGAATGGCAGTCCACTTCAATATGATTTGTTCTTTTATGGAAGACTAGATTCGATGTAATGTGTATTGCTGCTTGATTGTCACAATATAGATCTATCAGAGCTTCTTTGTAGAATCCCATTTCAGTGAGAAGAGATCTAATCCATATGAGTTTACTAACAGTATGTGCCATGGCTCTGTATTCTGCTTATGCACTAGATCATGCTACTATATTTTGCTTCTTGCTTTTCCATATTACCAAATTCCCCTCAACCATTGAACAAAATCCTGAAGTAGATTTCCTATCATCCGGGGATCCGGCCCAGTCTGCATCTGAGAATCCTTTGATGTTGAAGTGACCATGATTTTTATAGAGAAACCCTATTCTTGGAGCTCCTTTAAGATTTCGTAGTACTCTTTCAAGTGCTTGCCAATGACTAAGTTGTGGCTTGTGCATGTATTGACTTACCACACTTATGGCTTATGAAATATCCGGCCTTGTTACACACAGGTAAATAAGTCATCCCACTAGTCTTTGATATTTTCCAATATTTACATCTTCTCCCGCGCCTCCACATAATTTTGTATTTGAATCCGTAGCAGTGTCTGCAGGTTTGCATTTGTTGATTTTCAGGACTCCATGGTTTAGGTCATGGAGAAAAACACATTGAAAGAAAACAGAGGAATAAAAGGTTATGGACTTGATCCAAACCCTCCCCCATAAGGTATATTTATAGATATCATAACTGCCAATATTACAAGTATACCCTTCACCCTAATAAGAGTGAAGAAGAGACAGAAAACGTAAACTAATTACATCAGTGCCACCCTAATTACATCATATATTCCAACACTCCCCTTAAGCTAGGAGGTAATAGTAGTGATCCCAGCTTGAACCAAATAATATAACTGTAATAATAATCTCCTCCATCACTGTGTCCCAAGGATAAGTACTAAACTGGACACAAACTCTCAAAAGGTAAATATGGGTGATAAAACATAAGTTGAAACCAAATTCGAAGGATTTTGAACGAATATAGTGACAATAATCACTAAAGTGGATAATGCCTGTCATTCACAAGACGATGATAAAAGACTCATGGGTACCAATAAAAAGTCTCAATGGACTTAAAACACCCATATGAATAAAGGGACAACCAAAGCAATGCGGGTTGGCCAATAAGGGTAAGTAAGAGTCAAATAAAGGATGATAGGAGAAAGACTGCCAAAGGATAATGGGTAATGGGTAAAGAGAAAATACGATGCTAAGGCCACCATGTGATTTATTTTTCTAAGAAATTCAAAATTTGCATCAAACGAACCAATGCCAACAACAGTCAGGAAATAATGAACCCAAGGCCAAAAACGAGGAGTTCTTCTTTAGAAATAATGTCTCAATCAAAGAGACACAAGAGCAGCAACGAAAATGGGCCAATGCCCAGATAACATGCACCATATGTGTAGTTGTAGAGTAGCGGATAACTGGTAAGTAATATAATGTCTCAATCAAAACACATAATAGCCGCAATGGAAATGGGTCAATGCCAAAATAACATGCACCATGTGTGCAATTTTATAGGAGCAGATAACCGATTAATAATAGAGGTCCTTAAGAATAATAAGGACACATGAAATAGTCCGCAACGAGTCCATCAATAAAGAAGGAAGTTGCACCAAATCCGAGTAGAAATCAAAGATAATAATTCAGCTGGAGACCGAGAACCGAGTTGAACCGAGTTAAATAATAGACAATATATTCGAGTCATGGTAGAAATATGTATTAGCTTTGGTCTAGATACGTATACCGAGGTAGAAAACATAAGTGGCCATGACTGAGTTGACTCACTAACTTGACCCGAACCGGGTTGACTAGGTCCAAGTTGACTCGGTCAGGAACAGAACCAGTAACTGCCCTCGGTTTGTTGGGTTTTCTCGCCCGGTCTGGGTTACGTCAGGCGCTGAATCGACACCAAATTAATTTTTTCCTAATTTAGGAAAAATGTATGAACAGTGGCTTCATCTTCCTCTTCTCGGCGCCGAACACAGCGGCTTCAAATTCTAACAAACGGAATGCAGTGATCTGAAGATAAGTGTGCAGGTCTGGAATCACCAACAAGTTCCTTAATGATAGGAGAATTTCTCGATATCATCTGCAACAGCAAAATCGGCAAAATCGGGAAGCGTCTCCTTCTCCCCCCACGACGCCGAACAACTTGGAAGGTGATTCTTCTCCCCCTCGTCGACGCTGGAAAGGACTCGACGGAAACTCTCGTGGCTTCAGAATCGAGGACTGGCAATCAGGTTTCCGGTTTCTTCTATTGCTTTTGGAGGTGCAGTGCTATTAGTGTTTTAACACTTCAAGATGAGTGTGATCGTTATTCTCACTCGCGTTGACTCGATCTGCTAGAAGTACAAGAAGTATGATGTCGACAAGCAGAGACAACTTAACATCGCAGGCAACGATGCATTTGCTTGTGTCTACGGTTCCGTGGAAGCGGACATTGAAGCAGCTCTCCAAAAAGCGGAGACTGCTGCGGTGGACAAAAAATGGGCGTCTACTGTAGCTATTAATGCTGAGATTTGACGTACGAAGGCTCGATTATTGGAGGAGGTTTCAAAATTTTAGAGATTGGCGGTTAAAAAGGTTAAAGGGATTTCTGGAGATGAACTAGCTCCTCGTAATGATTTGGTTCTTGCTTTGCCTGAGAGGATTTAGTCCATACCAGATGGCACTTCTAGTGGAACCAAGAAAACTAGTGGCTGGGCTGCTTCTGGTTCTCGCACAGAGTTTGACTCAAATTCAGATGGAAGGTTTGATGACAAATTCTATCAACAAATGGAAAAGTCAAACAAATTCAGATGGAGTAAATAATCCAATGAACAGAAACATGACTCTGTAGTGTCACAACAAAGTCATCTTCTCCGGTCCTGAATAGAGCCAAAAACCAGAATAGAAACCGAACAACGCAGTAGAAGCTTTAATTTATGACTTTCCACAATAATATCCAGAATAACAACAACATGTTTTCCCGATTTATAGCAACGTGAAATATTTCCAGCAAAAAGCCGTGCAAATTCAGCCGATATACTGATGGATCAAGCCACCATATTCTGTCAACCAAGAGCAGATATGCTTAGCAAAGAGACGAGCATGAGAAGATAATAAGCAGCAGCAAATTCCCATCTCGTCAATGCAAATATTCCCTCAAGTAACTCCTGAAATTAACAGGAACAAGAAACAAGAGAAGATGAATAAACTGAGATGAACTAGCAACTTCTCATCTGCAAGATTATCAACCGTAATACCATGGAGAAGCAAGTAAAACTAGCTGTGATATCCTAAAAAAACAGCAACGAAATAACAACAAAGGAAACTTTCTGATCAATGATAAACTCTAGTCAGTGGAAGAACAATGATGCCAAATGATCAGAACAAATTTTTTTATTGAATTGCTTGCAGATGTTACCAAAAATACGCATTAGAAGAAACGTAGTTCTAGTAACAATGAAAAAAAATTAGTAATATGAGCAAAGAAGGAAAAAATAAAAATGGTTTTTTTTTTTAGAACACCATAGATGTAAGTCCTGAAAATCAAAGCTCTGATACCATGTTGATTTTCAGGACTCCATGGTTTAGGTCGTGGAGAAAAAGACATTGATAGAAAACAAATGAATAAAAGTTAATGGACTTGATCCAAACCCTCCCCCATAAGGTATATTTTTAGTTATCATAACTACCAATATTACATGTTGTTAAGGACTCCATAGCATCACGAGTTATCAATAGGCGTAGGAATTAAATTATGTCAATTTTCTTTTAATGTAATTCCATTTGGTTTGGTTTGGTTTAGATGTAATATGGCATGAACCAGTTGACCCATGGGTCTAACTTGTATTTCCGTCCTCAACCCTATTTATGGGGACGTCAAGGTGAATGAAAGTAAGTATTGAGAAAATTAGAATTAAACAGGTTGGATTCTCCCTCAGAGGTCTAGGTCGGATTCTCCCTCTGAGGTCCAGTTCGAGCTTCCTTCAAAGCTCAAGCATTCCATTCCGAATTCCACTATTCCACGTTCCAGAAACAAGAATCCTCTTCTAGCATCAAGATTCAATATGGAGGGAAGAGAGGAAAGAAGGGTGACTCGATCCATGGCTCGGGAAGATCCTAACATCTTGGTTTCAGAGCTAGCACTACGTCACGGGTTCGATTCCCGTGTGCTGCAAGTGGCGTATGAAGGTGTGTAGCCCTAGGCAGAGAGGGCGACCTAGCGGAAGGGGTGACCAGAGTGTGTTCCCACACCATGGGCCATCACTATAAGCGGATGGGGTGACCTGAGTGTGTTCCCGCACCTTAGGGCTGTCATCAGAAGTGGGCCGTCTCTAGTGTCGACCGTCGTGGGCATCGGCCTCGCGATGGTGGGTGAGATGTTATGGTCCTGGGTTAAGTACCTATTTCTTTCGCTCTTGACAGGCCGGTCTTTTGGGTAGTATTGGCTTAGGTGCTGAACATTTGGGGCCTATTTTATGGGATTTTTAGGCTTTGACCATGACCTTCACAGAGGACCAATGTCAGATCACATTGCATGGCAACCAGGCACCAGTGTATTGAGCACTTCAAGCAGTTCAGGTTCATAGCACCAACAACTGTAAGTTATCTCAATTACTTATAGACTTCGAGGATATATTTCATGAACCTATTGATCTTCCGCCTATTTGGCACTGTGATCACTGCATCCGATGGAAAATGGGCACTGAACCTGTGGTGGTGCGGCCTTAACGTTACCCCCACCTACAGAAGGATGAATTGAAAGGCAGTGCCAAAATATGCTCGACAACGAAATTATTCACCCAAGTAGGTCTCCTTTCGCCTCCCCGATATTACTGGTCCGAAAGCATGATAAGTCGTGGAGGTTTTGTGTGGATTACAGGCAACTCAACACTCACACTATTAAAGACAAATTTCCCATCCCAGTGGTGGACGAGTTGCTAGATGAGTTACATGATGCTACTATATTTACCAACTGGATTTGAAGTCTGGCTATCATCAGATCCGTGTTCATCCTTTAGATGTGGAGAAAACAGCGTTCCACACGCACCACAGTCATTTCTAGTTCCTAGTGATGCCATTTGGTCTCTCCAATGTGCCTTCCACATTCCAGGCCCTCATGAATGAGGTATTTTCCTCTCTCTTGAGGAAATATGTTTTGGTATTCTTTTCATGATATTTTGGTGTATAGCAACAATTGGGAAGAGCATCTTTAGCACCTTCACCAGGTATTTACTCTTCTCCGCTCACATCATTTGGTTTTAAATCAGTCCAAATGTTCTATGGTCACCTCCAAAGTGGCATACTTGGGCCACGTTATTTTAGCAGAAGGGGTGAAGGTTGACCAAAGTAAGATTCGGGCCGTCATAGATTGGCCTCCTCCCACCTCCATTACAGTGTTAAGGGGATTTTTGGGCCTCGCTAGGTATTAAAGGAAATTTATCCGCAACTATGGCCAGATTGCAGCACCGCTCAACAACCTACTCAAGAAAAATGCCTTCACCTAGTCCGAGACAACGACTCATTCCTTTCAACAGTTGAAAGAGGCATTATCATCCACACCGGTTTTGCAGCTACTGGACTATGATGAGTCCTTTGTGGTGGAATATGATACTTCGGGGGGTGGTATTGGTGCAGTGTTACACCAACAAGGACACCCGATCGCTTATTTCAGCCGCCAGCTTGGCCAACACCACCACAAGTTAGCAGCTTATGAGAGGGAACTGATCGGTTTAGCTAAAGCAATATAGCATCGGCGGCCTTATCTCTGGGGGTGCCCATTTTTGATTCACACTAATCATTGCAGCCTCAAGTATCTTCTTGAGTAGCGCCTCACTACCTCACCTCAGCAGCACTGGTTATGTAAACTGATGGGGTTTAACTTTACCGTGGAGTATAAACCTGGGAGCTTGAATGTGGGGGCTGATGCTTTATCTCGCTAGGACATTCCAGAGCCACAATCACATGCCATCAGCCAGCCCAGAGCTCTCTTATAGGATTCTATTCGGGAGGAGACACAAACGTATCCAGAACTTATTGCATTATATCATGAGATTCAATAGTGAAGATCGGAGAAACATTGGACGGTTCAAGATCGTCTTGTCCTCTTCAAAAACCGGATTTATCTGCACCACACGTCACCACTTATTCACAACATTCTAGCCTCGTTCCATGACAATACACATGAGGGCCGACAAAAAACATATTTCCAAATCAGTCGGGATTTTTATTGGAGGGCTATGAAGCGCAGTATAGCCAATTATGTGGCGGATTGTCAGATTTGTCAACGGAATAAAGCTGAATCATTAAGTCCAGCAGGTTTGCTCCAACCACTTCAGCTGCCATCACAAGTTTGGTCAGATATTTCCATGGACTTCATAGATGGCCTTCCCTCATCGTCTGACAAATTAGTTATATTTGTAGTGGTTGATCGTTTCTCAACGTATGGCCATTTCCTCCCTCTGGCGCATCCTTACACTGCAGCTCACGTAGCTCAGTTCTTTATAGATAATATTGTCCGGTTACATGGGATGCCTACCTCAATTACTAGTGACAGAGACTCCATCTTTACCTGTATATTTTGGAAAGAACTATTCAAGCTGCAAGCACAATGTTAGCGTTATCTTCCACCTACCATCCGCAGACTGATAGTCAGACTAAGGTCGTCAACCAAACGATTGAGATGTATCTTTGATGTTTCGTGGGGGACTCACCTAAACGGTGGGTTAAATGGCTCGCCTGGGCTGAATTTTGTTACAACACCTCCTACCACAGTGCACTCGGAACTACTCCATTTAAGGCAGTATATGGCAGAGACCAGCCTCGACTTTTATCGTATGAACCAGGTGCATCCAAGGTAGTCACTTTGGACCAAGCGTTAGCAGAAAGAGATACCATGCACAGTGAGGTGCACACTCATCTCCAAGAAGCCCAAAATACTATGAAATTATATTATGATAAGAAGCACCGTGAAGTATTCTTTTCTCCAGGAGATTATGTATGGTTGCATCTCCAACATTACAGGCAGCTGTCACTGACAACCTCCAAATGCCATAAGCTCTCTCCAAAGTATTATGGTCCCTTTCAGGTGATGGACTGCATTGGCACAGTTGCCTACCGCTTGCAGCTTCCGCCAGAGGCAAGGATTCACAATGTGTTTCACGTCTCCCAACTTAAGGCCTTCCAGGGCGACTCTCCCTTGCTGCATACCCCTCTGCCCCCTCTACATGAGGGATGTGTCCTTTCTACTCCAACACAGGTGGTACAGGCTCGTCGCATTCAGGGCGATTGGGAGATACTAGTGTAATGGGCTGATGCTGACCCCAGTGACACTACATGGGAGCCCTTAGCAGCTTTCAGAGCCCTCTATCCCTATTTCGAGTTTGAGGACAAGCTCTTTCTCCAGGAGAGGGGTGATGTTATGGACTCCATAGCATCACGAGTTATCAACATGCGTAGGAATTAAATTATGTCAATTTCCTTTTAATGTAATTCCATTTGGTTTGGTTTGGTTTAGATGTAATATGGCATGAACCAGTTAACCCATGGGTCTAACTTGTATTTCCTTCCTCAACCCTATTTATGGGGACGTCAAGGTGAATGAAAGTATTGAAAAAATTAGAATTAAACAGGTCGGATTCTCCCTCAGAGGCCCAGGTCGAGCTTCTTTCAAAGCTCAAGCATTCCATTTCGAATTCCACCATTCCACGTTCTAGAAACAAGAATCCTCTTCCAACGTCAAGATTGAATATGGAGGGAAGAGAGGAAAGAAGGGTGACTCGATCCATGGCTCGGGAAGATCCTAACACATGTATACCCTTTACCCTAATAAGAGTGAAGAAGAGACAGAAAACGTAAACTAATTACATTAGTGCCACCCTAATTACATCATATATTCCAAAAACATCCCATTATTCCTGTCTCCTCGAGTAGATCAAGGGCATACTTCCTTTGGGATAGCACAATCCCATGTCTAGATTGTAATACTTCAATACCCAAAAAATATTTGAGTAGTCCAAGATCCTTCGTCTTGAATTCAACACATATTTTCTCCTTTGTTTTCTGGATGCCCTCAAAATCACTCACAGCTAAAATAATATCATCAACATATACAACCAGAATCACTTGACCTCTTGGTGTATTTTCAATAAATACTAAGTGATCTCTAGAGCATCTATAAAAACCGGTCCGTATGATGGCTTAACTAAATTTCTCAAACCATGCCCGAGGGGACTGCTTTAGACCATATAAAAATTTTTTTAGGCGACATACTGACTCCCCCTCAACCACATACCAGGTGGTTGTTGCATGTAAATTTCTTCTTTAATACCACCATTAAGAAATGCATTTTTTACATCAAGTTGATATATCGGACATTATGAATTGGCCGCTAGAGATAATAATATACGTACTGAGTTCATTTTTGCCACTAGAGAGAAAGTTTCTTCATAATCAATTCTATAGCATTGAGTATAACCTTTGGCAACCAGTCGTGCAATTGACCCATCTGGATTGTATTTGACAGTATAAAACTACTTGCAACCAACAAGTTTTTTATTTGTTGGAAGAGGAACCAGTGACTATGTATGATTGTCATTAAGAGCCTGCATTTCTTCATTTATTGCTGCCTTCCACCCTGGATGTTGTAGAGCCTCCTGATAGGACTGTGGAACATATATGGAGGAAATAGAAGAAAGAAACTGACAACATAAAGGTGAGAGGCGATGATGAGACAAAATTTGAAATGCAATGAGAAGTAGAAGGTCTAGTGCATGATCTAGGCTCTTTCCTCATAGCAATAGGACGAGTATCATATTGAGGGCCAAAAATAACTGGTGATGAAGGACTTACCTCAGTTGGATCTGTTAACTCGGTAGGTGTGGTGTCTACCACTTGCTCTGGGGGTTGAATAATCTTTGTATCATGTGGCACAACTGGTCGAGGGGAACCTGGTACTGAGGATAGACCAGGAGGAGCACTATCAGAATAAAATGAGGAGTCTTAAAAAAAATTTACATCCCTGGACACAAATAAACATTGAAGAGTAGGACTATAACAAACATAACCCTTTTGTGTGCAAGAGTATCCAAAAAAGATACACTTGATAGATTTAGGATCAAATTTGCTCTGTCTAGGAAATGAAATATGAACAAAACATTGACATCCGAAGACTTTCAAAGATAGTGAAAACGGATCATCATTTGGTAATAATCTAGAGTAAGGAGATTTATTACCAAGAACAGTAGATGGTAGACGATTTATAAGAAAGCAAGCCGTAAGGACTGCGTGAGGCCAATAAAAGTGTAAAACTTTCATGACATATAATAGACCTCGAGCTACCTCGAGAATATGACGATTCTTCCGTTTGGCTACACCATTTTGTTGATGAGTGTAGGCACATTACATTTGATGGATAATGACATTTTCTTGACAAAAAGAGTCAAGGTCTTTGGAAAGATATTCTTTGGCATTATCAGACGTGAGAATTTTTATTTTTTGACCAAATTGTGTGAGGACCATAGCATGAAATGACTTAAAAAAAAGTATCTCAGAACGCTCCTTAAATATAAACAACCAAGTTGTGCCAGTGAAATCATCAATAAATGTAATAAAGTATTTTGCTTAAGAAATGTTGGAGATACTCAAGGGCCCCCAAACATCAGTATGAATTAATGAAAATAGAGTAACACTTTTGACTTTTGGACGAGGGGAGTATGTATTTCTTTGATGTTTACTCAATTGACAAACCTCACAATGAAATTCTGACGTTACTTTAAGATAAGGAAACATATAATGAAGAGACTGTGCAGATGGATGTCCCAACCGATTGTGCAATAACCGTGTCTCATTTTCAGTAGTGGAAACCATATTCATTTTTGGCACGTCCAAGTAGTAAAACCTCCCTTGTTCATGGCCTCCACCAATCACCTGCTTCGTTATAAGATCCTAAAAGACACATGAAGTGGGTGAGAAGGTAACAGAGCAATTAAGATATTTTGTCAGTTGAATAACCGATAATAGATTCAAAGGGAAAGTAGGAACGAAAAGAATATCAGTAAGTGGAAGTGATGGTGTGACAAAAGTGGTACCCTTGGACTTTGGTTTGAGAACCGTCAGCTATGGTAACAAACTTATGTGAAAGACTCGGAGATAGAGAATGTAATAAATTTTTGTTACCTATAAGATGCTCGGAGGTTGAGCTAACTTCCACTCTTGAAGAAAGCCTCTAAAGCAGGCCAAGTACTCATGGATATTTTCTCCTTGTTTAGTATTCAACATTCTTACGAGAATGTCATATGGTCTATGTAGAGTATCCAGGCAAGAGTACAGTGTAGTACATGTCTCCCAACTTTGTTTAGCAATGTCAAGATGAATAACATTGTTGGAGACATATTCTTCCAAGCTATTGATTAGCCAACTAATCACCAAAGTATCATTTTCAACCATTTGTTATAAAAAATATCATCTTCATCAATAGGTGGTCCTTAGGTGGTGAGGTGACCAAGTAGGTCTTTTGTTATAAGGAACCTCCGAACCAATGTGGACCAACTCATAAAATTTGATACCCCATGTAAGGGTATGGTGGTATTTCTCATTATATCACTTTTGATATTCATATTCTCTTCAGCCATTATAGGCCCTTCTTCAAAAAGAAAAATCTAATAATAACACCAAGTAGTACTCTTCAAACAACTCGATGTATGGGGAATTTTAGCATTGATGCTAAATTATCATTCTGATTTTTTTTCTCTAATACCACTCATAAGAGAATCAATAATAATCTTCTATATCAGGGGACTCTTGTTCCCATGAAATTTTTTTTCCAACAATCTGATCATGGACTAGTCTAGGTTAACAGAATATCCAAACCGACAAAACTGTTTTGATAGCTTCTTCTAGATAGAGAGGCATGCATATCCATAATATAATAAGATGAAAGCATTCACATACTCATCCTTAAATCACCTTCTAAAATTCGAAAAGTAGTAACATGAAAAAAAAATTGAACACTTACCTCTCGGCTTGTGTTCTTCCTTCACAAAAGATCCTTCTTTGAGTGGTGTTGATCATCACTTCTTTAAAGCATTCCTTTGACGAGGGATCCTAAATTTAATGTTCTGATACCATGTTGAATTTAAGATCCATTTTCCATAATTCCAAGCAAGAGAAAGAAGAAATAAAAAAGAAGAAAAAGGAAGAAGAGCTCTCGGGTAGAGAGAAGAAAAAATAAAAGAGAAAAGAGAGGTGGCGCCAAGCAAAGAGATAGAGACAGAGAGAGAGAGAGAGATTAACTCAAGAAGAAGATGTGTAACTTTTAGAATTACAACACCTCTATTTATAGTATAGGAAGAGGTAGAGTCCTTATACAATTAGCCTTTCAATCCTAATTACATTGCAACTCTAGCTCTCTAAGATAAGTCTATTCAAACCAATCTACTAGAAGACTAATATGAGTTGAACTAGAACTCTTTCTTCATTCACGTGAATATAAGGGAGGAGGCCAGCTCGTGGCCTTATCCTTGTGGGTCCCTCGTGATCTTCTAGCTCATCTTGATAAGGTTGTCAGCTTGTGAGATATTGGTGGATCCCACTTGATCTTCAAGACTTCTAACTCATTTTTTCTTGTGCTTCTTCATTCCTTAACTCGTGCTTGCTTGGGTGAGGACTCTTCTTGGTGTCCCACATCCTCATGGTGGGTCACACCAGCTCGAGCACCATGGTGGGTCCAACATTGTAACATATTCAATGGTGTCTATTATGGATATAGGAAGATAGGAACAAAATTCTTCCTCCAATCCATGGATTGGGACATATGGCATGTGACCAATAATGGGTCATTTGAACCTCAAAAATTAGGAAATGGCCTTCTAGTAACAAAGGACTTTATAGAGCTGGCTAGAGAAGATAAGGATCAACTTAAACAAACTCCAAGGCCATAAACCTATTGTTGTGTGCCTTAGGAGTAAATGAGTTTAATACGATCTCCACATGTAAGATCACAAAGGAAATTTGGGAAAAATTAGATGTCCCACTTGAAGGAACCACAAGAGTCAAAATTAGTTTGTTGATAGCAAACTATGATAAATTTAAAATGACAATGGGAGAATCAATAGTAGAGATGAACTCTAGGTTCACTCATATTATTAACGATTTGAATATCTTCGGAGATGATATTTCATTATATAAACAAAATGACAAGTTTCTCAATGCTCTTCAAAAGTCATAAGACATGAGAAAGACAACCACTCATGAGATTGCAGTCTTTAAAACTATGAGCTCGAAAGAGCTTCTTGGAATCATCATAACATATGAGATGGAACCTCAAGTAGTTAAGGAAGAACAACCCAAAAGAAAAACCATTGCCCTAAAGGCCAAAGTGAGTGCTGAAAATGCTTCTAGTGAAGAAAACTTTGATGAGGTGAGTTTCATCACAAAACATTTACAAAGAATGTATAGGAAAAAAAAACTTTAGAAAAGGCCATACTAGAACTCAAAATGACAAATCATTTAAGAAATCTGACATTTTGTTTTGAGTACGGTAAACCAGGTTATAAAAAGGAACAAATGCCGAAACTTTGAACGAAGAACCCCATCCTCAAGAAAAGATCCCTAAAGCAAAGTCTTTATCTCAGCTTGGGATGCTATGGAAGACGAGTCAAGACATTGTGAGGAAGAAGAGAGCAATATTGGACTCATGGCAATTGAAGATAATGACGAGTCTACCACTTCGGAGAGGTAAGTAATTCGGACTACGAAAATGAACTTGAATTGCTGTTAGAAAAGTCAATTCCTAGTTTGAACAAGTACAAATAAAAATGTAATGCTCATAGACATGAGATCGCAAAGCTCAAAGAGGAGCTTAGTGCCCTGAAGGAAACAAGTTAAAGCCATATTGTCAATGCTTCAAGGCAAAGTAGGTTGATAGACAAACTATGTTATGATGGACTTTTTGTTGAAAAGAAGAACATAGATGTAGAAAAAAAGTCAAAGATAAATTACAAACACCCACACCTAGGAAGAAAATTGGGAAGAACAAGAAAAGACAAATCAAGAATTTCACTCCCATTCCTCACATTCTATGCTACTGTTGCAATGAAGAATGCAAATGGCTTTAAACAACGTTGGGTACCTATTGAAACTTAGGATTCCGTGATGTATAATTACATTATAAGAGGATTAAGTTGTGAGAAAAAGAAGAATAGTCGTGGAGAGAAGTTTTTAGGAGGAGAAGAGGAAAAGTGATGAATTTGGAGAAAAGAGGAGGAAGATTAGGGTAATGGACTTTTCCAAACCGTCCCCCTTAAGTTCTATTTGAAGATATCAAAAGTACTAATATTACAAGAATACCCTTCACCCCAGTAAGAGTGAATAAGAAACATAAATTATAAACTAATTACATCAATGCCATCTTTATGAGATGGTCTCTTTATTTACCATTATGCCACCAGTGTGTAGGCCTTCTCCTTGGTTTGTGGGCTTGAGCCTATCTTCCACACATTTGGACGTGTGGGCCTTCCTTGGTCGTGTGGGCTTGAGCCCATCTTCCTACACTCCCCCTCAAGTTGGGGTGAGTGAACATCATGAATGCCAAACTTGTTGCAAATGGTGTATAGGATCTTCCTGTATAAAAAAGTAGTCCACCATATCTTCCAACACTCCCCCTCAAGTTGGTGGTCTCTTTGTTCTTTTACAAGACAATCAATTGGCATAATATAAGCAAGAATAAAATCACTCCTAGCCATAAGACATCGATCCATACTCCAATAAAATGTTCATAGTCAAAAATACTTTCTGTTCAATTTCATAGGCGAAAAAGTCGCCCTACTATGGGGCATAGAGTCTACCCACTTTCTTAGGGTAGCTCAAAAAACACTTCTTGGGTGAATGATAGACTTGACTCACGTTGGATGTTGGACACACTCCTATCCTCTATAGGTAGTGTGTCTATAGGAATTTCTTAGAAGTGTAGTAATACACTCCATCTCGGTGTCCTAACACAGGGCACCGGACTCTCAAATGGTAGGAGTAAAACTGTCAAATAAGGGGGGTAATGTGTAATCACCAGAAGATGATATTCTGGAGCCACCATGTGCTTTCTTCTTCATCAGAATAATTAATGATGAGAACAATCAACAACTGAGAAGTCCTTCAATAATAATGTCTCAATCAGAGACACATAATAGGAGCAGCTGAAATGGGCTTGGGCCAAAATAACATGTACCAAATAGGCAGTTATATAATAGTGGATTACTAGTAGGTAGTAAAAGTCCTTAAGCATAATAATGATATATAAGATAATCTGCAGTAAGTCCATCCTTGAATAAGGAAGCTATGCACCAAGTAATAAGCTGAGGATAATCCATAGTAATAATCAAGGGTAGTAATCAAGCAAAAGTCAAGCCGGTAGTAGATAACATATAGTAGCTTTGACAATGAGTGAGTGAGTCAAGTCGAGTAACAGACTGCCAATAATAAGTTGAACCAAGTGCTTTTTTGATAATCAATAAATCAAACAATCTCCAATGTGCTCATCCTTCATACTTCTCCTTCTATTCTCCACCTTAAGCTGGGAGATAATGTCAATGATCCTAGCTTGAAGTCAACAAATATTTTGCAAGCTCAAGTGCTAATCCACCTCTTGTATGATCAAGTAAAAGAAGGCACTATCAATAACTTCACTAGCTTAGACATTGTAAGCCAAGTAACTCAAGAAAAGCCAAATATTTCAATCTTTTCTTGCCTTAAATTTTTAGGCAAAGACATGAAATCCATTTCTTTATAATCTTTCAAAATACCAAAAAAATCTCACAAAATTTGTGGCTAGAAAAATGTTTTAAATAAGGTAGTTTCCTCTTTCAATTTTTGCCAACTTAGCAATCAAAGAAGACACCTTTCCTTGACTTTTTTTCTTGAATTCTTTAGGCAAGGCAATCTTTGACAAATATATCAAGGAAAGTTTCTGAAAATAAGATGATCTTCTGAATATTCTTTCCAAATATTGTAATTTAACAAATAAAAACTTTCCAAGGGCAGACGATGAGATACTTTCTTGATATTTTTTATCAATAACACCAACTAAAAAATTTCAGCAAAAAATTCAGTTTAAATCCAGATCCTCACATGCAACATTATACCAACATGATCTTTGATTCTTCAAATGCGAATCTCCTTAAATATATATCAGATTGACATAAAATTTTCTCCTCCTTAAACTAGACTTAAATAAATTTAAATCAAGTATAACTTATCTGCATAAAATATAATTTTTTTAAGATAAATAATTTGATAGATTTCAGACACTGTAATCTGGCCGAACTGAGTACTCTTTCTTCTTTGGCCAACATGACCACTGACTCTTCCGAGATTGATATACACATATAAAAAAAACTCAAAATGAGAATTGGTTGAATAGGTATGAAAATAGACATACATATATTTATTTTGATATATAATTATCCATATAAAGTCTTGTTTTTTATGGCATAAACCGACTCAACAGTTGAAGCTTTCTACTGCTGCGTGAAACTTTTTTGCCACTTGATATTTGCTACTTCAGATGATGATTTCTCTTTCTAGAAAAATTCGATTTCAACGATTATTTTTAGTTGTAAACTAGACTCAAATATATTTTCCAATGGTATATTATTTTCTATATAAAAAATAGGGTAAGAGAGTTAAAAATTCTATGAAAAACATGAATTGGGAAAGAACACTGAAGGAAAAATGAGAAACATCTCTTTTTTATTTTTATTTTTCTTCTTCTTCCTCCTTTTATTATAAATATGTTTCTCTATATTCTTCTCATTTTAATTCTCATATCATTGCCTGCTCTGATACCATGTTGAAACTTAGGATTTCATGATATATAATCACAATAGAAGAGGATTAAGGGGTGAGAAGAAGAAGAATAGTTGTGAGAGAAGGTTTTAGGAGGAGAAGAGGAAAAGTGACGAATTTTGAGAAAAGAGGAGGAAAATTAGGTAATGAATTTTTCCTAACCCTCCCCCTTAAGTTATATTTATAGATATAAAAATACTAATATTACAAGAATACTCGTCACCCTAGTAAGAGTGAAGATGAGACAAAAATTATAAACTAATTACATTAGTGCCATCTTTATGAGATGGACTCTTTATTTACCATCATGCCACCAGTCTGTGGGCCATCTCCTTGGTCTGTGGGCTTGAGTCCATCTTCCACACATTTGGACGTGTGGGTTTGGGCTCATCTTCCAACAGTACCCAAAACAACTAAAAGGGTTGTCGTAACCCACAAAATTTTTGGCAAACAAGTTTGGTTACCCAAATAACCTAGTGTTTCAAATGTTATCCCAAAGGAACCCAACTTAAAATGAATCTTTAAGGGTTAAATCTCTTGTGATGTAGGTTTGTCTCCGAGCCAAGGTACCAAAAAATGTTTGGATTTTGGATAGCAATTGCTCGAGGCACATGATCAATAATAAAAAGTTTGTAGAACTCAACCCTAAAGAGGTCATGTAACTTTTGGAGACAATAGTGAGCCTTCAAAGGAATTGGTAAAATCAGTACCTCAACCTCTTTCAGATCCGATGTTTTTTATGTAGAAGAGTTGATGCATGATTTACTTGGCATTAGTCAATTTTGTGACAAAGGAAACAAAGTCTTATTTGAAAAGGACAATTTTTTAGAAAAAAATGAAAACGATGAACTAGTTCTAGAGGGACATAGAAATAAAAACCTTTATGTTGTGAACATAGTTGATTTACCCTCAAGTAGTGCCATCTATTTGGGTGCAAAAATTGATGAATCTTGGTTTTGACATAAGGGACTAGGGGATAGAATCCTAAAACAAAATAGCAAAGAAAAACCTAGTGAGAGGACTACTCCAAATTTATGACAGAGAGACCATGTGATGTTTGCCAACTTGGAAAACAACACAAAAATTCTTTCAAATTCAAGAATATAGTTTCAAATTCTCAACCTCTTCAACTAATCCACATGGATTTAGTTTGACCAACTCTAAGCTTCAACCAAAATGAAAAGCATCCCACCCTAGTGGTGGTAGATGACTATTCTTGGTTTACATGAGGTAGATTTCCTAGCTCACAAGGATGATGTGTTTTCGCCCTTTGCAAAACTATGTGAAAAAACTTCAAAAGGAGCAAGGCTATAGCATTGTCAAAATTAGGAGTGACCATGGAGGAGAATTTGAAAATACTCTCCAAGGAATATTGTTCAAAACATGATATAGACTATATATTCTCTGCTCCTTTGAACTCAACAAAATGGCATTGTTGAGACAAGGAGTAGAACTTTAATTGAGATGGCAAGAGTTATGCTACATGCTTACAACATGCCACATAAATTTTGGGCCGAAGTTGTAAACTCCACTTGCTACATCATAAACCACGTAAGTATTAGGCCCCTTCTCAACAAAATTCCTTATGAGTTGTACATGGGCACCCTTCCTAACATTACCTTCTTTAGAACCTTTGGATGTAAAGTGTTCATATTGAAAGAACTATAAGGAAAGATTAGGGAAACTTGAATCTAGGGCTGATATAGGAATTTTCTTAGGTTGTTCAATTCATAGCAAAACATATAGATTTTATAAAAAAAGACATTGATGAGAGTCGAGAAGTCGGTACATGTTGAATTTGAAGAATCTAATTCACCAAATCCAACCTCAACTTCAATTTCTGATGATGAAGAAGGAAACCCTTTCAATTCATCCCCAGATCTCAACCTCAAGACTAAATCTTGAAGAGAATCCAAATGACCCAAATAACTAAGAAGAGCCACCTATGGAGCCAAAGAACTATAGGTTCATGGCTGATCACCCCTTAGAACAAATCATTAGTGACCCTCAAAGAAATGCAACTAGAAGAGCAACTCATGAAACTACGGCAAATAGTGCCTTCGTTTCTCAAATAGATCCCAAAAGCTTTGTCAAAGATGAAAAAATGAATTTTGGATTATGGCAATGCAAGAGGAATTGAATCAAGTTGAAAGAAATAAAGTTTGGACTCTAGTACCTAGACCCCAAAATCAACAAGTCATAGGACTAAATGGGTCTTCAATAATAAAGCTAGTGAATAAAACCAAGTAGTGAGAAACAAAGCTACGTTAGTTGCCAAAGAATAACCAAGAAGAAAGAATTGATTTCGAAGACACCTAAGCACCTGTGGCAAGACTAGAGGCAATTCAAATTCTTTTAGTCTATGCATGTCACATGAAATTCAAATTGCACCAAATGGATGTAAAGAGTGCATTTCTGAATGGGTACATTCAAGAAGAAGTTTATGTTGAACAACATGAAGGTTTTGAAGACATGAGCAAGCTTGACTATGTATATAAACTACATATAGAATTATATGGGTTAAAACAAGCTCCTAGAGCATGGATGAAAGACTAAGCAAATTCTTAGAGAAAATGGCTATAAGATAGGAAACATGAATGAGACTCTATTTAAAAAGAACCATGATCAAAACTTGATTATCATTCAAATCTATGTGGATGATATTATATTTGCTTCTAGCAACCCCTCTTAATGTCAATAATTTGCTAGTATAATTAAGAATAAGTTTGAAAAGAGTTTAATGGGTGAACACACATTTCTTTCTTGGACTTCAGGTAATGCAAACCGAAAATGACACATTCTTGAATCTACCCAAATACACTAAGAGATTGCTTAAGAGATTTTGAAAATCTTAGGTCAATTAGCACACCTTTGAGTTTGTCCTTGAAACATGACTCAGACAACTTCGATAGGTCCATAGATAAAAAAAACTCTATAAAAAGATGATAGGTTCTCTACTCTACCTTTTAGCCAATAGACCAGATATAATGTTTTTTGTATGCGTATGTACTAGATTTCAATTTGCCCCTTGAGAATCTCACATAGTGGCTTTGAAAAAGGATTTTCCATTATCTACTTGGAACACCAAACTTAGGTCGTTGGTACTCAAACTCATTAGCCATTGATCTAGTAGGTTATTCCGATATCGATTTTGCCGGATGCAGAATATTAAAAGAGTACGAGTGGTAGTTGCCAATTACTTGGAACTATATTTCTCTTGGTTTTTCAAGAAATAACACTTAGTTTCACTATCTACCAATGAAGCTGAATTCATTACATGTGGAAGTTGTTGTGTTCAACTTCTTTGGATGAAACAACATGTAGATGATTATGACTTAGAGCAAAGAGAAATTTCAGTCCATTGTGACAATGTAAGCATTAGAAGTCTAAGTAAGAACCTAGTTCACCCCTCTCGATCAAACATCACTTTATTAGAGAGTTGGTTCAAATCATGGTAATTAGAATTGATTTTGTTTCCACTAAAAATCAGCTAATGAATATTTTCACCAAGCCATTAGGATTTGATCAGTTCTCAAAGCTTCTAGGAGATTTAGGCATGAGCAACCCACCTTGATCCACTTAGGTTGACAAATATAAGCTTAAAAGACACATGCCATACTAGTCGTGCCATAAGAGTGAAGTGGAGTTCAAAAGATTATATTTCAATACCTCTGCATATTGATCAATCAACTTAAGCGATTGATCGATCAATCGAAATAGAATGATTGATCATTGGTGGTGCAAAATGAGAATGAAGAATTTTAAATGGATCTTCACTTCATTTTTTCATTTCGAATCACTCTTAGAGTTTCAAAGCCTTTACCCTCATTCCTTTTTTATTTTTGAGGCATATCCTACAAATCCGAGTGAAAACCCTCATTTTCTCACTTTTCTATCAAATTCAAAAATCCAAAGATGGTTCACACAAAAGTGATGACAAGGAAGAATTTGGTAGGAGGGAAAGGATAAGGGAAGGACAAGTTCCACATCCAGTGCTTCAAGTGAAAATAGTACAACCACTACAAGTCCCAATGTTTGAACCAAAAAGGCAAAACATCCAAATAACATGCAGAATTTGGTAAACTCAATGAGAAATGAGATGACTTTGAGAAAGTCTTACTATAAAGTTTTGCATGACATGCTTAGATGAAGGGAGGTCAACGAAGTAACAAAGTAAGCAGAATTGCTAGAATTAGAAGAAGATATGTCTCAATCTAATTAGAAGACTCTACTCAATCTAATTAAGAGATGCTTATCTCAGTTTAATTAGGAGATTAGCTCAGGTATTTAATGGAAACCTTGAGCCAAGTGGGTTTCTAAAGTTCATTTATGACAAACTTAGTTTAAAGGAGATTTTTAGAATCCTAGTTTAGCTAAGCAGTTGTCGCATAGCAGACTCTTATGACTTCTCGTGGAAGCAAAATTCTTGGATAAACAGGAAAATATATCAATATTTGGAATTTCTATCTACTAAAAGTCAAGTTTACTATAACTGAGAGCTGTTGTTTCAATTCATTTTAAATTCGTGCAAAACAAATAGCCTGTAAATAGATATACCTATTTTGTTTCATATAACACAAAAATAGAGAACACAGTTATGCTCAGAGCTCAAAAAATCTCCTCTTTTCACTTACTCGCTCTGTTTTTATTTTCTTCAACAATTTGATCTTTTATATTCCAGTGGTGTCTACATGCAGAAAACTGCACAAGCTTGCATCCAGAACAATCTGTTCAACAGTTGGGAGCAAGAAAAATAGCTATACATACGTGTAATATCAGTGCTTCAGCCAAAACAAATTACTATTTGTATATAAGATCCGACGATAAAAGGCAGACTTCAGTTCTTTACCCTGATCTCAATTTATCCCCATATAATCCTAACATTAAAACATGACATCAACAGAAGAGACGCCAGCATGAATTCCACCCACTATCCTCCTCCTGTTATGTCTTCCACGACAGACAACTAGTCTGTTGTTCTAAAGATCAACTCAGCATTTCACAGGATATGGGCCTTCAATCTCAATATAAACCCAATTTCATATACTACCTGCACTGCCTCGGACGAAAGTTCTCCTTTGACAAGAGTGACACAGTTAACTTCTCCAGCCTAGCTGCACCTGGGCCTGGCCTCAGAGCCGTTATATTACCTGCAACTGAACATGGATCTGTCCCATTCTCCCTGGGTCCTGCACACCAACCACCTGGTACAATCCTGCCACTGCCACGGAACAAGAGTTCTGCATCAATCTTATCAAGAACAGGATTATCACTTTGGAATTTTCTGGCAAAAGGAGCATTACTATCAACCATTGCTGACATGTCACTAAGGGTGAGATGGTGAGGATGTTGCTTTGGAGGGTTATCCCACGATATGAAATGTAGATCGTGGTTCACAGTCGTATTTCTAAACTCTTGGGCATTGCATATAACCGTGTGGAAGTAGCCCTCTGGTGAGGATATGAAGTTGGCATAATACATGAGGACAGTTCTCGGAAGATTATCCCATCCCCAAATGCAGTAGTCCATGAATGATCTGGACAGTCCCATCCAAGCGGATCCTGTACCATGAAGGACAAAATCAAGAATTCACAAACCAGCACCAAAAAAGAATTTTTACCATTACCATAAACTAGGACAAGGTAAACAAGCTGACTAGTGTTTGTGTAAAATTTTCAAGGGTTCTTCCTGAATGTCACATGGAGCAGTGTTCATCATCTATGTTCTGTAGAAAACCTTATCTGAATCTTTGCCCCACATAATAAAAGTTGATTCAATGGAGGGAATAAGAAAAATTCATGGAAAGAGTTTTCAAGAGAACAATCTTCAGTGTAGATGGATGGTCAAATTAACATCTTTCCAGTGGCTATATTTACTTAGCAATGTTGTAACCCAGAAACTTCAGTAGAGTACCGACTCTATCAAAGTTGAGTACTGAAAAGAAACCCCACCACCTATCATCATGTCACTGAGCAATTTTGTCAAAGTACACCAGAGGTTAGGGGAAAGGCTTTTAAGAATTTGTCATACTGTTTTACCATCCTTAAGTTATATTTATTCACTCCAGCGTCTGGGGACAGGTTCCATCACATACAGTCCTATATCACAGCAATAAGTATTTTGGATTTATAATCAATGATATGTTCTGAATTGCACAAAGAGTCATATTCAATATTGGCAACCCTGGCATAACTTGGAAGCTTCTATGAAAATAATTGTATGTTTTTTAAATAACATTCTTTGGTGGGCATGACAAAGATCACAGACCACTCCTACCCTTGATTGAGACTCCAGCTTTTGCTTTTGTCATGTGATGCTTGTTAAGCATCAATCTGAAGCTTCAGCAGCAATTATAGAGCAGGCATTGGAAAGGAAACCTTCATCTATATTCTAAGAGATATACTCATTACCCTGCTTTAACTTTGACATATTGTTGGTTGAGAGTTGAAGAAACTAAAACTATTGCCTTCATGAACAGAGGCCCAAAAAAGCTTCAACTCCTTGCAGCCACAATCTTATAACTCATTTAATAAAACTACAATAAAGACTCCAAATGGTGAAGGATTATCGCATAATGATCTTAATGAACCCCTTTTATATTTGTCATTTTCCACATTTCGCATGTAAGAGTTGAACTCCAGCCTCCTGCCTAGCTTCAAGCTTGTTTCTCGGAGCTTGTAATTATAATATTTGGTGATTCCTACTGCCCAAGAGAAGGCCAACTACATATCAATTAGACCATATTCTCCAACATGAGATCAAGCAGAGAACGGCAACTGGATTCTGGAGAAAAACAAATCGCAGATATTGCCGGTGCATTTCCAGGCCATCAACTAGGAGCATACAAAATATAAGATAACACCGACAAAGATAAATATAGTTACTTGATCATCATTAGCATAATGAAAAATTGTATGTCATCAAGGGCATATGAGCCTAGAATGAGTAGATAAATTTTACAATGATAAAAGAGGTAGAAAATTCTTCACTTATTCAATTTAAAATAACTCAAACAAAAAATTTAGTTTAAAAGAAAAAGAAGAATAATTGAAATTCAAACAATAAAAGACAGGTCAAAATGGAAATTTGGAGGTTTCTCAAGTGTAATAAATAAAGGACAGGTCAAAATGGAAATTTGGAGATTCTCAAAGACACTAGAGAAATCATATACATTCACACAGTAATAAGGTACAGATGAATTCATGTGAGCAGATATGGCTATCGCCTCCCAACATGAAGCCACTGATCACACCAGATGTTTGTTCCAGGGGTGTCAAGAGGGGGAGGGGGTAGAGAAATGGTGCTCCCCACCCCAAAAATTTATACTTCATTGCCTACTTTCCTCTTCCCTTGTCCCCTTCATACAAAACTTATTTTGCCCTCTTTCACCATTCCCTTAGTATAATATACCTCATCCAAGTAAATTTTCTAGCTCCACCACTGGTTTCTTCATTAGCAATAAATCGTGTCATGCAACTGAAAGGCAGGATGATAATAGCTCTCAAAAGACATATAACATAAAATGAGAAGGCTATAAGTAAAAGACACAACAGTTGAGCATTGAATGAGTTGTTCTACAGCATTTTTGCTAATATTCGAAATATGGCAACTAAAACTATATTTTTTTTTTCCTGCCAAGCAGCAGGAACCAAATGTATTATAACAATCCCCTGACGTACTACAAACAAATCCACTGTTGCTACGCTCTACTGACACCATTCGTTAATATTTTCGAATGCAACATAATGAAAGAGAAATCAAAGGAAACCCAAACAGAATGACGCTAGTAAAAAAGTAAAAGCACCCAAGATAAAATATAACAAGGAAAATTACCTGTAAACAGTTTAAAAGCTGTGGGAACGCTTCTTCTCTGGGTGACCCAGAAAACGTCCGCTTTCTTTGTCATATACAAACCAGGATCAATAATAATAGGCTTGGCTCTTTGGAATCTACATTTATCAATACTATCTAATGTCAATCATAGCACGCTTAAAACCACCGTAATAGAGAGAGAGAGAGAGAGAGAGAGAGAGAGAGAGTTGAAAAAGAAGGAAGTTGCAAGAGAGAACGATCTACGTACTCTTTCCATCCAATGTCACTGGTATGATCAATGAAATTGAGCTCTCGCGGCAAATACGAAAACGTATGCAGCAGATCTGACCAACCAAATCAGAAGCCATTATTGCACGGCAACACTTAATCAGGAAGAAGAAGAACAGTAATAATCAGATTCGATTAGGAATAAGCGAGATTCCTTACCGTCTTGGGTAACAAGAGGGTAATCAGAAGCGCTGAGATTAATAAACCAATCCCAGTCTCCTCCTTCCTTCAATAAAATGGCCGCAGCGTGTAACGTATTCGCAACCATGGTGGGGCCCCTGTAGGTTACAAGATTAGCTCTGGTGATCATCCTGACATTCCCGAATTTGCAGAAAATGGGATGAGTTTTGACAAATTCGTGGAGATCCAAGCGTTCCTTTGGTGTTGACTCGAGATCGAGATGTACAACGTACTGGTTGATAGGGTGGTAGAGAGCGAGAAGAGTCCGCTTCAGCATCTCACCGTCGCCAGCGGAGCCGGATATAAGGTAAGCGAGGCGGGGGGACGGGGGGAGGGAGGAGGTGGAGGCGGAGGTGGTGGTTGTGACCCGAAGCTTAGATTCGACGAAAACAGCAGTGCCGGGAACGCGATAAGCAAAGCGGAAGGGAAAGGGAAGGTAAGAGATTCCAGCAGGTGCAGCGAGGGTGGTGATGAAGAGAAGAGTGAGAGACACGACGGAGCCAATTGCCAAAGGAAGGATCCATTTGCGGTCTACGTTCGCTGCTCTCACTGGAACAAGCCCAGTTTGTTTCATTTCTTCAACTCAGTTATCTTCGCCGTTCTTGCTCTCCTTTCTTCTAAAAATAAAAATGAAAAAAGGAGGTGAAATGCTCAAAATTTCAAACGCAAATCACAAAACACAATCTATTCTCCGTTCATTTCAATGAGACAAAGGAGAGAACAAAGTCCGAAGAAGCTGAGCAGAAAAGAAATGAAAAAACACAAAATTGATGGTAGAGAGGAGAGGCAGAGACGAGAGAGTGGAGAGAGGGTACGGTGGGTGAACTGGTTTCTTCTTTGTTTGGTGAGGGTGTGAAAAGGGATCCTTCTCCTCTAATTGATCGTCTTTCTCTTTTCTTTAATCATTTTTTAGCGAACAAGACGTGCACTTTCCTTGCATTTTTTTTCCTCCTCTGTTTTTAACATCGGTAGCAGTTCTAGCAATGCTTGTCCTTGTGTCTTTCCGATTTCTAAGTATTTGCCCGCACGGGCCGCGTTCCATATCACTAGTAGAGGATCGATTTTTCAAGGTATAATTGGGTAATGGGCTTGTTCCAAACCCTTCTCTTTATTTTCTATTTATAAATAATTAAAGTATTAATATTATAATTATACCCTTAACCCTAGTAAGAGTGAAAAAAATATAAAAAATATAAACTAATTATATCAGTGTCACCCTAATTACACCATATCTTCCAACAAACATAAAGCTATTAAGCCACTTGAAGTGGTTGGTTCTAACTTATGGAGACCTTCACCATTAAATTCTAAATTTGGATTCAAATATTATATTATTGTTGTTGATGATTACAATAGATTTGTGTGGATATATCCTCTAAAGGCCAAGAATGAAGCCTTTGGAACATTTCTTAAACTTTTAGGTACGATGGAAAATCAATTTTCTTGCAGAATCTAGGTATTTCATTCGGATGGAGGAGGTGAGTATATAAAATCTATTTTTAAAGATTATTTGATTCAATATGGAATTCTTCATTATCTCTCTTGTCCTTATACTCTATAAAAAAATGGAATAGCTGAAAGAAAACATAGACACGTAGTTGAAACGGGATTAGCATTGTTATATGAAAGTAAGGTTTCAACTAGTTTTTGGGTTGAAGGTTTTGAAACTGCAGTATATTTGATTAATTGGTTTCCTACTACTCCCTTACATGGTAAAACTCCTTACGCTTTACTTCTAAATGTCTCTCCTACTTACAATCATATTCGTGTTTTTGGATGTCTATGTTTTCCTTGTTTACGACCTTATAACAACACCAAGTTTGAACAACTCCCTGTGTTTTTCTTGGATTTCATGATTCTTCTAAAGGTTATCAATATTTCTTTTCCATATTTAAACAATTTTTTTATCATTAGGCATGTTGTTTTTTTATGAGTCATGTGTCCCTAATTCATCACCAAAAAAATTTAAAATTATGCCTCCACTTACTCTTAGTGTATAATTTTTTTTCGACAAATTAGAAAAACCACCTACCACTTCACTTCATCTTTCAACCTCCAATGACATTTATTTTCAAAATCCTCTTATCCTCTGATTTTGCCACAATACCTCCAACCTCGTCCTCTACTTCCTCACAATCTTCCTTAAATAATGATCAAATTGGAATTATTCCACCTACTCCCTATCCTTCTCGCATTAATACCCATCCCATGATGACCAGAGCAAAGAGTAAGGAAATTGCCTCAACACTTTAAGCTCATATGATAAACACATATATCTGAGCCTACGTCCTATAAACTTGCTCTTACACTTCCTCAATGGTATGATACAATGCAAGATGAGTACAATGCCCTTCAATGAAACAATATGTGGGAACTTGTCCCTACGAATTCTAATATGCATGTTATAGGGAGACATTGTCAACTTAATGGGATTGATATGATTAAACATTCAGTCCTATTGTCTGACCTCAAACAATTTGAGTAATACTCACCCGAGCCCTTCACTATAACTGGACATTGCTTCAATTCGATGTTAATAATGCATTTCTTTATGGCTCTCTTATTGAGCAAGTATTTATGAGACAACCGCCCCTCGTGCCTGATATGCTAAATTTAGCAACTTCCTACTGCACTTTGGTTTTCAATTCAGTAAATCAGATCCCTTTATTTTGATATCATTCTGTATCTAACCATTTATACCTGCTTCTTTATGTGGATGACATTATTCTCACTGGGAATAACCCTTCACTTCTTCAAACTTTTGAAAGAACACTAAGTGCTACTTTCTTTGTAAAAATTCTAGGCCCTCTAAATATTTTCTTAGGCATTCAAGTACGTAGAAGTCCCACTAATCTTTTTCTTTATGAAACTCAATAAGATATATTAACTCGAGCAAGGAAATAATCTTGTACACCTATGACAACTCCTCTTGCCAGCAACACAAAACTTGATTTTAAAAGTTCCCCTTTTTCTAACACTACTTACTATTGAAGTCTTATAGGAGCCCTTCAATATTTAACATTAACATGATCTATTATATCTTACTCTGTCAATCTTATAGCCCAATATATGTACTCCCCCACTACTTTTCACTTTACACTAGTTAAAAGAATTCTTCGATATCTTAAAGGTACCATAGACTATGACTTAGTCTTTTCAAAACCCTCATCACTAGATTTCCTTGCCTTTTTTCGATACGGATTGGGGTGGTTGACCACTAACAAGGCGATCTACCATTGGTTGTGCAATCATCTTAGAACCCAACTTTGTCTCTTGATCTGCAAAGAAACAACCCACAATACCTTGCTCCACTACTGAAGCCAAATAGAGAGCCATGGCTTTTACATGTGCTGAAATCACTTGGCTTCAATATCTTCTACAAGATTTGCACATACACTTAACTCGACCTCCATCTCTTTTATGTGACAATTGAAGTGCTCTTTGCTCACAACCTTGTTTTTAACTCTTGTAGTAAATATATTGGCATAGACTATCATTTTGTTCACAAGAAAGTTATAATGGGATGTCTTCAAGTTTATCATATTCTCTCTATCAACCAGCTTGCAAACATTTTCACCAAACTGCTCTCTTCCAACAGGTTTCAACAACTTTTCGTCAAGGTGAATGTTCAGTCAACCTCTCAATTCAGCTTGAGGGGTAATGAAAAACAACAAATAAATATGAACGTACAAAGACAATTACAAAAAGATGCATTATTCAAAGCAATACAAATCCTTCACTACAATGGAAGACCATGTTTATTTAAAGGCACAAGAGGCAAAGAGGAACAAATCACCCTTACAAAACCATGCAAGGGTGATGTCCACCTCACCAACTCAAAAGAGGACGTTCCCACGCATGGTTCTAGAGAATTCAAACCCATAAATCTCTCACATGTGGGTCCCATTACAATCAACTCAAGGATCTTCTACAAATCATGATAAAATCAATCAAGGAGACAAATTATTTCAAATTACTCAATCAAAGGAAGAAGATCAAGGAAAAATCAAATAAGGAAATCAAGTTCCAAAATCAAAGGAAGAAGAAAGGAATGGTTGAACTCTATTTTGAATTGTTTTATGTAATTATGTAACAACTCCTAGATTACAACTTGTAAGAGGAAGTCCTTGTGATTTATTTTTCCTTTAAGGTTTATGCAAAACCTATATAAACACTTGTAATCCTTCTACAATTCATTTAATACACATAAAAGTGTTTTTTGCCTTGGCTCTCTCTCTTGGGTTTTGGTCTCGAATGTCTTGAAGTTCTCTCATTCCTGCACGCATTAATTCACTCATTCATGGTGGCTTAAATTTTCCCATCGATAACTCCCTAGGTACAACTAAGATAAACTAAAAAATTGAACCATTTCCATATAAAGAGGAATATACTCTTATTCTAGAGAAACAATATGATAAAGATAAAGTGAATAAAATATCCTTTGCATAGAATTCAACTCTCTTTTTGGAGTGATGTTTTGGATAAGTGTGTTGGAAGATGGGCCCAAACCCACGTGACCAAGGAAGGCTCACATGTCCAAGTGTGTGGAAGATAGGCTCGAGCCCATAGCCCAAGGAGAAGGCTCATAGGCCCACACAGTGGTGGTATGATAGTAAATAAAGAGTCATCTCATAAAGATGATACTAATATAATTAGTTTATGATTATATGTCTTTTATTCACTCTTACAAGGGTGAAGGATATTTTTGTAATATTAGTAATTTTGATATTTATAAATACAACTTAAGGGGGAGGGTTTTGACAAGTCCATAACCCTATTACTCCTATTTTCTCCAAATTCGTCACTCTTTGTCTTCTCCTCTTAAAACCTTCTCTCCCTTAATCCTCTTCGACCATGATTATACATCATAGAGTCCTAAGTTTCATCATGGTATCAAAGTGGGCAATAATCTGAGCTGTAAAAGAAGGATAAGAAGGAGACAAATATGGAGAAGAAAGGGAGGAAGATGAAGAAAAATAAAAAGAAAAAGAGAAAGAGAAAAAAGGAGTTTCTCGTTTTTTCTTAAATCTTATTTCTCAAAATTCTATATTTCATTGGATGTTTCACTCACTTGCCGAATTTTTCATATAGAAAATTATATACCATTGGAAAGATATTTGAGTCTAGTTTCCAAACCAAAATGAATTGTCAAAATCATAATTTTATTGAAAGAGAAATCAACAACTAATGCAGCAATGGTAACGCAGCAGAAAAGTTTCATGTAGCAGCTGAAAGCTTCAACTTTCGAGCCATTTTATGCCATCAAGAACGAGACGTTATATGGAGAATTATATATCAAAATAAATATATTTAATTATATTTTTTAAATATTCAAAAAATTCTCATTTTGATTTTTTAGATGGATATATTAATCTCGAAAGAATCAATGGTTATGTTGGCCAAAGAAGAAAGAGTACTCAACTCGACCACGTTACAGAGTCCAAAATCTATCAAATTATTTATCTCAAAATAAGTATATTTTATGAAGAGAAGTTATAATTTTTTGAAAGGTATTTAAATCTAGTTTCACAAGGAGAAAATTTCATGTCAATATGATCTATATTTAATGAGATATTTGTATTGGAAGAATCAAAGGTCATGTTGATATATTGTTGCATGCGAAGATCCGAATTTAAGCTGATTTTTTTGCTTTAAATTTTCTAGTTGCTGTTATTGATCAATAATATTATGAATTTATCTCCTGATCTACCCTTGGAAATTTTTTTTTTTAATTAAAAATACCTAGAAATAATCTTTAGAAGATCATCTTATTTTCATAAACTTTCTTTAATTTATTTGTCAAACATAGCCTTGCCTAAAGATTTCAAGAAAAAAAAGCAAGGAAAAGTGTCTTCTTTGATTCCTAAGTTGGCACCAATTAAAGGAGGAAACTGTAAAACAAAGTAAGCTCAACCCAGGAACGTCTCAATAGCAATCAATAAGAAAGTCAACACTGATCTCTATTCAAATACAAACGGATTTCGTCCCACCACACGCTCTTTGAAGAGCTTCAATGGCTTCTGGACTTACAGAAGAAGAAACTATAATAAAACGAACAGAGAATAGGTATGATTCTGGATATCGATTGTTGCTGAAGAATACCTCTATTTATAGGTGTTTTTGCAGCACTCAGTCGAGGAAGACAGCTGGGAGACAGCTACGAAAATGATGTTAGGAAGTTTCCTTTCTCTTCCGGCGCCGATGGAGGCCTCTGTCCGCTGCGACGGTCAGTACAGAGTGTGCCTCTATTTTTTGCTGCATCCATTAAATCCCATTCATACTTCGGTGATTCATTTTTCTTATTTATTGATGCCCCGAACCCCGCCTTCATTATAACCATTGCGGTCACAATTTGACCTCATCAGAGTCTAAACCGGAACTACTAACTAATTTACTCACTATCGACATTGGCGCTCCTCATAATTGGGGGCCAGTGAATACATTACATTAGCAGGAACTTGTGAGAGGTGGGCATTGACACAGTAACATAAAATACCTTATTTAGAAGATTTTTCTAGCCACAAAATTTTGAGAGATTTTGTTGGTATTTTGAGAAATTACAAAGAACTTGATTTGGTATCCATGCCTAAAAAATTAAGTCAAGAAAAAAATAAAATATTTTTGGTGAAGCGGTGCCATATCACAAAGGAAAAGCTTCCTTAAATTATTTTTTTGAAAGTGGTTGTGTAAGGAAAGTTTCTCTCTTCTTTGACCTCAAACCTTTTCGAGATCTCCTTGATTTTATGTGATTTACCTATCTTGCCTCAATCTCAACTTTCCTAAAACCATAAAGGTTAGATCAACGATTGAAAATTGGGAGTTGGCTTCCAAGTTATACTTTGGCAAGATTTGGAAAGTTCTCTTTTGTTTTTAGGAAATGGCTGATTTAAGAAGATCCCTTCAAGATTTGATTTTTTGATTGGATATTCCTTCTAAATATAAAAAGGAAGATAAAAGGTACGATTTAAAGTGATTTTCAGCCAGCACATGAATATCTCCTATTATCTAGTGATATTTTTAATTGCCTAAGGAACTAGTCAAACTCGGGTTTTTCTTATTCTACATGAGTTTGTTTAGTTTGACAAGGAAACACAATATTTGGCTTGGCTTGAGTTACTTGGTTTACAATATTTGAGCTAGTAAAGTTGTTGATGCTTACCTTATTTTACTTGATTATACAAGAGGTAGATTATCACTCGAGTTTGCAAAATATTTGTTGACTTCAAGCTGGGATCATTGACATTATCCCCCAACTTGAATGGGAGAATAAAAGAAGAAATATGAAGGATAGCATATTGGAGATTTTTTGATTTATTGATTATCAAACAACACTTGGTTCAACTTATTATTGGCAATCTATTACTCGGCTTGACTTAGTCATTCACTGTCAAAGCTACTATTTACTATCTACTATCTGTTATTTGCTACCGACTTGACTCTGGCTTGATTATTACCCTGGATTATTACCTTGGATTATCCTTAGCTTATTACTTGGTGCATAACTTCCTTATTCAAGGATGGACTTCT
This sequence comes from Aristolochia californica, assembly GCF_029961685.1. Lineage (NCBI taxonomy): Eukaryota > Viridiplantae > Streptophyta > Magnoliopsida > Piperales > Aristolochiaceae > Aristolochia > Aristolochia californica. The sequence continues at coordinate 26,882,090 of NW_027182290.1, read as the reverse complement.
GCGGATTATCTTCTGTGTCCTTATTGTTGTTAGGGACTTTTACTACCTACTGGTTATCTACATATTTGGGCCCAAGCCCATTTAACTTATTGTTATTATGTCTCTCTGATTGAGACATTATTATTGGAGAAAGACTTATCGGTTGTTGATTTTTACCATCATTGGTTATTCTGATGAAGAAGAAAATACATGGTGACCCCATAATATTATCTTTCGGTGATTACCCATTACACCCCCCCCCTAATTTGGTTTTTTTACTCCTACCATTTGAGAGTCGGTGCCCTGTGAAGGGATAGCGTGATGGAGGAGTTTATTACTACATTTTTAAGCAATGCATATAGACCCACTACCTACAGAGGATAAAAGTGTGCCCAACATCCGACGTGAGTTAAGTCTATTATTCACCCATGAGGTATTTTTTTTAGCTACCCTAAGAAAGTGGGTAGACTTTATCCCTCAATGTAAGGCTCCTTTTCTGCCTACGAAATTGAGAGGAAATGTTTTTTGACTATGACCATTTGATTGGAGTATGGAGTGATGTCTTATGACTAGGAATGATTTTAGTCTCTCTAATATTATGCTTGGGTCTCTTGGAAAAGAACAAAGAGACCACCAGCTTGAAGGGGAGTGTTGGAAAATATGGTGGACTATCATTTTATACTGGAAAATTCTATAAAACATTTGTAGCAAGTTGGGCGTTCATGATGTTCTCTCACCCCCAACTTGAGGGGAGTGTTGGAAGATGGGCCCAAGCCCACATGACCAAGGAAAGCCCACACTTCCAAGTGTGTGGAAGATGGGCTTAAGCCCATAGACTAAGGAGAAACCCATGGGCTTAAGTCATCTCATACAAATGGCACTAATGTAATTAGTTTATGATTTATGTCTCTTATCACTCTTACTAGGGTGAAGGGCATTCTTATAATATTAGTACTTTTGATATATATAAATATAACTTAAGGTGGAGGATTTGGGCAAGTTCATAACCCTATTCTTCCGCATCTTTTCTCCAAATTCGTCACTTTTCCTCTTCTCCTCCTAAAACATTCTCTTCACTGCTCTTCTTCTTTTTCTTCTCATTCCTTAATCCTCTTCTACAATGATTAGACATATGGAATCCTAAGTTTTAAAAAAGTGGAAACTTACAATCACTTATGGGATACTCTCCCTTAAATTTCATGCACAAGTCATACTCTAAGAAACAGGCCCCGAGACCCAACTATGGGATAAAAAATGGGTGGTTTGAAGTATCTTGTACTTTTGTGTCAACTTCTTGAATCTTTCTTCTATCTTATGCCTTTTTTCTGCGAAAAAGATTTGAACAAGGTGTGGAGGTTTACAAATTGGGCTTGAAAGATGAGATAATTTTTAGAGAATCCTCATGATAAGGAAACTTAGCATCTCTACTGCTTAGCAACATAATTTTATTATAAGATTCTGACATATCTTAATTAGTTCCCTTAGAGAATTTTTTCTCAATCTCATACAACCAAATTTAGTAACATCACTATGTTAAGGCATAAATGTAAACAGTGGCAAGTTAGACCCAACCACAAATCATCTCAAACAAAAAGGGTAAGAAACAAATAAAGAGAAAAGAAAACTTCGATGAAGAAGGGAAGAAGACATAGGAGGGTTGTAACTCAAGGCTTTCTTTTATCTTTTTTTGGGCTTTTTGACTCTGCTCATGTAGGTATGCAAAACTAAACCCCAAACTAGGTGGGATTCGGGTTGGAAACACATGTTTTGGTATTAAATTCAATAATCATTCTAAGAGACTTGAAATTTTTTTGTAGGGAGAGGATTCAAAGTGGAGATCAAACATTTACATGGAAAACATTATGTTATCTTACTAAATCTATTGAATGGTGATAAAAGATAATGAAATAAAATATATAATAAATCTAAAGATAACATCTCATTTTAGTTCAGCTCATGGTCTAATCCAGTTAAATCAAAACCGACCATCTTACCGGTTTGGTGGCCGGTTTGGTTTTAAAAATTTTAACAACTATCTCCTACATGCGCTTTTGCCATGCGAGAACTATTTGGATATGAGAAAATAAACAGAACAAGGACTCAAATTATATGAGGCACCAACTCCTGTACTGAATTTGTAAAACTCCTAATTCTGTTGCATTTGGGGAATCAAGCAAGTATGAGAGACGGGTTGGAGCCAAGAACAATCTTGTTTTCTCAATTTGTCAATCCACTTACCCTGCGCTACTACCCAATCTTGCCTTCATAATATAGTTTTATTCATCTCCACCCTTTACTACTGTATGGCATGCCATGAACTATTAAATTGTTATTAGGTGGGTTTCAGAGATCAGTAGCAACCCATGTATGAATTTCCATTCTCTTTTCCCTTCCCTTTTTTGTTTCCATTATAATTAACAGTAATAATAATGTATTTCCTTTCTTAGGTTCTGCCAGTTAAATGATCTTACTTGACTATAAAGATCATTCTTGTTGCAGAAAGTTTCCATGATATGTTTTCATCACTTTTGTAGGAAGAGTGATACAAGAAAGGGATCCATTAGCTGGTCATAGAGTCTTTACCACTGAGATTGGTGGTGAAAATTTCTTGAAGGTGGACTGACCTGCTTTCTTTGTCAGTAGCACTATCTGGTAAACATGCTTGAGCAAAATATAGAACAATAGAGACACTAAGATTTGATTTTCAAAGGAAACTTGGCATTATCAGACTCTTTGGTTCTTTCTTTTGGAGCTCTCTTCTTTTTCTGTTTGTTACTATAAGGAAAGTTTCTCTCTTCTTTGATATCAAACCTATTCGAGATCTCCTTGATTTTATGTGATTTACCTATCTTGCCACAATCTCAACTTTCCTAAAACTGTTGAATTTATGGAAAAGAAAAATATTTTATTGACTTATTATAATCAAAGTATATGAACTTCTATTTATAATAGAGGAAGGTAGTAGAGTCCAATTACAATAAAACTATCTTTGTCCCAAATACACCCAAACTCTAACACTTAAAGATAAGTCCTAGCATAATTAAATAACTCAATATAGATAAATGACAAACATAACTCAAACTAAAACTCTTCTTGGACATGACCATAAGATAAAGATGCTTTTGTGAGTCCTTCTTGATCTTCCAATTTATGTGATAAGGATGTCAACTCATGGTATTCATGGTGGGTCCTACTTCTTATGGGCTTGGGCCCATCTGTGGCCTTCCTTGGTTGTGTGGCCCAACTTATAATACTCTTAGATATGTGTGTCTTCCTTGTTCTTGTGGGCTTAGGCCCTATCTTCCAACAAAAACCATAAAGGTTAGATCAACGATTGAAAAGTGTGAGTTGGCGTCCAAGTTATACTTTGGAAAGATTTGGAGAGATCTCTTATGTTTTTTGGAAATGGCCGATTTAAGAAGATCCCTTTACGATTTGATTTTCTGATTGCATATGCCTTTTAAATAAAAAATGGAAGATAAGAGGTATGATTTAAAGTGATTTTTGGCCAGCACATGAATATCTTCTCTTGATTATCTAGTGATATTTTTAATTGCCTAAAGGACTAGTCAAACTCGGGTTGTTCTTATTCTACCCAAGTTGGTTTAGTTTGGCAAGGAAATACAATATTTGGCTTGGCTTGAGTTACTTGGTTTATAATATTTGAGGTAGTGAAGTTGTTGATACTAACCTTCTTTTACTTGATTATACAAGAGTTAGATTATCACTTGAGCTTGCAGAATATTTGTTAACTTCAAGCTGGGATCATTGACATTATCTCCCCGCTAGAAGGGGAGAACAGAAGGAGAAGTATGAAGGATGAGCACATTGGAGATTTTTTTATTTAGTGATTATCAAACAACACTTGGTTCAACGTATTATTGGCAATCTATTACTCGGCTTGACTCAGTCACTCAATGTCAAAGCTACTATTTACTATCTACTATTTGCTACCGTCTTGACTCTGGCTTGGTTATTACCCTGGATTATTACCTTGGATTATCCTTAGTTTATTACTTGGTACATAGCTTCCTTATTCAATGATGGACTTATTGCAGATTATCTTATGTGTCCTTATTGTTGTTGAGGACTTTTACTACCTACTGATTATCCGCTACTATATAACTGCCTACTTGGGCTCAAGCCCATTTAACTTGTTGCAATTATGTTTCTTTGATTGAGACATTATTATTGGAGAAAGACTTCTCGGTTGCTGATTTTTATCATCATTAGTTATTCTGATGAAGAAGAAAGCACATGGTCGCCCCATAATATTATCTATCGATGTTTACCCTTTACCTCCCTTATTTTGTATTTTTACTCCTACCATTTGAGAGTCGATGCCCTTTGGAGGGACAGCGTGATGGATAAGTTTATTACTACATTTCTGAGCAATGCCTATAGACCCACTACCTACAGAGGATAAGAGTGTGCCCAACATCTGACGTGAGTCAAGTCTATTATTTACCCATGTGGTGTTTTTTTTTACCTACCTTAAGAAAGTGGGTAGACTCTATCCCTCACTTTAAGGCTACTTTTTCGCCTATGAAATTGAGCGGAAAATATTTTTTACTATGACCATTTGATTGGTGTATGGAGCGATGTCTTATGACTAGGAGTGATTTTATTCTCTCTAATATTATGCCAGATGGGTCTCTTGGAAATGAACAAAGAGACCGCCAACTTGAAGAGTGTTGGAAGATATGCTGGACTATCATTTTATACAAGAAAATCATTTACACCATTTGCAACAAGCTAGGCGTTTATGATGTTCTCTCACCTCCAATTTGAGGGGAGTGTTGGAAGATGGGCCCAAGTCCATACGACCAAGGAAGGCCTACACTTCCAAGTGTCAAGAAGATGGGCTCAAGCCCATAGACCAAAGAGATGGCCCATGGGCCCACACAATGGTGGCATGATGGTAAATAAAGAGTCAATCTCATAAAAATTGCACTGATATAATTAATTTATGATTTATGTCTCTTATCATTCATACTAGGGTGAAGGGTATTCTTGTAATATTAATACTTTTGACATATATAAATACAACTTAAGGGGGAGGATTTGGGCAAGTCCATAACTAGGGGTGGCATCGAGCCGAGCTGAGCCGGAACCAGCCTATGTTCGAGCCGAGTTTGATTTCAATATTTCAAACTCGAGCTCAATCTGAGCCTAGCCTTGAGCCTAAAATTGTTATCGAACTCGAGCCCAATAATTTTAACTGAGTTCGAGCCGAGCTCGAGCTTCAACATTCATTTAAAACTTTTCAAAAAATACATGTCTCGAGTTCGAGCTCCAACATACATTTAAGACTTTTCAAAAAATACATGTTAAATAAATTGTATATAAAATTATGCATACATTTTACATAAAATTGGGCATGACCTCTACTTAAAATTGGGCATAAGGGTGGCATTGAATTGAGCTGAGCCCGAACCTTCCTATGTTCACGCCGAGCTTGATTTAAATATTTCAAACTCGAGCTCGAGCCGACCCTAGGCTTAAGCCTAAAATTGTAATCGAGCTCGAGTCTAATAATTTTAACCGAGTTCAAGCTCGAGCTCTAGCCGAGTTCGAGATTAACCTACATTTAATACTTTACATAAAATATATGTCAAATAAATTATATATAAAATTATGCATACATTTTATAAAAAGAATGATAGGGGAGGTTCGGGATTGAATCTCGATAATGGATTAGAACGTACTAATATTAATCTTTTTAACCCCAAATGTTGTCTACCTTATTTTGTAATTTTTGAATTTGGCCATAAATTTACTATGACTTCCTTAGTGCCCCTGGTTGAAAATTTATATTTTAGGAAAAACCAGAAATATTTTTCCTAGGATACATATTTTTCCCTTCTAACTTTGGTCCTCTGGTTTTTGTCGAGGACGAGGAACGACGCGAAGGGAAAAGCTTCCAGCGGTGTCGGCGTGGAACTTTCGTCTAGGATAATGGCTACGACAGAGGCGACAACGAAACAAAGGCGAAGGCAGACGAGGGGGAAGAAATTGAGCGGCGGTGACGAAAGGCAGAAAACGGTCGGCGAGGCAGCTGTCGACGGTGACAGAGGCGGCCACAGTAGTGGACGAGAGGGGATCGGTGGTGATGAGGGGAGGAAGAATTTTTCCAGCTCTCTCTCGCTCCCGCTTCGTTTGACGCTCAACTCTTGGTCCCGACTCCCCCAAATCCCCCGAATCTCGCGCTGCTTGTTAAATTAACGAGCCAGCTCACGAGCTTTTGAACCGAACCTTGATTCGGTCCAGTTCGGCTTGTTAATTTAAATGAACCGATCCTGGATCTCGAACTCGACTCTAGATCTAGGTATACGGAATCGAACCGAGCAAAGTTTGAGTCGCTTGCGAGTCGGCTTGGTTCGAAGCCACCCCTGACATGACATATCAAACTAGGTAGGTAATAATCTAATTATTTGCCAAACTTTACTGCAGAACTGCTCCAAATGTGAAATGTTTCGGTGGCAGAAGAAACCCACGTCGGTTGGGCTGAGGAGATGATGAAATGAAATAATAATAATTACTCGTAACGTGTTTCCAGTCACACACCACCGTACGTTCCCTTCATCACCGAAACCCACTCTCCACCGTCGTCTCTGTCTCTCCTCCGTAGGGGTTGTGCAACTGCTACCGGCAAAAACAAAACAAAGGTCCTGTTAGTGCCCAGCGTAAGTGAAATGTATTTCACTTACGCTGGGTAAAATATGCCAAAGGCCGTTAGTGCCCAGCGTAAGTGCAGGGGGAAAGTAAAATACAATTGTATTTCACTTACCCCCATTTTAGGCATAATGGGAGGGAAAGTGAATTTAGAGGGGTTGAGCTCTGAATTCACTTTCCCTCCCTCAATTACATCGGTCTCGGGCTGTCGGGAAAGAAGGTTTGTTGAACGAGGGTTTCAGAGAAAAAAACATTTCTCTCTCGCTCGCGTCTGACCTTCGGCAATTTCAATCGCCCTCTGTGTGCCTTGTCTTCGGTGCTCGACTCCTTCCTCTTGCCGCACCCAGCATTGACGACCTTCGGCGACATCTCTCCCCTCTCTGCAACCTCTCTAGATCCTCTCTCACTCCCGACTATCGGCAATTTCAATCGCCCCCTCTGCGACCTCTCCCTGGCGCTTGACTCGCTTCCTCTCACCATCCCCAGCACCGATGACTGTCGACGACTTCTCTCCCCTCTCTACAACCTCTCTAGCTCGATTCGGAAGACAGTAGGGTAAAAATTGCTTCATTTACATCGATGGTTATTTTTTTAATTGTTTCTGAGTTCCATGTATTGAATTTCCTTTTTTATTTTCCGTTGTGGTCCTTATTAGTTTACATCATGTTCTTGTTGATTTTGATTTGTTACTGGTAGTGATTCTGATCTACTAGATTCGTCTATTTGGGTTTCTAGGGGTTGTTGTTTTAGTTTTTCCTCCCCATTTATGTGGATGTTAGATTTATGTGTTTTAACTGTTAAATTTTAGTTTTTCTTCTCTGACCTCCCCCTCCCTCCACTCTATCCACGAACCCTACAAGGTAATTTCTTTGCATTCGAACAAAGAAATTGGCATATATGCGCTGGTCTTTTGAAATCTCTTTCTTATCTTGAGTCAATCCTTTCACCTTGTTTTATGTCTCTTTCTATTATTGTTTGCTGCCACTGGAAATTTTGGTAGTTATCTTCTAACTTGTTGGGGGGTTTAGAGATGGTAACAGGTTCGGATTTTGCTATTTTTTGTGTATTCGTCATTATGGGTTTTGTTCATGGGAATGAGTGTGTTTTCTGTGGCTGTTGAAGTAGGGGTTTATTTTTATGGTTTTAACACTGACCTGTTATTTTTTTTTCTCTTGACTGCTACTCCTTTGAGGGTTGTTGGGTTCTTGGAAAAGGTCACTTGAAGTGTAAAATTCCAGAGAATCCATTTTTTTTTAGAACTTCTCTCCAGTTTCATGTGTTATGACATAGTAAATGGCATTGTCCTTAATACCCTATTAGTTGTTTGATATGTGTTATTTTGCTTGTGCCTCGGCCTCTTGTCTATTTATTTGATGTTTTTCAAGTGTTTTAAGTATCAGGGCATCGTCATGGGTCTTGTAAAAAATTGTGCAATGTCTATGGATCAGATCAGAGGGTCCTTATTATTTATTTAGCATGAAAAGCCAACATTTGAGTCATTCCTTCACTCATTTTCAGGTTATAGTTAGTTTCTTGAGATGAAATTGGTATCTCCTCCTTTATTTTCTCTTTAAGAAACATGAAAGATCTATAGAGATATACTGATGTCTATCTCACAAGACTACAAAAATCTTTCTAACTTTACTAATGAAATTGTGTATCTGGTAAGGTAAAGATGGGGGGGGGGGGAAGGAGTTGTGTGGATTCCCCCTTCCTTTTTTGCTTCTCCCCCTCTTATTTTTATTTTTTAAGAACAACTTATTTTTTATTCATTGTCTACTTGTTATGAATTTTAGATGGATGGAAGGAGGAAAGGTAAAGACAGTATGGATGACACTACAAAGAGATCATACGACACATGGACGTGCGACGAAGACAGAAAAATGCTTGATTTGCTCATTTAGCAAGTCAATTTGGGTAAAAAATTACCCAATGGAGTTTGGAAACATGAAGTTTTGTGCCCCAGAGTTGCTTGATACCAAAGATAAGAAGGATATGTTTATCAAGATGAAACAAGAAGATCAGTATGACTGGTTGATGGCTAAATTCAATGCAATGTAATAGATTTATACAGATGTTGACAGTTTTAACTTATATTTACGAGACGCATTTGATATTGTATGAATGATGTTGATTATTGAGTATTTATGGTAAACAGTGAATGTATATTATTGTTTGTGTTCAATACGTAAATGTTGAGAATGCTTTAATGGTGCAAGTCGGGTTAACATATTCAGACATAAATAATTGAATGTGTTTGAACCATGTTTTAATTATTGAATGTCTAGTATTGTAGGTACCCATGGATAATCTACCAGATAGGGAGAAAATATGTATTTGTATTGCAGCTTGTACAGTTGTACTTGTCCTTGTAAGACTCCCCAGAATCCCGCGCTGCTCGTTAAATTAACGAGCCGACTCGCAAGCTTTCTAGCATAACCTTGATTCGATTGAGCTCGCCTCGTTAATAACAATGAGCCGATCCCGAATCTCGAACTCGGTTCAAAATCCAAGTATACTGAATCGAACCGAGCCAAAACTGAGCCGAACTCGAGCCGGCTCAGTTCGAAGCCACCCCTATCCATAACCCTATTCTTCCACATCTTTTCTCCAAATTCGTCACTTTTCCTCTTCTCCTCCTAAAACATTCTCTCCACTGCTGTTCTTCTTCTTCTCACTCCTTAATCCTTTTCTACAATGATTATACATATGGAATCCTAAGTTTTAACAAAGTGGAAACTGACAATCACTTATGGGATAATCTCCCTTAAATTTCATGCACAAGTCATACTCTAAGAAATAGGCCCTGAGACCCAACTATGGGATAAAAAATGGGTGGTTTGAAGTATCTTGTACTTTTGTGTCAACATTTTGAATCTTTCTTCTATCTTATGCCTTTTTTCTGCGAAAAAGATTTGAACAAGGTGCAGAGGTTTACAAATTGGGCTTGAAAGATGAGATGATTTTTTAGGGAATCCTCATGATAAGGAAACTTAGCCTCTCTACTGCTTAGCAACATAATTTCAGTATAAGATTCAAACATACCTTAATTAGTTCCCTGAGAGAATTTTTTCTCAATCTCATACAACCAAATTTAGTAACATCACAATGTTAAGGCATAAATGTAAATAGTGGCAAGTTAGATCCAACCACAAATCATCTCAAACAAAAAGGGTAAGAAACAAATAAAGAGAAAAGAAAACTTCGATGAAGAAGGGAAGAAGACATAGGAGGGTCGTAACTCAAGGCTTTCTTTTATCTTTTTTTGGGTTTTTTTACTCTGCTCGTGTAGGTATGCAAAACTAAACCCCAAACCAGGTGGGATTCGGGTTAGAAACACATGTTTTGTATTAATTATTAATTATAAGATAATATGTGTTAAATTTGGGTCGTAGGCCCTATCCCAAAATAACTAGCCATTTAGGAAACTTTTTCTCCATACCAAAATCTTTATACTCATTAATGTACGTAGGACTATCCTTTAACAATAGGCCTTGTGGATGACTTATCCAAACCCGTTGCTGAAATTAGGTAAATGACACGAGTCATGACATCTATTTATTCAAAGTTTAAAATAGATAAATAATGACACATTTTTCATTGATGAGGTTATGATGTGGAGCATATGATATTCAAGTTACGAGAACCCCAACGAGACTCTTTTTGGGTTCTTATTTAGACAACACTCAGATTTACGATGACCCAGTTGGTTCATCGAGTCTGACGATAAATCATATCGGTTAAATAAGGTCCAATTCAATAATCATCCTATCTAGTGGAATTATATATAACAGTTTACAAGATTCAGGCTACTCAATAAAGTTTAAGTCAATGTGCTGACATCTGAGGGAGCAACAACAGAGTGCTTGTGATAGAGGCATCAGTTCCTCCCATTGAGCAAATCAGTTGGTGTTACCTGGTTCTGAATCAAGGACAAGGAGGGTTATGTAGGAAATCCACTCTCTGACTAGTCTTTCCACTTGTTGAGTCTCTTTTACATTGTTGTCAATTTAGTCTTGGTTCTTGGTCCCTAATCCGAACATGAACAACTGGTGATTCATAAATGCTATCTATGTTTGCAACTTCTGATCGGAGCTGCTAATTTTCATATTTGTAACTTCTGATTGGAGCTGTCACTTTACTCGATTGTGCCTCTTCATTGATTTTGCAAGTCATGGAGGTGTATCCTGTGAGACAATGAGTCTCCTTCATGGCATCTGTATTGTCAAATGCAATCATATTCATGTCTGGATCTTACTGCTGAGGAGTCCTGGGCCCTCGAGAAGAAATAGAGGTCTTGTCTGTTGGACCATCTTATGAGAATCAGGAGGAAGATTTTTTAATTATTTTGCAGGTGGAAACAGAAGAGGTCACCGAAATACAAACTGTTCCAATTGCTGATGTTCCCATGCTGAAGTTCAAGCTATCTGGAATATGAATCCATCTTCTTTGCGCTGGTGTCTCTCTTTTGAAGATACCAAAGACTTGGACATCACTGATGTATCCATCTTCTACGGAATTACCAGATGCTGAAATTTTGGTTCCTAACGTTGTTCACTTCTACAATAGAGGTGTATCATGTTTTGGACTAGAAGGCAGGTATCTATCAAATATGGGACTCCTTGGTGGCCAAACCTTCTTAGTGCACTCTGAAAGGGAAAGTGAAAGTACTTTCACTAGTGATTCTAAGATGATTTTCTGCATTTGATGGTTTCTGTGGACAAGGTGAATCTAAGATGATTTTCAAAACTTGGTTGCATCGTAGACCAGAGGTTTAAGCCATGAAATGGAGCATTAGATTGCGTCCTGGATGATTCTTCACTATCCCTGTAAGTAATGTTTCCCTTGTCTATACTTGTTTTCATTCAAAATTTCATTTTAGGAAATTTCTTATGGATGAAGAATTTTTGGCTGTACTGCATATGTGAGAAGGTAAACTATAGAATTCTTATATTAAAACACCAATAGTAAAATGAAAGACAAATTTCAATTTTTGTGTTCTGTTTTAGGGAAAGGTTCCATACTGAAGATGTATTTCTTTCCTGGTCAGTGAACTTCTAGCAACATTCAGATTCATGGTGCACCACGTGTTTACTAGGTACACTGTCTGCAGCATTAGAATGTTAACTAGGTCATAGACTATACAGCCATTTCTGTAATTTATGTGCTGATTTAACTGGTCCTTCAAAAAAAAATTGTGTATGTTAGGGAGATATGAAGGTTCATACCTTTACTCTTTGTATCATTTATAAGAAAATTAGACACAATCCTTTGTTTTTACATCATTGAATACAATAAATGATGGCTGTTGGATTAAAGCTTCTTTGTTCTTTCAGGTTGACAAATACCCTGTATATAGCATGGCAACTCTGACAATTGCTGGACCTAAAGAAATGTTAGGATTTTTAGGAGCTCATTCTTTGACCATTGGTGAGGCTACTACATCAGCATTTTTTTTCCACTGATTCTTTTGAAGGTAATTTGATTTATTTTATTTTAAACTCCTGCCTTTTTATTGGATTCTTTTTTAGGTGGAACACAGAGGAGGACGGATGAAAGAAGATACAGTCACCGAAGTAACCCAGTCAGGGGGTCGTATTCTACTTCATCCTGAGTTCAATCAAGCATTGAGTCATTCTGTTGTAGTAGGATAATAGGAGAATATCTCATTAGATGATTTGAAGACACCTACAGAGGTGTATGCTACTATAAAAAATGAAGGGTATAACATCAAAGGATACCGCTAACAAGGGAAGGAGAAGCTTTTGTAGAAGAGTATGTATCCAGGATTTGACTCATCTTGTACAAAAATTGTGCTCCTTTTTATTTCTTTAACGTGTACCTATGATTCAGTTCCTTTAGTCTTAGATACTGAACTTTTTTCTTGTTTTATTTTCTCTTTTCTGCAGCTCTGCTGGTTGTTATCTTTTTATTTCACAAACAGAAGTTGGTGGTGTGCTGCTTATGCAATGGCAATTACATGTCTTAAACTTAATGCTGATGGGAAGTTTGCATCAGAGAATCCAGAGCCACTGACCACATCAGGTTGTCTCTCTCCAACACAAGACAACAACAACAACAGTTTAATTTCATCCAGAGTGGATGAAAAAGAAACCCTTAAACAGGGTGACTACAGGGACATATTAAGGCTTACCCGAGTGCTTGTTAATGGCCCAAAGTGCAAGGTGGAGGTTGACCTTATCATAGAAAGGTCTGCCATCTTTCTATAAAACAAATATCAAGGAAAACCAATTTCTTCACCTCTTTTTCACTTCATGGCACTAAGTAAATGTCAAACATGGCTTCTAGTTGTTAAAGCTATCTCAGTTTGTAATTGGTTTCTCAGCAGAAAACTGGAACTAGATTATTGAATGTAGGTATTGCAGGATTATCTTCTTAGTTCTGGCATGCATTTGCTTGTTTTCTTTGCTTAATATACTTAGATAATCTCTGTTTCATAATTCATTGATAGATTTTGATAGTGAAGTGATCAAATCAATAATATTTGCAATCTTTCTGCATTTCTTTGCAGTATCAGAGAAATCATTGGTCTGGGAGCCCTGTAAATTGTAGCAATCTGGCATTGTGCAGCAGGTGTTTAGGCTGTTTCAACTGGAGAGCTCAAAAATCTGGACCATAAGAGCTGTTGATGTATTAAACTTTCGTAGCTATTGGATTATTGTTGTTGTCCATTAAAACATGGCCACTAGAGGATGATCTTCTGGTGTCAAAGGAGAGTGGTGGCTGCTGGATAGTTCTAAAGTACAATTATCCTGTAAGAGTTAATAGACTAACTCTGTGTTGTATTATTTTATTTTTATATCTTTAATTAATAAAATAATGGTTTAAATTATTTATTTTTATTAACTTTTCGTAATTTAAAATCTATCTTAGTTTATTAATAAAAAATTTAAATGCAACTATCGTAAGAGTTAATAGACTAACTTTATATAATAAAATATCCTTTTTTATATAACTATTTGATATTTAGATATTACAAAATTACAATTTTAATATTACAAAAGTAAGTATTTGTTTAATTATTTTATTTAATATATTTAATTAATTAACCAATATTAATCTATTTTTTTAAGTATTTCTTAATTTATCACAAGTTAAAATCTAACTTTTAGTTTATTAATAAAAAGTTAAGTAAAAATTATAAAAGTCAGATCTATCAAAATATTTTATTAATAAAAAATCTTTGTGCACTTTACACTGTATTTTCCATTGTGCATACTAACATAAACAAATACTTTTAAACTGTACTTTTCAATATGTACACTAACACAAACAAATACTTTACATTGCACTTTCTATTGTGCACACTAACATAAACAAGTAATTCACTTTCACTTTTACTTTTCATAGTACTTCAGAATTGCATTAGCCCACTAAAGCTAGTGAATTCACTTTCACTCATTATGGTCTCTCAGAGCATGTGGATATTATAAAACTAAGTATTTATTTAAGTAATTTATTTTATACATTTATTAAATTTAAAAAATTAATTAATTTTTAATTATTTATTAATTTAGACAAGTTGAAATTTATCTTAGTTTACTAACAGAATAGTTAAATAAAATTATTATATAAAAATTAAATCAACCAGATTATTAAAAATTAAAAATTATTATAATAAAATACCGAAATTTTATTTATTTATTTTCATGATTTTAATATTATTTTTAATTTTTAATTAAGAGTGAGAATTTAGATATTACAAAAGAAACAATTTGATTAAGTATTTGGATACTATAAAATTAATTATTTTTTATCGTTTTATTTTATATATTAAATTAAACAATTAATTAAATTTTATTTTAAAAATAGTTAAAATTTATTTTAATTTAGTAAAAAAACTATCTAAAATAAAATTTAAATCTATTAATTAATTTAATATAATAAAATATCCTTTTTTATTAATAAAATCCCCCACCTGCCCTGTACTGTATAATGGAGTTAGAAATTAAACCTCCGTCTCTTTACCATGCTCTTATTCTAATAAGTTGTCTCCATATCACAGGTAGACGATTGATTTTTCAAGGTAGAGGAAGAGGAGTAAGGACTAATAACAATTCCTTACACAAAACGGATGGTTAGAATTGGGTGTGTACCTATTATAGGGTCTCAATCACCTTACAAAGAGACTTATTGGAAGTAGTATGGCAAACCAGATTGACTTGTCCCCAATGAAGCGACTATTGGACCTATATCCAAGGCTAACGAAGTAACTAGATCACCTAAAGGTAAAAAAGTGGTCATAAATGCATCCTTTGATGTCCTTCAAAAAGTGAAACATATGCTAAACTCTATTAGTGCTACTCCATCCGCCACTACTGCCACATCCACTATTTGTAAGTTTTCTTTTCTCTCTAAAGCTATTTTTACACCTTGGGTAATTCATTCAAGGGCATCCAAGCAGTTGACTAGAAATATAGGATTTTTGTCATCTTTGTTCTCATGCTTCTCTAATATTTTTAACCCATAATTGATGGATCTCATAGTAAAGGTTAGATTTAGGATCCCATGTCACAAGTAATAACTAGAGAGCCATGAGGAGAAGAGGAGAAGATGAATGAGTGAGAGTGAGAGAGAGAGAGAGAGAGAGAGAGAGAGAGAGAGGGAAGGAGGATTGGGGTTAGGTCACGTAACTAATCCTCCCCCATGTATTTATAATGTTGTACAACTTAAAAATTATATCTATACCCTTTACCCTAAGAGGAATGGAAATGGACAAGAAAAAAAGACATTTTACATCATTGCCACTATACACGAGTTACATCTTTTAATACTCCCCTTCAAGTTGGGGGAGAAAAAACATCATCAATACCCAGCTTGCTGCTGCATATATCTGTATCTTGGATGTGACTTACTTTGTGAGTATATCTACCGTTTGTCCTTGAGATGAAACATGTTTGAGAGATATAAAGCCAATTTGAAATTTTCATGGTAAGAAATGACAATCTACCTCAATATGTTTTGTTCCCTCGTGGAAGACAGATTTGAAGTAAAATGGATGGTTGCTTGGTTGTCACAATAGAGTTCTATAGGAGTCTTTTTGTGGAACCCTAATTCAGTAAGAAGAAATTTGATCCATAGAAACTCACTAACTGCATGGGCCATAGCCCTGTATTCTGCTTCAGCATTGCTTTTTACTTTTTACTGCATGGGCCATAGCCTTGTATTCTGTTTTTTACTCCCTCCAACTAAAGTACAATACCCATAAGTGGACTTCCTGTCATCGGGTGATCCAGCCTAATCAGTGTTCACAAATCCTTCAATGTTGAGGTGATTGTGATATTTATATAGAAGTCCCTTGCTTGGAGCTCCTTTCAAATATCAGAGGATCCTCTCCTGAGCTTGCCAATGAATAGCTTGTGGTGTATGCATCTACTGACTAACCACACTTACGACATGCTAAATCTCGTCTAGTCATTGTAAGATAAATGAGTTTCCCTACAAGTCTCTGATATTTCCCCATATCACCTGAGCTTCCACACAACTTGGTGTTAGGATCCATAAGAGTATCTACCGATCGATATCCCATCATCCCTATGTCTTCTAGTAAATCAAGAACACAGTTCCTTTGAAATAAGATAATCCCATGTTTTGACTGGAAAATCTCAATACCCAAAAATATTTTAGAAGTCCAAGGTATTTTGTTTTGAATTTCTTGCACATATTTGCTTTGACTTCTTTTATTTCTTTCGCATCACTGCTAGTTAAGACAATATAATCTACATAAACTGCGAGTAATACACTTCCCTTCAAGGTATTCTTGACAAAGACGAAATGATCAATTGAGCATCTATGGAATCCAAACCGCAACATTGCTTGGCTGAATTTGTCAAACCAAGCCCTAGGAGAGTGTTTTAGACCATATAATTATTTCTTCAATCTGCATACTAACTCCCCCTCAACCACAAAACTAGATGGTTAACACATATAGATCTCCCCCCTAATGCCATCATTTAAAAAAAAAAAATATCACCGAGTTGATATATCGACTAAGAAGAATTTGTAGCAAGAGATAATAGGATCCACACAGAATTTAACTTGGCCACTAGAGTGAACATTTTCTCATAATCAACTCCATAGAACTGAGGGTATTCCTTGGTAACTAGACGGTTGTGGATCAAATAGGAGAGGGGAAGATGGGCTTACCTCAGTGGGATTTATAAACTTCGCAAGTGTGGTATCGGCCACTGCTTCAAGGGGGCACAATAGGTCACTGAGTCGCATGAATTGATGAAGACCCGAAGGAGCATCTTTTGAAAAATAAAAAATGTGTCCTAAAAAAAGTAACATCCCTAGATACAAGTACCTTCTGAAGAGCAGGATTATAGAAGACATAACCTTTTTGGGTATGAGAGTAACCCAAGAAGATACACTTAAGAGACTTAGCGTCAAGTTTACTCTTCTTAGAGGATGTGACATGAATAAAACATGTACATCAAAAAAACTTCAAGGGAAGGGAAACGGGGTCATCATCAGAATATAACAATGAATATGGGATTTTATGATTAAGCATCGAAGAAGGCATCCGATTAGTAAGAAAGGCAATAAGAATGGCATGGGGCCAACAAAAATAGGGCACATGCAATGAGTAGAGCAAGCCATGGGATACCTCAAAGAGACATCTATTTTTTATTTCGGCTACACAGTCTTGTTGAAGGGTTTAGGCACATGATGTCTGATGGATAATGCCCTAATCAAGACAAAAGGATTGGAACTCACCATAGAGGTACTCTTTGGCATTATCAGAATGATTTTTTTTTTTTTACCAAACTGAGTGTTTACAATGGCATGAAAGGACTTAAATATGGAAAAAACTTCAGACCTTTATTTAAACACGAATAACCATGTGACATGAGTGAAATCATCCACAAAAGTTATGAAATACTTAACTTGTGAAACATTCAAGACGCTCAATGGTCACAATACATCAAAGTGAATTAAGGCAAAGGGAGCAACACCTTATTTTCAGCTCGAGGAGAATATGTTGTCCTTTGGTGTTTGGTCAACTGAAGTACTTCATAGTTTATACTAGACAATGTTTTCAAAAAAAGGAAATAATTATTGTAGAGATGTTGCTGACGGATGTCCGAACTTGTTACGCCAAAATTTTGCCTCTATCTGAGAAGTGGAAATTGCAGTCACTGTAGACAAGTTCAAATAATAAAAGCCTCCCTGTTCATGGCCTCCACCAATCACCTGCTTCGTTGTTAGATCCGAAAAGACACATGAATAAGTGAGAAAGTGATGGAGCAATTGAAACATTTTGTTAGCTGGCTAACAGACAATAAATTTAAGGGAAACTGAGGAACAAATAAGACATCAATTAGCATGAATGAAGGTGTAACAGAGGAGGATCCTTTCCAAAGAACTTTGGTTTGGGATCCGTCGACTATATTAGCAAAATTTTAAGATAAATATGAAGATATGGAATGTAGTAGACTTTCATTACCTATGAGTTTCTTGGAGGATCCTGAGTCAATGATCCAAGTTGAAGAGGAGGAAGTGGTAGAGATCATACCTGAAGTAGTAGTGACAACAACAGTGGAAGAAGATGTAGGAGAAGATATCATAAGAGTCTTCTTTCTTTGCAATAATTCATAATCTTCATCGGTTATAGTCTTCTTGCCTTAGTGTGACTTAGGTTTGTCTTCATTTTTGTCAGTATGAATCGAGGCTTAGTTGGCAATGGCCTAGTTTGGTTTAACATGTAGATTCCAACAAGTGTCCACTAAATGATTTTGTCCACCACAATGAGTGCAGAATCGGTTATCAGACCTTGAAGTACTAGAGCCAGTCCTACCACCTCTTGATTGACGTCCTTTGTAATTTCTACCACGCTCTCTAGTGGTAGAAGATGTACCATGATACCTCAGTACATATTAGATGATACCTCAGTGTAAGAAGTGGAAGAATGGTCAAGGATCCGTAGTAAGATGACACTTAAGCCATCAAATGATGGAAGTGTCGAGGAGTTTAGTAGTTGAGTCTTTGCCACCTCAAGGTATGACTTGATACTTGCTAAATAGATAGCAGCTTCTAAGGCTTCCCGCTACTTTTCTTGAACCGATATATCAGTGGAGTAGAGTTGAGAAATATTCCCCCAAAAATGTGTCAAGAACTCATGTAGCTCTCCTTATGAATAACACCATACAATTTATGGAGGTTCTCTGTGTTTGAGTACAATTTGACACAAGTGTCCCATATTTGTTTGGTTGTCTCAAGGTGGACCACATTTTTTGGCAACATGCTCCTCCATGTTATTTAACAACAAACTAATCACCAATGTACCATGCTTCAACCACTTAATATAGGAGATGTCCTCTTCATCAATAGGTAGAGCTGGTTTTGTGAGATGTCATAGGAGGACCCGTGTAATGAGAAACATTCTAACCAACTTATAGTGGTAATCTTGAGACGATTACTCTTACTCCCATGTGATCATTACCCATTAGGAATGAAAACCAAAAACACTTTTCTTATATAAGAATTGTAACCTGAGAGTCAACAACTGAATAAGACTTACATGAACAAGACTTATAAGACTTTGCAAGTTTGAACCATGTGTTAATACTCCTCAGATATGGTTAATGGAAGCAGCTTGAGCCAACCTTGAACCAAACAATAAGGCAACCAAAATATGAACCAACCCAAGAGAAATAGAACCAACTCGGGTTGAAATTAACATGGGAAGGAGAGAAGAGCTAACCAACTTGGGTTGGAACCAACTTAGGAAACAAAGGAGAGCTAACCCAAAAAACAAAATGTGAACTTTGCAGCAATTAATCAACCACTAAAGGAGGAAATTACATGCTGGCCAAGATCAACAATAGGAAAGTCATGTAATTGCTTTCTCACTTAGGAAAGATTATTCATCAAGAAATAAAAAAAAAGGAAGATCTTCCTTTAATCAGCCACTTCCAATAATAAAATAGGAAACCCTCCTTTAGTGTCTTAGGCACCACTTCAGAAAATCATTCTTATTACTTGACTTGCAATAAATATTTAATACAAGGAAAGATCTCGGATAATTTGGAGATCTTTTAAGAAGGAAACTATCCTTCTAGTGATTTGGCGTCAACCACTAACCCAAAAAAACTAGCCTTGCAACCTTTTTTTCTCTTGAATCTTTTGTGTAAGACTTTCTAGTTCCTTCCTTACATGGGATTCAAATCAATGAGAAGAACAAATAGCATATCCTCTAAGGGAAAAAAGAAAAGCTTTCATCACTTAACCAAAAACTATCTTCCAAGAGTTCAACATCTTCCTTCTTCAACTCCAAAAGAGAGGAACCTTGATAACTTTTACTCACGTATGCATGACCTCATGAACAAAATCAAAATCTCGTGAAATCATCAATAACTAATCATGGCTTCAAATGATAATACCATATTCCATATAAACAAACATATGCCAAATCGATCATGGAGCATGAAGTGATCATATCAAAGAAATACATTCTAGGCTGAAGTTATCATGAAGAGAATAATAATTTTGAATTTCCTTGAGCAAAAAATGCTAATGAATCCCAACTTTCTTAGTTATGCACCAGCAACCATCAAAACGAAAAAAAATATATAATAAGTACTTATCTTTTCCCGAGAGGATTGATTCTTGCTCAACTATTCTATTCAACCAAGAAGATTAACATACCTTGATCATAAGCATCACCACTTCGAAATCCTAAACCTAATTCTCTAATACCATGTTAGATTTAGGATCCCATGTAATAATTAATGACTAGAGAGAGAAGAGTTACAAGAAGAAAAGAGGAAGAGGAGAAGAGGAGAAGATGATCGAGTGAGAGAGGTCGGTTGAGAGAGAGAGAGAGAGAGAGAGAGAGAGAGAGAGGGAAGAGGATTAGGGTTAGGTTCATACCCAATCCTCCCCCTTACCATGTATTTATAATTTTGTACAACTTAAAAATTACATAAATTCCCTTTACTCTAAGAGGAGTGGAAAGAAATAAGAAATAAAGACATTTTACATCATTGCCACTATCACTATACATTGGTTACGTCTTTTAACACTAAGGTACAAGGCATTGGTTCCTTTACTCCTATATCTTCTTTACCTCTTTCTAATTTTCATTTTCTACCTAAATTTCCCACTGTCTTAAATTCTGAGTCAATTAACAAAATAATTTAATTATTGTGAAAAAAATTATTCTACTCATTATGTTTTTCAGGATTTATAAACCAAGAGGTGCTAGGTGGAGGCTATGAGTAAGAAGGTCTAGATTTCCTAGATAGCACAATGAATACTACTACAATAATATCACAACAATAGGCACTTCAATGGCACAATAGATTAAGACATCCATCTTAGTCTTCATTCCAAATTTTAGTTCCTTCATTAAAAATAGTGTCAAATATATGTTGTGAAGTTAGTCATCTCAGTAAACACCAAAGAATTCTTTTTATAATATTGGAAATGTCTATGGAGTTCCTTTTTCCTTCTTTGATGTTTGGGAACCAGTTCATGCTCCCAATACTACACATTCAAAATACTTAATTATATTTTTGGATGACTATACTTGACTTACAAGGCAATTTTTAAAAAAGTCATTATGTGCTGTGGCTTTCACTCAGTTCAATTGTAAACTTAAAGTGTTTAGATTAGATAATGCCAAGGAATATATTGAGGAAGAAGAAGCTCTAAGCCTTCTCCATAAACCCAAATTTTGATCATAAAAAACTTAAGCTATTGATATTTGTGGTTCAAGTGTCCATAGAGGATGAATTGTTGACCATATGTTGACTCCCTTCTTGATTGTGATTATTGAAAAACTTAATAGAGCCGACAATTGAAAATATAGTATTTCATGTACTCTTCTTTCAAGAGACATTCATTTCAAGGTCTAGAACATCAAAATGAAAAAAGCTTCTCAAATACAAACATCATAAATAAAGCTTCTCAAATACCCTTAGAAGATGAAGACAAATTGAAGACTGGAATTTTAGGATATATTGAGAAATGTCAAAACATAGTCTATATAAAAGAGAGTTGTCCATTTCTTCCAATTTGAGTACAATGCAAACTTGAAGCTATAGCTTATAACTTGCATTCAAATATGTTTTAAAACTATCATTTTAATATTTCAAACATGTTAGAAGCACTTAGGATCATTCATTCTCATGATTTAGAGATACATTAGATGAACTGATACTGGAATGATCAATCAACACTAGAGGAGCTTATTATTACATCTATGTTATTTGTTTCAAGCTTGGATTACTATCATTACTTCCCAACTTGAAGGAGAGTATTGAAAGATATGATGTAATTAAGGTGGCACTAATGTAATTAATTTATGATTTATGTCTCTTATTCACTCTTACTAGGGTGAAGGATATTCTTGTAATATTAGTATTCTAAATATCTGTAAATGCAACATAAGGGGGAGGATTTGGGTAAGTCCAAGACCCTAAATTCTTCGTCCTCTTTTCCCTCACATATTCTCTTCTCTCTTTTATCTCTTGGATGTGTATCATACTTTATCCTCTCTTATTTCTCCTTTCTTCTTCCTTCTTCCTTTTTCTCCTACGCTTAACCTTATTACCTATGGAGTCTTGAAAAACTTACTCTCGGTAAGTCAGCTCACAAAACATCTCAATTGCTCAGTCACCTTCTTACTCTCATCTTGTGTATTTTAGGATCTAACAATGAACCAGGTGATTGGTGGAGGCCATGAAAAAGGGGTTTGTATTACTTGGATCTGCCTCTGTTAGCTGTACTTTCATCCTCTCCATCTGAGGTACAATTATGGCACAACCGATTTGGCCATCATTCTACATTGTCTCTTCGGCATTTATTTTTGTTGAAGAGAAAATATGGAAGACTCTTACAAGACTCTCACAGAAGGAGGTCTCACATAAGAGTCTCAGTTTAAAGGTGTTTTAGTTATGGTAGTCTTCTATTTAAGTTGAGTTATTTAATTATACCAAGGCTTTTCTTTAAGTGTTAGAGTTTGGATGTAATTGGAATAAGGGTAATTTAATTGTAATTGGACTCTACGTTCTCAGATTACATTAAGTTAATGAAGTTTTTCTCTTTTCCAAAAATTCAACATGGTATCAGAGTAGGTTCTGTGAGTTGACATGGTCAACCCATAGAGATAATGTGATCATTTTTTTATCTATTATGTCTATCAGTTTAGGTTCGTAACTATCTATTTTTTTTTTTAGTCCCTATACTCGTTGTTTGCCTTTTGTTTGCGCCTCTATAACGAGTTTTTCATATTGAAAATTATATATTGACAAAAAGATATTCGAGTCTAATTTCCAAAACAAAACGAATTTTGGAAATTAAAGTTTTATAAAAAGAGAAATCGATATTTGAAGGAACAAATGTTTGATTGTAAGAGAGGTTAGAGCAGTACTAGAAGCTTCAACTTTTGAGTCGGCTTATGTCATCAAGAGTGAGACTTTATAGGGAGATTTATATATTTAAATAAATATCTATAATTCCATTTTCTTAATTATTCAACCAATTCTCAATTTGAGTTTTCTAAATGGAAATATCGATCTTGGAAGAGTCAATGGTCACTGGCCAAAGAAGAAAGAATACTTAGTTTGGCTAGATTATAGATTCCAAAATCTATCAAATTCTTTTTTAAAAAATATATATATATTATGAAAAAAATTATACCTATATGAAAGGTATTGAAGTCTAGTTTCAGAATGAGAAAATTTCGTGTCAATTTGATCAATATTAAGGAGATATTCGGATTGGAATCAGCAAGGGTCTTG
This sequence comes from Aristolochia californica, assembly GCF_029961685.1. NCBI lineage: Eukaryota > Viridiplantae > Streptophyta > Magnoliopsida > Piperales > Aristolochiaceae > Aristolochia > Aristolochia californica. The sequence goes on along the minus strand of NW_027182290.1, from coordinate 26,858,667 downwards.
ATATAGAATAAAGAGAATCAAGAGATCATAAAAGATTCAAGAATAAATATTTTAATGTAAAATTTGATATAAAATTAAAGATATTCGAGTCTAGTATCTTGATCAATAAACTGTTTGTGATTCTAAGCTATTTTTTTGGAGATAGATATTAGAAGTATTAAAGCTTCCTTATTGAGGGATGGACTCACAACGGATTATTTCATGTGTCCGTATTAAAGACTTTCATTATTTGGTACGTGTTATTTGGGCATTGGCCCATATCCGCCGTTGCTATTGTGTCTCTTTGATTGAGACATTATTATGGAAGAAGAACTCTTCGGTTTCTAAATATTGTCAGCATTGGTTATTCTGATGAAGATTTGAATAAAGAACATTGAGGCCCCATCATCTTATCTTCCTATGATTCTCACTATCATGTCATTGTTATTTGGCAAACTTATTCTTACCGTCCTTTATTTGACTCTCACTTACCCCTTTGGCCAACCCTTTTGAAGCATTGATTTGGTTGGTCCCTTTTTATTTATATGGGTGTTTTAAGTCCATTGAGACTTTTTATTAATATCCGTGGGTCTTTTAGCGTCGTCTTGTGAATGACTCGCATTACCCACTTTAATTATTATTATCACTATATTTGTTCTAAATCCTTTGAGTTTGGTTTCAACTTATGTTTTATCACCCATTTCTACATTTGAGAGTCAGTGCCCGATGTTGGGACACCGTGATGGAGGAGCTTATTACTACATCTATGTTATTTGGTTCAAGATGGGATCACTGTCATTACCTCTCAGCTTGTGGGGTAGTGTTGAAGAGAAGAGATGGAAGACTCTTACAAAACTCTCAAAGAGCCAGAATTAATATGGTAGAGTTTTACAGGATTCTTGTTAACTTGTGGAGCCTAATGAACCACCTACGTTGAGTCGGTACGTGGATCGAACTTCACGATAAGGTCACCGTGGGGATTGGAAGGGGGGCGGGAAGGCCACCTATTGGGGTGTGGGGGCGGAGCCCCCACTCGGTCCACAATATATTAATTTTTTTTATTAAGGGCATTTTTGGAATTTTACTCTTGTTCATGGTTGTCCTAATTTTCTCTTTATAATTGAGGGATGCCGCTATTAGCGTTTTATCATCATCACCGAGAAGGATCTAGGGTTGTAGCCCGTGAGAGGTTACAGAAAACACCTATAAGTATGTGTGATTTCTCTTGTAAACTATTTCATCTTTATAGTGGATTACTGCAACGCCGGAAGACAAGACGTAGTCTTGCCTTGAGGCAAACCTGTATAAATCTTGTTGTTTTTCATGCTTTCTTTTCCTTTCTTTAGTGATTATTATTATTGCTCTCATTATTTTTTAATTAGGGCTTCTAATTCCTAACAATTATCACAAAAGGAGGTCTCACAGAAGTGTCTCAGTTTAAAAATGTTTTATTTATGTTAGTCTTCTATTTATGTTGATTTATTTAATTATACTAGGACTTATATTTAAGTGTTAGAGTTTGGGTGTAATTGGAACAAGGTTTTTTAATTGTAAATGGACTCTACCACTTTCCACTATTATAAATAGGGGTTCATGTTCTCAAATTACATTAAGTCAATGAAGTTTTTCTTTTTTCAAGAAATTCAACAATTTCCTTAAAGTCTTTGTCTACTTTAAATTGCAAAGTTTGTCAACTAAGCAAACACCAGAGGAGTACATATTCTCCTCGCCCTACCAATAAAAGTGTTGCTCCCTTTTATTTAGTACACTCCGATGTATGGTGAACTTTGAGTGTCTAAAATATTTCTTAAGTTAAATATTTTGTTACCTTTGTTGATGATTTTACTCGGGTTACTTGGTTATATTAGTTTAAGAATGATCTAAAATTTCTTCTATCTTTAAGGCCTTTCAAGCAATGGTATTAACTCAGTTTGGCAAGAAAATTCAAGTACTTAGGTCTAACAATGCTAAAGAGTATTTTTCTAGTGAATTTTAGTCCTTCTATCAAGATAATGGCCTTATCCATCAAACATCATGTGCAAACACCTCAACAGAATGGTGTTACCGAAACAAAGAACCGCCATCTCCTTGAGTTTTCCCGGTGCCTCCACTACTCCATGAAGGTACCTTACTTTTATTAGCCTCATGCCATATTTACGGCCTGCTTTCTTATCAATAGTTTACCTTTATCTGTACTTGGTCATCAGACTGCATACTCTGTATTATTTCCTACTGAAGACCCATTTTCTCTTCCCATGAAGGTCTTAGGGTATACTTGTTTTGTCCATCTCACGTCTCCTCAAAAAAAAAAAAAAAAACTTGTTCCTCGCTCTATGAAGTGCATTTTTTTGGGTTACCCTTGCACCCAGAAAGGTTATAGTTGTTACAATCCTACCTTTGGCGGTTACTAGTGTCTAGGGATGTGACCTATTTTTAGGACACCTCATTCTATTCCTTGATTGATGCTTCTCTAGGCTCTAGGTATTTCATTCCCTCCGGCCACTCCTCGTCCATTTGTGCCTTTTAATGATGATGTCACTCCACCCCCCAAAGCATCTGTTGATACCACACCTGTGGAGTTTTTAGATCCAACCGAAGTAAGTACTTCTTCCCCTATTCCATTTGGTCCACAGTTTGATACTCGACCCATTGTTCTAAGAAAATAACTTCATGCTTGTACTTATTCTCATCCTATCTCCAACTTTATGTCTCACCCTCGATTGTCTTCTGCATGTTATAAGTTCCTTGCATCTCTTTCTTCCATCTCTATTCCGCAGTCCTATTAGGAGGCCATAGAACATTCAGGATGGAAGGTGGCTATGGATGAGGAAATGGAAGCCTTGTATGAAAATAAGACATGGATCTTAGCACCACTTCCGACATGTTAGAAGTCAGTGGGTTGCTCACCTTAAGGCCTGCCTCATTGCTAATGGGTACACCCAATATTATGGAGTGGATTATGAGGAGACCTTCTCTCTTGTTGCCAAGTTAAATTAGGTAAGTATCTTGTTATCACTTGCTGCTAACTCTTCATGGCTCGTCTATAAACTTGATGTAAAAAATACTTTCTTAAATGGTGACATAAGCGAAGAAATTTATATACTTCTTATGTGACTTAAAAAAGTCCTTATATGGGCCTAAACAATCTCCTCGAGACTGGTTTGATAAATTTAGATAAGCACTACTATGGTTTGGATTTCATCTGTGCTTCGTAGATCATTTGGTATTTATTAAAGATACCTTGAAAGGAAAGGTATTATTGGTTGTGTATGTTGATGATATTGTCTTCACCAACAATGATGTGAATAACATAAAAGAAGTCAAGAACATGATGAGTCAAGAATTTAAGACCAAAGATCTTGGACTTCTTAATTATTTTCTTGGCATTGAAGTTCTTTAGTCTAAGTATGAGATAATATTATCTCATAGGAAGTATGTCTTGGACCTTCTTGAAGAAATGGGAATGATGGAGTGTCGCCCAGGTGACACACCTATGGATGCTAATATTAAATAATGTGCAAGTTATGGAGAAGATATTGATATTGGAAAATAACAAATACTTGTGGGTAAAATTTTCTACCTTACAGTAACTAGACCAGACATATCATATGTTATAAGTGTGGTGAGTCAGTACATGTATAAACCACAACTTACCCATTGACAAGCCCTGGAGAGGATATTAATATATTGAAAAGAAGCTCCAGGAAGAGGATTACTTTATAAGAAAAATGATTGGCAATCCTTGGAGAGGATATTATGATATTTAAAAAGAGCTCCAGGAAGAGGATTACTTTATAAGAAAAATAGTCACTTCAACATAGAAGGTTTCTTAGATGCAGATTGGGCAGGATCACCTGAATACAGGAAGTCCACTTTTGGATATTTCACTCTTGTTGGAGGAAAACTGGTTACATGGAGAAGCAAAAAGTAGAATGTGGTTGCGAGATCTAGTGCAGAAGCAGAAATACAGGGCTATGGCTCTCACAGTCAGTGAACTCCTATGGATCAAGTCCCTTCTTACTGATTTGGGATTCGATAAAGGAGGTTCTATTAGTCTATATTGTGATAACCAAACAGTTATTCATATTACTTCGAATCTGGACTTCCATGAAAGGACCAAACACATTGAAGTGCACTACCACTTTATACAGGAGAAATTTCAAGTAGGTATAATCTCCCTGAAACATTTTTCATCATAAGAGCAAGTAGCATATATTCTTACAAAATCGGTTATGATGTTTTCTCTCCTCTAGTTTGAGGGGAAGTGTTAGAAGATGGGTTCAAGCCCACACGTCCAAGAGGTGGCATCTTGGAAAATAAGAAGACTTCTCATAAAGATGGATGAAGATGTAACTACATGTCTATATGTATCTCTTCTCTTGTAAACATGTAGCCCTAAGGGTATTGTAGTCATTGTAACATATACTCAAAAAACTATAAATAGAGGCACTTGGGAAAGAGGTAGAGCATTAAATTTTCTCCTCTCTTCTCAAATTCGTCCAAGCTCTCTTCTCCCTTCTCTTGGAAGTCGAGCTCTAAACTCTCTCTCCTTTCTCTCTTCTTCTCTTGTTCTTCTCCTCTCCCTCCTTGGCTCGAGATCAATATGAAGGAGTCCTAAATTCTACATAACCCAAAGGCTTAATTATTTTATTAATTTTCCCCTTCTCATTGTGTTTTAATGATATAAAAAAGAATCAAGTGATTGGTGGCGTCCATGAGAGAAGAGACTTTACTTTATGGATTCGACAGTTCTGACCGTCATAACAACAATCAATAAAGAAGCCATAAAGTGCACAACAGGCTAGACCATCCTTCCTAGTCAACTTTGAAATTGTTAGTTTCCTCTTTAAAATCTCTTTCTCGGTTACCTTTGAGACTTTAGTTAGCTTGGGAAGCATCATCGAGCTTTTTTTAGCATAGGAAAAACAATATATCCCCAAGATTTTCCTCTTGAATCCATGCATATGTGTGGGGACCTATCAATGTCGCAAAGATTTCACAATCTAAGTACTCTATGATTTTCGTGGATGATCATACACGGGTTATTTAGTTATATTTTATGAAATATAGATGTGAAGTGTTTACGTTTTTTATTCTTTTTGTGCTATGGTTGAGACACAGTTTCAGAAGAAAATTCAGATATTTAGGTCTGATAATATCAAAGAGTATTTTTCCTCCAAATTTCAGAATCCATGTCAACAAAAAGGCATTATCCATCAATCATCATGTGTACATTCACCACAATAGAAAGGTGTCCCAAAAATAAAGAAGAGACATCTTGTTGAAGTTGCATGGACACTTATGTTGTCCATGAATATCCCTAGTGTTATTGGCATTATGCAGTTTTCACTGCTTTTAAAAAAATAAAAATAAACCCTTTGCTTGCTAGTGTATTACATGATAATACACCATTCTCCAAGTTATTTCATGACTCATTTGATTTTCCATTGACACCTTGTGTATTTGGTATTTTTCCATTGCAGATAACTTTGGCACTCACCAAAGTGTACAACCCTAGGGCTATCAAGTGTATTTTCCCAGGATACTCAAAAAATCAGAAAGTTTATATGTGTTATTCTTCTAGTCTCAAAATGACCTTTGTCTCTGTTGACAAGATATTTTCTTAAGATCAACCCTATTTTCCTGTTAGCTCTCTTCCTGGTTTTACACCTTCGACAAGGATGCCCAAGCGAGTAGTTTTATTGGATCACTAATTTTCGTGTAATGGAGAGTCATCTTCGACATCAAAGATTACTCTCTCTCCTCCAACCAACCACTCACTTGTGGAGTCTTATGATGCTTCTAAGGTAAACTCTCTTCCTTCTTCTCTTGATGTATTTCGCCTCACCATACGACACTAGACCAATTGTCCTTCTTAAAGAGCCTCAAACCACCATTGTTAGACAATCATCTACCTCTCACCCCTCTGATAACTATGTCCCTGCACACCATCTATCAAAATCTTGTGTTTTATTCTTGGTTGTAGTATTATCCTCCTCCAATCCTCATATGTATGATGAGGTATTACATAATCTAAGATGGAAGGCTACCATGGATGAGAAGATCCAAGCCATGTATAACCACCAAACTTGGGATTTGAGCTCACTTCCATCAACTAAAAAGGCAATGGGTTGCAAATGGGTGTTTACCCTCAAATATAATCCTAACAACACCGTGGCTATGTATAAAGCTGGATTGGTTGCCAAAGGCTACTTTGTCTTATGATATTGATTATGATGGTAGCTAAGATGATATGAGATCTTGTTTTTTTGTGCCAATTTTGAATGAGTTTTCTATCAGTTGGATGTTGAAAATGGGCTTTTTAATTGTGTTTTATTGGAGGAGGTCTATATGAGTCAACTGCCAAATTATATGGTTGAAGGGGAGAAAGTATGTTGGCTAAATGAGGCAATTTATGGGTTGAAACAATTCTTCATGTTTGGTTCGATAAATTTGCTATTGTGGCTATTTGACTTGGGTTATCACGATGTGAAAGTGAACAGTCTATGTTACAACAAGATTTGTAAAAGGTATGATTCTCATGGTTGTATATATTGATGACATTATTATTACTAAAAGGGACACTGCGTGTATTTAGCAAACTAAAAAGGATTTAAATAAAGAGTTTTAAACCATAGACCTAAGACTACTCAAATATTTTATGGGTATAAAAGTTTTTCAATCCAATGATGGCATTATCTTGTCTCAGAGGAAGTATGCCCTTGATTTATTAAAAGAAGCCAGAATGCGTGGATGTAAACCCGTTGATACATCGATGGAACCCAAAGTTAAATTGTGTGCTGAATATGGGGATACAATTGATGTTGGACGGTTCCAACGTTTGGTTGGAAAATTAGGTTATCTCACTGTCACAGTACTAGAGATATCCTATTTCTTAAGTGTGATCAATCAATTTATGAAATTATTTCAATAGTCTCATTGGCTGACACTGGAGAGATTACTCTTGTATTTAAAGAAAATTCCAGGTTAAGGGTTTTTATATAAATGCCATGGACATACTAATAATGAGGTTTTGTAGATGCGAATTGTTCTAGTTTTCTTGATGATTGAAAATTAACTTCTGGTTATTGTACAACCATGGGAGGTTGTTGAATTTATGGAAAAGAGAAAAAATTTCATTGACTTGATGTAATCAGAGTACATGAACCCCTATTTATAATAAAGGAAAGTTGTAGGGTCTAATTACAATTAAACTACCCTTGCCCCAATTACACCCAAATTCTAACACTTAAAGATAAGTCCTAACATAATTAAATAACTCAACATAAATAGAAGACTAACATAACTAAAACACCTTTAAACTTAAAACTCTCTAGTGAGTCCACCTTTTGTGAGACTCTTGTAAGACTTCACCATATTAATTATAGTTATGTGAGACTGCTTACTGTGAGAGTCATGTAAGAGGCTTTCATACCTTCTCTTCAACAGAGGTTATTTAGCCACTTAGAGAAGAAAAAGGCAAAATATTGTAGTTAGGTCAAGTGGTGAAGTAGAATATAGGGTCATGGCTTATGTAGTAAGTGAGTTGTTATGGCTCAAATCCTAGATGACAGAGCTCAAGTTTTAGACAACCAAGCCTATGCAACTCTACTGTGACAATCAAGTAGGCTATCACATTGCAACCAGCCCAGTTTTTTATGAAAGAACCAAACACATTGAAATTTACTGTCATTTTTTTCGTAAAAAATTACAAGCAGGTGTCATTACCATGCAAAATGTTCCTTCCAAGTTAGTATATGTTTTTATGAAAGTTATCCCTACAACTCTCTATACTATATGTACCAAGCTAAGAATATTTGATGTTTTTGCACCAGCATGGAGGTAGTGTTCAAGTAGTATGAATGATATCTCTTGTAATTAAGTAAGTGAGTGACATAAGTTATAATTATGGGAATTTTCATGTTCTTTTCTTTTTCTGATGTACTGGACCTTCTACCCTAACTCTATAAATAAGATTTTGATGGGGAGGGCATCATAAGGTCGAGTTCTCCAAACCTCTTTTCCTTTCTTTTTGCCTCAAGTGCTCCTAGCCTCTCTCATCTAGTTTCTTCATCTTCTCCTAAACCCTAGTTCATGTAAGTATGAAACCCTAGAATCTAACAAACATAATCGATGCATCCATGGAATGACAAAAGATAGGAGGATAACTTTAAACAAGAGAATAGAGAAGATAAAATTTGACTTCGGTAGGATAGGGAGCTTTCTAGGTTAAATAGGGGAGCATCTAAAACTAATTGTATCATGCATCAATACACAATCTCTAAGATAAAAGAAACACTAAAAGATAGGAAGATAAATTCGAATAAGAGAAGTACAGAAGATGACAGTTGACCTCAATAGTAAATAGAGCTTTGTAGGTCAAACAGGAGGTCGTCCAAAACTAATTGGATCATGCACGAATATACAATCTTTGAGATAAGGTAACAACATTACAAATCTAGTTTATGCAAGAAGGGAGTGTTAGTGTATTTGGAATTGTTATACTAAAATTCTTTTACTATAAATTTGTTACTGCTATATGAGATACTAGAATCAAAATTTATAGAATAAAAAAATCTAGAGTCAACGAGCCAACTAAACTTCTTATAAACATTTCTAATGAATAAAAATAATATTAATATAACTAAGTCAATAAATAACTATTATTATAATTGGTGTACTAGTATTTTATGAAAATAAAAAATAAAAATTTATTATTAATTAATCATCCTAATTGACCATTTTTTAACATTAAAATAAATCATATTGAATCATTTATGTGAAATAAATAAGTTAATTTAATAAATTTTAAATAAAATAATACGATTAATCTTTATAATAATTTAAATATGTATACAAATTTAAATAGGGTGAAAGGACTTTTAACAATAATTACAAACTAATGTATTTAAAAATTTTCATTTAAATTTTAAAGTACTTAAATATATTAATATTAAATTTAAACTATTAAATAATTATTAAAATAAGAATATATTTGAAGAGTTTATAAATTTAAAATTTTTATAGTTATTATAGTAATAACTTACTTATAAAAAATCCTTCAAATAGTGAATAATTTATTAATATTTAAAATTATTAAAGAAAATTAATTTTAAAATTATAAGTATAATGTTATATAATAATATAATTATTTATGTTAAAAAAATTATGAATTGCATACATTTAAATTAGGTTAAAATTTTATTTATATTAATTTAAGTTAAATGAGTATACATATAATATTTAATTTGGTAACTTAAATAACTAAAGTATCTGATTCTCTTAACTTTAAATTTTTTCTATTAAAATATTAATTAAAATATATTTCATATTCATATTTATCATATTATTGAATTTTTATATAATTATAATGAAGCGACAACGATTAAAACTTACTAAATTTAATTATTTTAAAAATAAATTAGTACTTATAAGTATATAGTGATTTAAAATCATTCATGTGATATAGTGTATGAATTATCTAAATTTTAGCCAAAAATCATAATTATTTAAAAAAAAATACCTTTCTAGAAAAGTCCAATGGGCTCTTAACACAATTCAAATGAGAAGTCTCATGTTTTACTCTATCCAAACTTGCTTTGTATGTAAGTGATAGCTAAACTGCACAAAATAAATTATATTTGAGACCCATTCAAGACTTATTTTATATTCCACAATGAACCATCAACGACCTGAGATTTTTCCTAGGTTGAATTGGTCTCCGTTTTGATCCACAAAATATTCAAATCTTTCAAGACAACGAGCAGACGTTGGAAATTTCTTTCCTTTGAATCTTAGCATTGACGAATGGTATTTCTGTAAATACCTTACATTAAAAATTTTGAAATTTTATGTAAAGGTTCTTTGGCATACAGAGATACTGGGTCTAATCCTACTCCTCAGAGAGCTTTTTCGAAACTGTTTTTTATCGAATTAGGATCAATGGGTCTAACCCTATGCGATACTAATCCATAATGATGAACCAATTGAATGAAATAAAAAATAATACTCCTCTTAAGAGAGTTTTTTTGAAACTATTTTTTACCGAATTATTGACTATAACTGCGATAAAAGGTAAATTTTGATGGATTCGAATTAAGGGGTCTAACCCTATGCGATACTAATCCATAATGATAAACATATTTAAACCTTTAACCAGTTCCAATTGAATGAAATAAAAAATAATACTCCTCTTAAGAGCGTTTTTTTCTCGAAACTGTTTTTTACCGAATTATTGACTATAACTGCGACAAAAGATAGATTTTGATGGATTCGGATTAAGGGGTCTAATGCCTTACTAATCCATAATGATGAACATATTTGAACCTTTGACCAGTTCCAATTGAATGAAATAAACAATAATATTCCTCTTAAGAGAGCTTCTTCGAAACTGTTTTTTATCGAATTATTGACTATAACTGCGATAAAAGATAGATTTTGATGGATTCAAATTAAGGGGTCTAATGCCTTACTAATCCATAATGATGAACATATTTGAACCTTTGACCAGTTCCAATTGAATGAAATAAACACTAATACTCCTTTTAAGAGAGCTTCTTTGAAACTATTTTTTACCGAATTACTGACTATAACTACGATTAAAGATAGATTTTGATGGATTCGAATTAAGGGGTCTAATGCCTTACTAATCCATAATGATGAACATATTTTAACCTTTGACCAATTCCAATTGAATGAAATAAACACTAATACTCCTCTTAAGAGAGCTTCTTCGAAACTGTTTTTTACCGAATTATTGACTATAACTGCGATAAAAGATAGATTTTGATGGATTCTAATTAAGGGGTCTAATGCCTTACTAATCCATAATGATGAACATATTTGAACCTTTGACCAATTCCAATTGAATGAAATAAACACTAATACTCCTCTTAAGAGAGCTTCTTCGAAACTGTTTTTTACCGAATTATTGACTATAACTGCGATTAAAGATAGATTTTGATGGATTCGAATTAAGGGGTCTAAAGCCTTACTAATCCAAAATGATGAACATATTTGAACCTTTGACCAGTTCCAATTGAATGAAATAAAAAATAATACTCCTCTTAAGAGAGCTTCTTCGAAACTGTTTTTTACCGAATTATTGACTATAACTGCGATTAAAGATAGATTTTGATGGATTCGAATTAAGGGGTCTAATGCCTTACTAATCCATAATGATGAACATATTTGAACCTTTGACCAGTTCCAATTGAATGAAATAAACACTAATACTCCTCTTAAGAGAGCTTCTTCGAAACTGTTTTTTACCGAATTATTGACTATAACTGCGATAAAAGATAGATTTTGATGGATTCTAATTAAGGGGTCTAATGCCTTACTAATCCATAATGATGAACATATTTGAACCTTTGACCAAATCCAATTGAATGAAATAAACACTAATACTCCTCTTAAGAGAGCTTCTTCGAAACTGTTTTTTACCGAATTATTGACTATAACTGCGATTAAAGATAGATTTTGATGGATTCGAATTAAGGGGTCTAAAGCCTTACTAATCCAAAATGATGAACATATTTGAACCTTTGACCAGTTCCAATTGAATGAAATAAAAAATAATACTCCTCTTAAGAGAGCTTCTTCGAAACTGTTTTTTACCGAATTATTGACTATAACTGCGATTAAAGATAGATTTTGATGGATTCGAATTAAGGGGTCTAATGCCTTACTAATCCATAATGATGAACATATTTGAACCTTTGACCAGTTCCAATTGAATGAAATAAACACTAATACTCCTCTTAAGAGAGCTTCTTCGAAACTGTTTTTTACCGAATTATTGACTATAACTGCGATTAAAGATAGATTTTGATGGATTCGGATTAAGGGGTCTAATGCCTTACTAATCCATAATGATGAACATATTTGAACCTTTAACTAGTTCCAATTGAATGAAATAAAAAATAATACTCCTCTTAAGAGAGCTTCTTCGAAACTGTTTTTTACCGAATTATTGACTATAACTACGATAAAAGATAGATTTTGATGGATTCAAATTAAGGGGTCTAATGCCTTACTAATCCATAATGATGAACATATTTGAACCTTTGACCAGTTCCAATTGAATGAAATAAACACTAATACTCCTCTTAAGAGAGCTTATTTGAAACTATTTTTTACCGAATTATTGACTATAACTGCGATAAAAGATAGATTTTGATGGATTCGAATTAAGGGGTCTAATGCCTTACTAATCCATAATGATGAACATATTTGAACCTTTGACCAATTCCAATTGAATGAAATAAACACTAATACTCCTCTTAAGAGAGCTTCTTCGAAACTGTTGTTTACCGAATTATTGACTATAATTGCGATTAAAGATAGATTTTGATGGATTCGGATTAAGGGGTCTAATGCCTTACTAATCCATAATGATGAACATATTTGAACCTTTAACCAGTTCCAATTGAATGAAATAAAAAATAATAGTCCTCTTAAGAGAGTTTTTTCGAAACTGTTTTTTACCGAATTATTGACTATAACTATGATAAAAGGTAGATTTTGATGGATTTGGATTAAGGGGTCTAATGCCTTACTAATCCATAATGAGTAACATATTTGAACCTTTCACCAGATCCAATTTAATGAAATAAAAAATAATACTCCTCTTAAGAGAGTTTTTTCAAAATTGTTTTTTATCGAATTATTGACTATAACTACAGTAAAAGGTAGATTTTGATGGATTCCGATTAAGGGGTCTAATACTATACTAATCCATAATGAGGAACATATTTGAACCTTTCACCAGATCCAATTGAATGAAATAAAAAAAAATAGCTACTAAAAGGGGCTCAAAAGACCCACTAACCTTTACAATTTCATGCCAATATTCACGACTAAATCTGCAAAAAATAATGAATAAAATGAAGCTGTATATCTTGTGTACTAACATGAAAGAATAAATGAATGGATGCGAGACTTTCTTTCATCCAAAACTGAATCCTGCTCCTGCGGGTGTTTTAACAGCTGCAGTCTCTCGACATGGATAATGGAGAGGGACTCGACAAACCCAGCGGAGAAGAACAGTTCCTTGACTGTGCTACGATCATGGGTCGGGGAGAATAATGATTTGTTGAACGTCCAAACGCTGCCACACCTTGAGGGCAAGATTCAGTTATTGAATGTGAGCCACTTCTTGGGGACAAGCACATCTGCTCCAGAGCTTGTTTCTGGAGCTCTGCTGGGTAATCTCTTACGCACCCAATCCGAGGCCCTGCTCCTGTTGTCCACTTACAAGACAACTGCTTCCCCAGTTGATAAGATTTCATTCCTTTCTTTGAATTGATTCTCCGCAGTATTGATTCTGTCGGTACAGTTTCTTTTTCTTCTTTGTCTTCCTCAAACAAATTCCACTTTGGTGACATGAATACTTCGGGAGGGGATGATGGTTCAGCTGTCTCGGTAGGACCTGTTTGTGAATCCACAAAGACCGAGTAGTCGATGCTGCTGCTTTGAGCTTCGTTTCGTAGCTTTTCAATTAGATCCGTCCTTTTGGGAATCGAAATTGTGACAGTTTTCTTCCTTCGAGTAGGAGAAGCTTTCGTTGCTGTTCGCAGCTCTGGTTTCGATTTGTTGGCTGTTAAATCCGATACAACTTGACTCAGGCCTGTTTCCATGGAGTCACGCCTCAGACCCATGTGACTGCTCCCCTGTTCGCTCCATGAAGATTCTTCCTCGTCTGGTGGACTATCCTGCAAATTGTCAAAAGACAATAAAAATCAATTTCTGTCCAGAAGAAAGTGAATGAAGAGACAGAGAGGAAGGAACATACAGAAAATAAATACATACCTTGACATCAGTGAGATCCACCTTCTTTTCTCTCAGAAACGAGATGAATTCTTGAAAGTTTTCTTCAGTGGGTCGGTAATGTCCGCTATGAGGCCAGACAGACTAATCAAAGAGAACAGGAGCATTCTCTCAGTTGACAATTTAAGACTAAACCAGTAGATAGTCACCAAAACTACACTTTGATTACCTTCAATACTCCTTTTTCTACTTCCAATCTTCCAGCTGCAGATGTGGCTCCTCCCGCCAGAAAGCTGGAATGCTGAAATGTGCCCTTCGTTTTCTGCTAGGAGTTGCAGGCCATAAGATGACGATGACCCAGATGAACTGAAACTAAAGCTAAATTTTGTTCATTTCTTCTACAAATTGAAAATTTACCTGCCCAACATACAAAGATTTGGATGTGCTCAGAACAAAGATCCATTTGGTATCTCTGGGTCCTTCCATTGTGTCCACTACATGCCTGCTCTGCTTGTAAACAAGCTTTCCCTCCGCCACTATAACTTCATATTCCTCCCTTTCTTTCTGCATTGAAGAAGCAACTCCAGTTAAAACGAAAACCCTCATCTGTACCCAAGCCTAGTAGCCAGAGAAAGAAACTCACTGGACCCAAATATTTTATGCACTGCTGCAGAAGCTTTGATCGAGGGCATTTTTCATGATTCCACTCTCTCCCTTCTCCAACATCCAGCCTGTAAATTCGTATAACCTGTCTTGTAAGTTTCGAATCGGAGACGATGCTCCCATAAACGAGTAGAAAATTTGTTGAACTCACCAGTAGAAGAAGGGTTGCCGACTCTCACAGCGGAGCCAACTATCATAGTAAAAATGGAGATTATGTCCATAACGATGGCGGGGGTCAATCTGCCAATACGATAACCATCAATCTTACACAGTTAATCGTAAATTAATGGAGCAATTTAGAGGAGAATCTTGAAATCCAGCACTTACTGCCTCAAGCCAATGCTGGAGTGCAAGTTTCCGAGCCTTCTCATCCTTCGACAGACCCTTTCCCACCTGCAAAAGAAGTGATACATTTTTAGGATCTGAACATGAAAAATAAGCAAACAACGAGTGTGAGGAATCGTGTCTTCACCTTAGCAGCCCTGGTTCTTGCTCTCGACCAGCGAGAAACAGCAGACTCTGGCCTCCCAATGTCAAAAAAAGATACTGAACTTCGTTTCAGGACAGCAAAATCTAGCAGCTTCCACCTTTAACAGATTGCGAGAAATAACAGTTGTAAGACACAAATTGCTATTGATGAGAATAATGGAAACGTAACCAGATGAAATTGGTTAACAAACAAACCATTTCTGCTCTGCAAGAACAGCGCAATCTGCAAGTCTTCTCCTTGTTCGGAAACTCTTGTACACTTTCTGCAATTTGACAGCGGCTTTGTATTTGGGGCTGCTTGGGTTCAGGTTCGGAGTAAATGGAATCCTTTCTATGGAGGGATTAGCTTTTGATAGGGGAGATTCAACCTCCGTGGCCTCCTTGAAGTTAGTGAAGTTCGCGCAATCTCCGGAGAAACGAGGGGTTTTAATCGAAATCATGGTTTCCAAGTGGAAGGGATCCTTCTCCCTTCCTTTAAAACTCACAGATCCTTCTATGATCATTTTTCCAGATCCAAAGGCATTCACTATAGTTGGTTCTGAATCTCGCCCATTGAAACTGACGGATCTCAGTGTTGTTTCCACATCGTCGCTCTTGAAACTGATGGATCTCAGGATGAGACCTTCAAAGTTCTCGTCGAATACATCATAATCATCTCTCGAACAGGAGAACGATATTCCCATTCTGTCCGATCGCAGGCGACTATTTACTGTCTGAAACTGGAAGACGTCCGTTAAGAAGGTTGCTTGCTTGGGGGCTCCGGCGACCAACACGGCGGAATGTGTTTCTTAATCCTGTCAATACAAAAACACATAAAAAACGAAAACATTGATACAATAACGTTGATTTGCTGCATAAACTACGGATAAGGGGAGAAAAAACTCGGAGAGTCCTAAAATCCAGATTTTCAAAATGTCGGACACCAACAAGAAAAACGATGAAAGATGTAGCCATTTTGGATGTGAAGAAGGTTGATGGTTTCAGCTCACGCTAGATTCAAAATTTCTCTTTCAGCTTGGAGGAAAATCTACTACAGCATCCAGCTACAGAAATTATCCAGAGAAAATGCAAAACCAATCCCAAAACCCATCATCCCCTCAGCACATTGGACGACAAAACAAAGAAATCCGAAACTCAAGCGGCCATTTCAATAAAACAGGAACTAACAATACCTCTCTTGCAATGCCTCCCTCGCCAAACAGGTCGGAAATGAGAAAGCGGGAGACGCTAAAATACGAGAGGAATTGAAGAAACTAAGAGACGAAAGAGGAAGCCCATTGTGGACAGATTGGTTGCATTGGTATATTGAACGAAACAAACAAGGCTAAACTGGGATAGTTCGTTTCTCTTCTCCGAAGGGAACAGAGTGGTTTCCCTCGCAGAAGGATACCTGCCAAATTCTGAAATAACGAGAGGCGTTGCCTTCTCCACCTAATCGCTTCCCCCAAATTTATAGCAAGTTTTGAGGAGAGAAAATCGAATCCTGCCGCTCCTCCCCATCCCCTTTGTCCAACCACATGTACTTTACCTCCTTCCCCCTTTCACACCCATAAACCCCCCCCAGCCTTTCTCTTCCCTTTTACTTCTCTATCTGTTCTTCATTTTCTTTTCTTTTACCTTTCCTTAAATTCTGCGCAGACAATATTTCTTCCACTTTCCCTTCCGTTTTCAGGCAAATTAAAACTAAAAATTGCCGCAAATGATTTTGTTCCCGTGTTAATTTTAATCTTAATTCCATGTACCCTTTATTTAGTTTTTGTTTTCTTTAGTTTCAGTTTGTCCCTGAAAAAGTATCGAACATTGAGCAGATTAAAAATGAGAGTTGATGAACCAGAACATGATTCTCAAGTTGTTGATATCAGCACCTTCTGGTTTCCCATGCAGTGGGCAAAATAACGACACACCACCAGTAGGCAGCCAAATATCTTCAAATTTGTATTTTCTTTTTTTTTTCGAATCGAGTGGGTGAGCGTGACATGATTTGGAGCTCGGAACTAAACTTAAAAAAGGCTTCTTTATCCCTTGATTTGTTCTCGATTTCTACTTTTCTTCATTTCATTGCATAGACAATTTACCCAGTCAGGATCTCAAAGTTGCTATTTGACATGGCTGCAAGTAAGCACAGTCCATGTCGCAGAAACTTACCAAAACCTCTTATCTCGCAAGCGATTGTAATCTCAAGACCAATTTTATCAGTCTCAAGATTGAAAATGACTGGAACATAATAATACTGAAAAAGTCGAAGAAACCAGAGCTTAAACAATAGATAGGGCGGGGACCGGGGAAGTTTCTCCGCAGCTTAACTGGCTAGTTTTCTACTGCCGTCGTCCAATGAAATTGTTGTTGAAAATCCATTTTCTCCATTAATGGGTCTCTGTAACTCGCATTCAATTTGATATTTGAGAATTAATTTGATAAAGAATATATGAATTGATTAGTCCAAGTTCAGGTCACATGAATGTAGAAACACATTAATGTTCCTGTCTGCAACGAATTACTTTCACAACTGCTCATTCAAAACCAACTCACAGAGACAGGTTTTGGTCAGATATGGAAAATCTCCGGTCCTTGTTCGTACTAATCCGTAAACTATTAAATTATGATACGTGGTGTAGAAGAACGCGTCCTCAGTGCAGAAAGCAGAGACACAGCAAGGATAGTCGGAAAGACGGAAAGTGCTCTTCCCTGTTCCATCACCTCGTTTTAATTATTCCCATGTTCAAATTTTTCCACAGGCGAGAGAAGACGACGACTATGAATCAAATCGGAAGTAAACAACGAAAAGGTGAATCCAGTGAGTAGCAATAGTCAACCTTCGTAGCCTTTTTGACAATGGCGACGTCTCGACAAATGCTTCGTCACGCCCATCTGTCTCTGGGAATCCCTCGCAAAAGGCAAGTACCGGTTGATCGTACGACATTTCACCAGTCTCCACGTGGCTCTTCAAATAATCGGCACGTCTCATGCATGGCTCGCTAGCTGGCTGGACGCCGGCCACTGACCACCCATCCGACGTAGTCGGATTCAGCATTTGGTCCTGCATATCGCGGAAATAACGCACCTCACGTATGCCCATAACCCGTTCGATGAAATGCCCTCAGCTTTCGTGGAAATATTTCTTATGAAGAACGGTGGTGTTTTAGTGAATTTTGTGAGAGAGAAGGGTTGAACTCTTGGGTTCTGCCTTGCAGCGAGATGAATAAAATAACAGAGCGTAGGAGCTGGAAATTATGGCGGAGAAGAAATACAGCTGTACTTTTCTCTGTCTCTGTGTCTACTCGAACTCGTATTAATGTATCCACTCTTAAAAGTCTAAAAGTTCAAGTCGTCTTCTCCGCTTCGGCCACTTTTAGGTCCAACGCGTCTTTTGGCTTCGGCAGTGGCACCGACGACGGTACGAGTATCTTATCCTTGCTTCGACACGCGCGTGCAATCAGGAACAGTCTACTATATGGGATTTCCACCAAACCTAATCCTGTTCGCTGACTCCTATTAGGTCTCTTTTTCTCAGATTTAATGGGTTTAGTTGACGTGACTGTTACAACCTCCAAGCAGATGTTGGTGATGCTGAAGATGACGCCAACGATTGAGATGGCTTAAAATTCTGAGTTACTGACACCTATTCGGGAGAATGAAAAAATGGTAAATCTTCTGAATTTCCTGTCTATCGTCTTGCTCCTCGGGTATCGTAAGTTGCTGATCAGATGACAGCTTTGAGCAAGCTTTTCTCAAGTCCCAAGTCGTTGGCGACTGAGTATTTTTATGGTGCCAAGGCATAATCTCGAGTGTGCATGTGTCTGGAGGTAAAAACAGATTAAGTAGAAGCTCTAATGAAGGAGTTGGTGTAGTAACTTCACTCCTCGTTTTGCAGTTGTTAGAGATCACGAGGCGGTACAAACTCGAACTGTATATTTACTCCAAGCCGTGTTTACAGTCGATCGAGCAGAGACCCGATGAGAGTGAAGGATATTCAGTTTTGAGTCACCGCCTAGGAGGTTGACAATCAGACCAGCCGTTCACTCGCTAGACTGACCTTGGGCGTGGCACGCGTTGACAGCTCGAAGAAATGCCAAAATGCCAGCTCCCACCTCGTCTCACATTTTCTTCTTCTGTGGATTGAGGAACTCAAGAACCCAGCCTCGTCCCAACGTGTATCACCAGACACATCGAAATGGATCTCTCCCTGAGCCTTTCGCTACAAAGTGAAGCTATTGTGACAAGTGAAATGTCTATCTTCTTTCTTTCTGATTTTCGTTTGGGTGGACTTGACAATTTGACCACGTTTATTGCAAAGAACTTTAGTGATGAAAACCCGATGGGTTGGAGTCACGTCACTGCTGATGGGGATCATGTGCATACTTGATGGACGACATCTTTGAGATTCCAGGGACAGCTTATTGTTCCAATGGGATCACCCACCAACTGATGAGGCCACATGAGCACTTGAAAGAAGATATCCTCCAGCCATTTTGACCATTCAACATTGAGGACAAAGTTGATACTCGAAGGGTGGAACAAAACAATCCGTCAGTAATAACATAGTTAGTCTTTTCTTTAAGTACGCTTGAGTTTTTTGTAATGTAGTCGTCTTTTGCTTATTTAAGAATGCTAGAATTGTAAAGCTTAGCTTGAATTAAGCTGAGCTGTTGAGATGTAAAGCATAGCTTAATTGAAGCTGAGCTTGAATGTAATAAGAAGGATATAAATAAATGAGAAATCACTTAAGAGGGAACATTTTTGGAGCCCTCTTTCTCACTCACTCTCGTGCCTCCACCCCTTTCTCTCCCCTTCCTCTTGTTCTCTTCCCTAGCACTCTCACTCTCTCTACTCTCTCTTACTCATTCTCTTCTCCCTTCCGCTCTTCTCTCTTTCCCTCCTCCCTTCTCTAACTCCAATTCTCTCTAATTCTTCCTCTTCCCTTCCCATCCATTTCCTTCCTTTCTCCAATTTCCTCCTATCAGAAATTCGAAAATTAAGGAATGTTTCACAAACAGGTTTTCCGACTCAAACCCACAATGGATTTTCAATAGCTAACTAGGCAATAAAAAGGTCTTGTTCAAGTAAACCTTAGGGGAGGTTGGGGTGGGGGTGTGAATAGGTTGATTAAGATTTTTATAAATTAACAAAAGTCATACAAACAAATCAAGTACACCAAAATTTTATAGTGGTTCACAATCATTATTTCAAATTGCTACTCAACTCCCAAGGAACTCTTGTCTTGGAATTAAAAGATTCATTATGAAAAGCCAAATGACATCTAAAATGTTGAAACACATTCAATTACAACGCCTACCCAAACTCTTTGGTACTTAAGGTCAGTAGCTCTAGGTATAGGCATCTAGACCCAAAAGGATTTAAAAAACAATGAGTGAGAGAATGTGATAAGAAGAAGAAGAAGAAGAAGAAGAAGAAGAAGAAGAAGAAGAAGGAGAAAGAGAGGAAAGGGAGTTCAGCTAAGACAGTGAGAGAAGAGGGAAGGAGGATTAGGTAAAGTGATGTCCTAATTCTTTCCCTCTATGTATTTATAATAATGAGAGAGTCAATAATTACATCATTACCCTTTACCCTAAGGAGGGAGCAAAAAGGACCAAAAATCAAAAGTAATTTACAACATGCCACTACAACAAGGTTATCTTCCAACACTCCCCCTCAAGCTGGGGGAGAGAAAACATCGTAGATATCCAGTTTGGATGTGATTGGCTTTGTAAGTATATTTGCTACCTATCCTTGAGATGAAACATGTTTGCGAGATAAAATACCAACTTGAAATTTCTCCCTTATAAAGTGACAATGTACCTCAATATGTTTTGTTTTCTCATGGAAGACTAGATTTCTAGCAATATGAATGGGTGCTTGGTTGTCATAATGTAATTCTATAGGGGCTTCTTTGTAGAACCCCAATTGAGTAAGAAGTGATCTGATCCATAGAAGATCACTAGTTGCGTGGGTTATAACTCTGTATTTTGCTTCTACATTGGATCTTGCAACAATATTTTACTTTTTACTTCTCCATGTAACCAGGTTACCTCCAATTAAGGTACAATACCCAGAAGTAGACTTCCTGTCATCAGGTGATTCAACCCAATTTGCTTCCGCAAAACATTCAATGTTGAAGTGACTATAATTTTAATAGAGAAGTCCCTTCCTCAGGGCTCTTTTTAAATACCCCAGTATCCTCTCCAAAGATTGCCAATGGATAAGTTGTAGTTTACCCATGTACTGACTAACCCCACTTACTGCGTGCGATATATTTGGTTTGATCACTGTGAGGTAAATAAGCTATCCCACAAGTCTCTGATATTTACCTATATCAACATCTTCACCAGAACTTTGCACATAGGTTTGTGTTAGAATCCATAGGAGTATCTACTAGTCGACATCCCATAATTCATGTGTCCTCAAATAGATCAAAAACATACTTTCTCTGAGATAATACGACTTCTTTTATACTAGTTGCATCATTGTCGGTTAAGAAAATATCATCCACATAAACCACCAGTAATACTCTTCCTTTTAAGATATTCTTGATAAAGACAAAAATGATCTACTGAGCACTGATTGAATTCAAACTACAACATTGTTTGGCTAAATTTGTCAAACCAAGCCTGATGACATTGTTTAAGGCCATATAAATATTTCATCAATCTGCATACTAACTCCCTCTCAACCACAAAACCAGGAGGTTGATGCATATAAATTTTTTCCTTGATATCACCATTGAAAAATGTATTCTTCACATCTAACTGATAAACCGGCCAAGAGGAATTAGTAGCGAGTGATAATAAGGTTCTTACTTAATTTAACTTGGCCACTAGGGAGAAAGTTTCCTCATAATCTACTCCATAGCATTGAGTAAACCCTTTTGACACTAGATGGGCCTTGAGATGAGTTACAGAACCATGTGGATTGTGCTTGATAGTAAAAACTATTTACAACCCACAATTTTTTTTTTTTGGGAGGAAGTAGAATCAAGGCCCACGTCTAATGCTCATATAATCAATTCTTTTCCTCTTCCATTGTTGTCTTCCATCCTGTATGCCTCAAAGCCTCCTGATACGACAGTGTGACAAAGTTAGAAGAAATAGATGTAAGAAATTGACAAGAAGAAGAAGACAAACAATGACGAGAAACAAAATTTGATATAGGTTATTTTCTAAGCGCTATGGCCCGAGTATGAAACTGTGGATCAAATATAGGAGGGGAAGATGGAGACTCGGAGGGATCTTTAAACTCCATATGTGTGGTATCTACCGATGCTTTAGGGGACTGAGTAGAGAGATCCACATCAAGTGGCACAAAAGGCTTTGGAGCTACTTGAATAGATGAAAGACCCAGAGGAGCACCCTTGGAAGAATAAAAGGATGCATCCTAAAAAAATGTGACATCCTTGGAGACAATTCACTTCGAAAGAGAAGGATTATAGCAAATATATCATTTTTGGGTGTGAGAGTGTTGGAAGATATGATTTAATTAGGGTGTAATTGATGTAATTGTTTTATGTTTTTTGTCTCTTCACTCTTACTAGGGTGAATGGCATTATTATAATATTATAATTTTATCAGTTATAAATAGAGCTTAAGAGGGAACGTTTGGACTAAGTCTAGAACCCCATTCTTCCTCCTCTTTTCTCCCCAACATGTTGTCTTCTTCTTTCTCTATGATGTAGTCCATGGAGTCCTGAAAATCAACATAGTATTAGAGTATTGATTTTTAGGACTCGTAGCTATGATATTTTAACTATGGTTAGTTTTATCGGTAGATGAATATTTTTTGCTCTGTCAATCGATTTAGTCAGGTTTGGAATTCTCGTGTGATTCTTGACTAGGAATAGTTTTTCCTTTGTCAATTGATGTCGTCAGGTTTGAAATTCTTGTGTGATTCTTGACTGTATCCAAGTTTGTTTGGTTTTTTTTGTAGCCTGGCGGTTGTGCCTATCTGTTGGAAATCCTTTTGGTGTTGTTTTTAATGGCTTATGTGTAGCATTTTAGTAGAAATATATAGTTGTTGTTCTATTAAAAGTAGATGTTTGATGTATCTTCCCTTATTGAACTGTATTTTTGCGCGGAGATCCTAATCTTCTGGATTTTTCTCTTTGACGTTTCTCTCCCCCTCTACTGAAGTTAGAGAACCTCTTCTTCTAGCTCTAGTACCTCTTCTCTCGGCTTCACCGTGTTGTCTCCAAGCCTGAACACCCAAAGTGTACCTACGAGGCATCATCACTTGTTCTTCCAAATGTTGCTTCCTTTGCTAAGATTGATCAACACTTGATATCTTTGTTGCCTACTGGTTCTCGTTGGTTGTTTCCTATCCTGCTGTCTCTCTACTGGCTTTTCTATCATCATGCTTGCCAGTCCAAAAATTGTATTAATTTTCTGATTTCAGTATAAACATCCAGAAGATTACTAGTTCATCGTTGTTGTGTTGTTGTCTGATTGTCGTCCAAAGTTGCCGTTAATGATCCACTCACTCCCATTAATCTTATATCTTCATCGGATTGGAAAACTTGTCGTTAATCTACTTGCTCTGTTCTGCTTCATCTACCCCGAGACTCTGAGCCAATCACTAAGCTGGTTGTAGATTGCTATGTTCTTTGCCAGATTGTATTTCGCTACCAATTGGTAAATGTAATTAATTTATGTTTTTTTTTTCTCTTTTTCACTCTTAATAGGGTGAAAGGATAATTATAATATTGTACTTTTATCAGTTATAAATAGAGCTTAAGGGGGAGGGTTTCTTCCTCCTCTTTCTCCCCAATGTTTGTTATTCTTCTTTATCCATGATGTAATCCACGGAATCGTAAAAATCAACAGAGAGTAACTCAAAATATACACTTAATAGCCCTCGGGTCCAACTTGCTCTTTTGTGGGATGTGACATGAACCAAACATGTACAACGAAAGACCTTCAAATCAAGGGAGAAAGGGTCCTCATATGGAAATAACAAAGAATATGGGGACTTATGAGCAAGTATTGAAGATGGTAGCCTGTTAATAAGGAAAAAGCTATAAGAATTGTATGAGGCCAATAAAAAATAGGGCACATGTATGGAATAGAGTAGGCCACGGGCTACCTCAAGGAGATAACAATTTTTCTTTTCTACTACACCATTTTGTTGAGAGGTGTGAGCACAAGATGTTTAATGGATAATGCCATTATCCTTATAGAAGGATTGAAAATCACCTGATAGGTATTCTCTAGCATTATCAGAACGAAGGAATTTTATCTTTTTACCAAATTTAGTGAAAACCATGGCTTGAAATGATTTTAAAATAGGAACTTCAGACCTATCTTTGAATAAAAATAGCCATGTAACTTGAGTAAAGTCATCAACAAATGTAACGAAATACTTAACTTGAGAGATATTTGAGACACTCAATGGACCCCATATATCCGAATGAACCAAGGAAAAGGGAGAAACACTTTTAAGTTCAGCTCGAGGAGAGTATGTAGTCCTCTAGTGTTTGCTTAACTAACACACTTCACAATTCAGACTAGATAGATTTTTCAAGGAGGGAAAAAAGTACTAAAGTGATGATGATGCTGATAGATGCCCGAATTTGTTGTGCCATAAATTTGCCTCTATCTGAGAAGTAGAAACTGTAGTCACTAGAGGCGAGTCTAAATAATAAAGGCCTCCTTGTTCATGTCCTCCACCAATCACCTACTTCATTGCTAGATCCTGAAAAACACAAGAAGAAGGTGAGAAGGTGATAGAACAATTAAACTTCTATGTTAACTTACTGATAGACAACAAATTTAATGAGAATTGAGGCACAAATAAGACATTAGTTAACTGAATTGTGGGAGTAGCAAAGGAGAAACCCTTCCTAAGAAATTTGGTTTGAGAAACATTTGCTATAGTAACAAACTTTTTTGGTAAGCATGGAGACATGGAATGTAACAAACTCTTATTATCTATAAGATGCTTGGAGGCCCCTAAGTTCTTAATCCAAGACGAAGATGAGGAAGTGGTAGAAGTCATACTTGAGACAGTGGTACCAGTTGCAATAGAGGAGAAACATGTATAAGTAGATACCATCAAAGTCTTCATCCTTTGTAATAGTTCAAATTCATCATCTGAGACAATCTTCCATTCTGCCACATGGTTTTTTCTTTATTCTTTCTAGTATTATTAACCAAGGCCTGATTGGCAATAACCTAATCTAGCTTATGATAAAGCTTCCAACAAGTGTCCCCTAGATGATTCAATCCTCCATAGTAAGTGCACACCCTGTTATTAGTCCTCGAAGGCCCACAACTAGCTCTACCACCTCTTCTTTTGCCTCCTCTATAATTTTTACCCATATTCATATATCTTTCAGCCATTATTTGAGGAGTATCCAATCCTTCAATGAACAATATCAACCCAACAAGGGAGAGAGGAAACCAATCAGATCTTAAAACCGAATAAAGAATCACCAACCTGAGCCAAAGATGAACCAACTTGAGAGAAGAAAACCAACCCAAGCTTAACTAGCATTCATCATCAATCATGGATCAAATAAAGATTCCACATGCTAGCTCATGTCATGTAAGGTAAATTTCATGCCTTTCTTAAAGGTGAAAAAATCTTAAAGGACCTATCAAAACTCAAGGTATCCTAAAATAGAACCTTAAGCCAAGGGAGCAAGATTGATGAAAAAGTAATCCGAATTCAGCCAATATCCTTCATTAACCATGCACTAATTTAAGGAGTTAATTACTACACGTGTCGGTCCACACCAGTCAAACAAATTTTATATATTTCTTAGTTAAGAAAGGAAATAAAACCATGCTCAAAATGAGCCTCTTTCAAATAAAGGAAACTTTCCTCTTTGAATAAAAACGCCACTTATACCAAATTAATCACAATCTTTGATTTCTCTTCTTGCCTTATTTTTTAATGTTAGGGAATCAAGAATACAGGCAAGTGAGATTATACCAAAAAATTCAAGAAATCTCGATCAACTTAGGGATCTCCCGAAGAAGGAACTTTCCTTCTAAAACCTTTGTCGCTAACTAGTATTGAGAGGTCAAATCTTTGACTTCCTTCTTTCCTCAAATAAATTAGGAAAGATATTCCAAAGAATAAATTGATATGGACAATCTTCAAATAGACCAAAAAAAAAAATGCAATAGTTCTTGCTTAAAAATCTCTCCTTTCGGTTGGCAATTTTTTGAAGGAAAATTTTTTCCTTCTAAAGACAAAGGCACCACCTTGAGCATCTAAATCAAGGCTTTCCTCTTTGATATTTTCTAATCCAAAAAAATCTCAACATTCAAGGCTTCCAACTTGAGAAAAAAATACAGATCTTCTTCCTAAACAAGAAACTTGCTGCAATTCACAAATCATTCTTGAGTTCTACAAACTGAAACTTATTTTGCAGCCATACCTTTGATCTATGAGAAAAAAACTAACACACATATGCACAACCTTTGATCACAAAGCATGGACGTAGCTAGATAATAACATGACTTGATCCTAACACACATATGCACCACCTTTGATCACAAAGCATGGACATAGCTAGAGAATTGCATGCCTTGATCCAAATTTTTTTTTTATCAAGCTTCATAACAAATTGATTCTTTTTCGAAAGAAGCATGAGTAGAGCATGCCGAAGATAACCAGCCAAGAACTTAATTCATAAGGTGAGATAATTTTAAAAAAATCTGAATGAATCGTATCAATAACCATCCTCTTGTCTGTGCCATAACAATAGTTATCTCAAAAAAAATAGAGGAAAAAAATTATCTCATATGAGCAAAAAAGAGTCAATATCAAACCCTTGTTTAGCTATACATGTTTACCTAAAGAACTTGGTTAATCCAATAACATAATTTTTGGATCCTAAACCTAATGCTCTGATACCATGTTAGATTTATGATCCAATGAAGAGTATAGTAAAGGAACTAGGTGTTGAAGAGCAGATATGAAAGAGTCTTACATGACTCTCCCAATAAAAAGTCTTACAGAGGTAGAATTATTATGGAAGGTCTCATGGAAGAGTTTTAGTTACAAGATGTTTTAGTCATTTTAGTCTTCTATTTATGTTCAGTTGTTTAATTATGCTAGGACTTTTCTTTAAGTGTTAGACTTTGGGTGTAATTGGGACAATGATAGTTTAATTGTAATTGAACTCTAATACTTTCTTTTATTACAAATAGGGGCTCATGTACTCAGATTACATCAAGTCGGTAAAGTTTTTCTTGTCCAAAAATTCAACATAGTATCAAAGCATGTTCTATGAGTTAACTTGGTGAACCGACAAAGATAATGTGATCCTTTGTTTATCTATCATCTCTAGTAGTTTAGATTCGTATTCTATCTTTTTTTCTCTTTCTAGTTCCAATACCATTTTTTTCTTGGAGTTCGTATCTCCATACTGATATGTTAATATTATAAATTATATTTTGACAAAAAGAAATTTGAGTCTACTTTCTAACTCTAAAATAATTTTGTCAATTAGATTTTTCTACATAGAAAAATCAATATTTGAAGCAACAAAGAATAGACTGCATGAAAGGTTTGAGCAACAGGAGCAAGCTTCAACTTTCGAGCCATTTTTATGCTATCAAGAACTAAACTTTATATAGAGAATTAAACATCAAAAGAAATATCTTTAAGTATATTTTATTTTCTATTCAACCAATACTCAATCTAAGTTTTCTAGAGAGAGATATCGATCTCGGAAGAGTCAATGGTCATGCTGGCCAAAGAAGAAAGAGTACTCGGTTCGGCCAGATTACAGAGTCCAAAATCTATCAAATTATTTATCTCAAAAGAAGTTAATTTTATGAAGTGAATTTATACTTGGATGAAAGGTATTAAAGTCTAATTTCATAAGGAGAAATTTTCATATTGATCTTGTAGATATTTAAGGATATATTTTGCATTGAATTTGTCAAGGGTCAATCAACAGAACAAAGAGAATCAAGAGGTCATACAAGATTCAAGAATGAATCTTTTTGTGTAAAACTATATATTAAATTAAATATTTTCTATTCTGGTTTCTTGAGAAATAAACCGTTTGTGATTCTGAGCTATATTTTGGGGGATACCAAAAGTTTGTTTTTCCAAAAATCTTTTTTTTCTTATTTTCTCTTCCTTTATCTTGGCATTGATGTGAATTGAGTTTCTTTTTCACCTAAAATTCAAGTTTTTTAGCCAAATTAGTCTTTTAATTAGAGACTTTTGCTCTAACTTCAACTCTATGTTATTTTTTGAAGCCTCTTTAATCCAAGAAATTTCTTATCTTTGGAAAGTCTAATTTAGGAAAGTGTTGCTAATTCAGGAAAGTCTATCATTGGAGTGTTTCTATCTTGATTCCGCAAAATCTAGAAAGTAATTCAAATAGGAATTATTTGAGTATTTGATTCGAAACTTTCCTCATATGGAGTGTTTAATTTGGAAAAAGAAACTTGTAAGTTAAGTTTTGCAATTATCAGAATTTCCATAGTCAATGTTGTTTTCAAGTTTTGTGTTTTTGTTACTTTGTTGTATATCTTCTACATCGTCAACTTTGAAAAAAATTTCTCAACCTCATGAAATTAATTTGAGGTCATACTTGGTCAATTTTTTAAAGTTATTTTTCTATAGTTACAGTCTCCTTCTTATTATTGAGGTGGTACTTTTTCCTTCGTTACATTCCCCCCATACTCCTTTTTATCAGTTAGCTTTTCCTACCATCTTTTTTTTACTCTTGCATACCCCTTTGGGCCAACCACTTGTGTGTTGCTTCGGTTGGTTTCTCTTTTTATATATATATGGGTGTTTTAAGTCCATTGAGAGTTTTTATGAATACCCTTAAGTGGGTTTTTATCATTGACCTTTGAGCGACAGGCGCTATCCTTTTAAGTGATTATTATCACGATTTTTGTTTGAAATTCTATGAGGATGGTTTCAAAAAAAATTATACAAACATCACCCATCTTATTTTTTGAGAGTCTGTATCCAATTGAGTTCTTATCCTCGGAACACCTTGATGGAGGAGATAATAAATACAATTATGTTTTTGTTTCTAGTTGGTATTACACTGATACCTTCCAGCTTGAGAGGGAGAAGTAGAATGTAAGATTTAGGATCTCATGATAGGTACCCGGCCAAGAGGGTGAGAGTTGATAGAAAGAAGAAGAAGAGAAGAGAGGGATGGCTACGAAGATGGAGAGAGAGAGAGAGAGAGAGAGAGAGAGAGAAGGTTTGACAAAAACGTGTAAGGATGAATTTGAGAGAGAAGAAGGGAGACTTAAAGATCTACCCCTTGCATTGAGCCTCTATTTACAGTTTATGAAGGGAGTTACAATGATTATATTGCCCTTAGGGCTACAAGTTCTCAAAAGGAAAAGACATAAGTAGACATACATCATCTTCTCTATTTACACCTTTGTGCCATCCTTATGTGAAAGACACAAATTTACACCATTTGCCATCTCTTTGATGTGGGGAAGGTATTTACCTTAATGCCCCTTTGAGATGTTTTCCAACATAGAAGAAGTACAAGAAAATGTATTTTATTCTATATGTTGTCGTAATTTTTATGTGACCAAAGATTTTATTCAAGAAAGTTGAAGCACAAAAGATGATGTTTTTGCATCTGTGTTGAATTTTTTCCAGCAAAAGAAAATTTAAGTCCAAAATTTTTTTTTATTGCAAACTGAAATTATAAGCCACAACTTGAGGGGGAGTGGTGAAGAGCATATATGGAAGAGTCTTACATCATCCTCACAATAAGAAGTGTTACAAAGCCAAAATTATAATGGAAGGAGGTCTCACAAAAGATTTAAGTTAAAAGGTGTTTTAGTTATATTAGTCTTCTATTTATGTTCAAATGTGTACTATGATTTTTTTAAGTGTTAGACTTTGGGTGTAATTGGAAAAAGGGTAGTTTACTTATAATTGGACTCCCCCCTAAAAAATTTCAAGGGAAGAAGTCGTAGGAAAGAGGAGGACTCCAACAAAAATGAAGCCTAAAGGAGGAGCTAAGAGAAGATTTTAGTTTAGCAGATAGTTGCTTAGGAGGATCTCCCTTAGATTGCACATCCTTAAGTGGTGAACACATTAGGGATGTCTGCTTACCATAGGACAAAGAAGAAGCTGAAAACCTTTCTTATGCAAGGCTACAACCAACAAGTTGCTAATATGTTTAACAAGATGGATCATCTAGAAAGAGAGTTTAAACAGTTAGAAAAAGATTTTAAATATTGATGAATCTGTTTATTTTGATGTTAGAACGGGCGTAACTCCCTATGTTGGATGCAAAGACTTACACCACTCAATTAATTGCAGTAGTTAATTAAAATGCACACTTTTATATTGATTTACAACAAAACTAGACATATAACTTAGACCTACAAAGGGATTTTGTAGAAGCTATATATGCCTCACTAGTCTAAACCCACATGGGGATTTTTAGTAGCTCAACCAACACGCCAACATGGAGCATTCAAGCCTCTTCCTCTTGGCTCAGATTCATCCTTGCACTTTTCTCTCTTTTCCTCTTCTTTTTCTCCCTTGGTTTCTTTTCTCCTCTCTAAGAGCTAGAGTTCCTCTCTTCTCTCATTTCCTTGAGAGTTCTTGTGCTCAAGTGTTGACACTTGAAACCAATAAATCAATCACTCATGTTTTCTATGATCTCTCTTGGCTTCATTGTAAAATTTTAATACACATTTGTGAGTATTCTATTTTTACCTCTTTTACGTGAGTGGTCCCTTCATGGGTTACTTCAAGTTTATCCTATACTTATTTTATTGTAATTTTACCTATTACTCTGTAATGTTTAATGGCACTTAGTGAACATAGAAGAAAGTTTCAAGGTTTTTTTATTCATGGACACTTTCTTGTTTTTTTCTATGATGAACTCTTTAGATGACTTCTCTACTTGTTTATCACCTTCCCATTTCATGGGAATGTAGGGACTTTGGGTTATAATTTCTCATACATCAAACTCAAAATCTAGGAGGAATGCCTCATCATGTACTTCCTATGGGAGTAATTCTTCCCATTGTTGAAACTTAGGATTCCATGATGTATAATCACAATAGAATAGGATTAAGGGGTGAGAAAAAGAAGAAGAGTTGTGGAGAGAAAGTTTTAGGAGGAGAAGAGGAAGAGTGACGAATTTGGAGAAAAGAGGAGGAAAAATAAGGTAATGGACTTAGTCCAATCCCTCCCCCTTAAGCTCTATTTATAAATGATAAAAGTACCAATATTACAATTATATCTTCACCCTAGTAAGAGTGAAGAAGAGATAAGAAACGTAAACTAATTATATCAATGACACTCCAACATATTCATATCTTCCAAAACTCCTCCTCAAGCTGGGAGGTAATGGTAGTGATCCCAACTTGAAACAAATAACATAGATATAGTAATAAGCTTCTCCATCTGGTATCCCAAGTATAAGTACAACACCGGGTACAAATTTTCAAAAGGGTAGAAATGGGTGATAATTTGAAACCAACCTCAAATGATTTCGAACAAATATAGTGATAATAATCATTAAAGTGGGTATTGCCTATCATTCACAAGACAAAGATAAAACACATATGGATACCAATAAAAAATCTCAACGGACTTAAAAACACCCATATATAAAAAAGACCAACCATAGCAACACACCGAAAAGGGTTAGCCAAAGGGGGTAAATGGGAATCAAATAAAGGAAGGTAAGAGAAAGGTTGCCAAATAATAAAAGGGTAACGGGGAATCAATAGGAAGATAAGATGAAAGAAGTTGGGGCCATCATGTGCTTTATTTTCTGAACTTATTCAAATTCTTCATCATATGAACCAGTGCTGACAACAACCACCAAATAATGAACCCAAGGCAAACAAATGAGGAGTTTTTCAATAATAATGTCTCAATCGAAGAGACACAATAGTAGCTGCGATAATGAGCCAATGCCAAAATAACACATTCCAAATATGTTGTTATATAGTAGCGAATAACCAGTAAATAGTAAAAGTTTTAAAGAGTAATAAGGACACATGAGATAATCTTCAACAATGTCATCCTTGAATAAGTAAGATGTGCACCAAATAATAAGATGAAACCGAGTAATAAGCTACCAATAAGTTGAACCAAGTGTTGTTAATCTTCTCGAAAAGAATAACTTAACTGAGTGCCGCTGGTTCTGAGAGCAGTCGAAAGGTCTTCTAAAAAATAGAGAAGAGTGAATAAAACAGTAATGGATGTTGCTTCCACACTTACTGTATTAGTGATTAATTCAAGCACC
Organism: Aristolochia californica; assembly: GCF_029961685.1. NCBI lineage: Eukaryota > Viridiplantae > Streptophyta > Magnoliopsida > Piperales > Aristolochiaceae > Aristolochia > Aristolochia californica. Next base: position 26,826,554 of record NW_027182290.1, on the reverse strand, counting down.
AAACCAAGAGCTAGCCATATTAAACCAACTAATTAGCAGCCAATGACGTAAGTGTCCTATATCTTAATATAGTCCATGCTTAGAGATGTAATTACATAATGAAACCGATTCTGAAAGGCAAAATTAAAAATCAAAGGCAAATTTTGAGGCTAGACCAGTTATAGCTTAAAAGGATTTCACAAAGTGATAGGTTGAGCAAGGCTGCTCACTTCATATGGGGATGAGTACACCGAGTGTTGCTCCAACTTGATGTCAATATGTTGCAAGGATTTCTCAAAACCAGAGAACAAACACACATTTTGAATCTGATCCTAGAACAAAATCTCCTTACATAGATACTTTGTAATTTACAACATTAAATCAAGTAACTACTTTTTTTGGCAAGTTGTCATAATTCAGAATAGGAACACTTCTTCTCTTTGACAAATAAATCAAGGAAATTATCTTAAAATAAGATGATCTTCTAAAGATTCTTTCCAGATATTGTTAGTTAAAAAAATTAAAACTTTCCAACTCAAAAAGTGAAGCAAACAATTCGGTTTAAATTCGGATCTTAAGATGCAATAGGATACCAACATGACCATTGATTCTTCCTATGTGAATATCTCCTTAACCATAGATTATATTGACATAAATTTTCTCCTTATAAAGCTAGAATTAAATACCTTTCATCCAAGTATAACTTCTCATAAAATATACATATTTTCAGAGAAATAATCTAATATATTTCCGACTTTATAATCTGGCCAAAGTAAGTACTCTTTCTTCTTTGGCCAGCATGAGCATTGACTCTTCTGAGATCGATATCTCCATCTATTGCTGCTTGACCTTTCTTGCTTCAAATGCCTATTTCTCTCTAGAAAAATATGATTTCAACAATTCTTTTTTGGGTTGGAAACTAGACTCAATTATATTTCCAACAGTATATAATTTTTAATACTAAACATACAGTAAGAGAGTTAAAAATTCAATGAAAAAAATGAATTGGGAAATAAGACTAAAGGAAAAACGAGAAACTCCTCCTTTTTTCCTTTTTGTTTTCTTCCTCCCTTTCTTCTCCATCTTCTTCTCCTTTACCATATCAGATCATTGCCTACTCTGATACAATATTGAAACTTAGGATTCCATTATGTATAATCAAAGTAGAAGATGATTAAGAGGTAAGAAGAATAAGAAGAGTAGTGGAGAGAAGGTTTCAGGAAGAGAAGAGGAAGAGTGATGAATTTGGAGAAAAGAGAGGAAGAATAGGATAATGGACTTAGTCCAAATACCCCCTCCCTTTCATTAAGTTCTATTTATAAATGATAAAAGTACCAATATTATAATTGTACCCTTCACCCTAATAAGAGTGAAGAAGAGACACGAAATATAAACTAATTATCAATGACACTTCAAAATATTCATATCTTCCAACACCCATCAAATAGAGATGATTTTGTGACACAAATTTCTGTGGCAAAGTCCGAGAAGAGTTACTAGTAGCCATAATTGAATATTTGATACTAAACGCATTAATTCAGCTTTTGAGAAACTTTCCTCTGATACCATTTGAAAAGAGTTTTAAGGATAAGATTGGGGTGGGGGGATATTGGGTGTGTGAATCAGCTTATTTAGGCTTTATGATGGTTTAATTTTTTTTACTTAAATGGGACATCCACTAATTTTTTTATGGTAGTTCACAATCAATATTTCAGATTGCTACACCATTCTTAGGGAGCCCTTGTTTGACATTAAAAATTTCACTATAACTTGTCAAACAACATCTTCAACATAGAACCACTAAGGTTCAAGTTACCACACCTGTCCAAACACCTTAGGACTTATGGTCAATAGCTCTAGGTACAAATATCTAGACCCTAAAAAGGATTTTTAATCAACAAGAACAAGTGTTTCTTGCTTTAAAATTAAAGGTCAAAATCTACTTGAAAGGTAAATATCAAATGCAATACTAAACAATTACACCTTAATCCTAGTAGAAACAACTAAGATATCAGCATCACTAGTATTAATTTCAAAATAAATTTGAGAATATTATTTGCAAATAAGTTTGTAAATTCACATAAAAGTTTGAATAGAAAGTATCAAAACTTCTTTCAAATGGTAAAAGAGTTCTGAGTTTATATAAAGATTGAGAACAATAATACTTAGCCCTTTGAAGAAAAACATTGAGAAGATACCTTCTTAAAAAATTGAAAAATCCTAGTAGAAACAACTAAGATATCAGCATCACTAGTATTAATTTCAAAATAAATTTGAGAATATTATTTGCAAATAAGTTTGTAAATTCACATAAAAGTTTGAATAGAAAGTATCAAAACTTCTTTCAAATGGTAAAAGAGTTCTGAGTTTATATAAAGATTGAGAACAATAATACTTAGCCCTTTGAAGAAAAACATTGAGAAGATACCTTCTTAAAAAATTGAAAATTAAAAGATTTGAGAGGCATTAAGAATGGGCTAGGAAACTTTGAAAATTCATGTAGGCAATTGATGATTAGTCTAGAGAGGACTTGGTATTTGTAGCACAAAATCTTAATTTCAAAAACTAGTTGTTGCATAAGATTAGCCATGTTTCTAGCATTTGGTTAAAATCAATGAAAAATATTCTACAATTATAAAAAAATACTTATTAATTTTACTTGTGTTGCTGAACATTTTGGTAGCTCACTTACATGATCTCAATACCTATAGCTCTTGTTATTGCCTTAGGAATGTGCATCCTTTTTTTTTCTTCCAATGGGTATTTAAGTCGCATCTTCATTTTCCTAACTCGAAATCCTTTAATCTACTACTTCCTATTAGGGTTGAGTCCATTATTTTGGGGTCGTATCTTCTATGTTCTTTTTCTTGCTAGGATCGAATCCTTCTTATATGGTCGACTTCTATAAATGATTCTTTCCTACAAGGTAATGCTATAACTGAGGTGGGTGAACCCTCGTAGATATCAGGTGCCCACATATATATAGTTAAAAGAGATATGGAGTCCAAAGAGGAGGGGTTTTCTTCGGGGTTCGAGAGATGGAAAAGATAAGGCCCCACAAGTTGTTAATTCGCCACTGGGGAATTCACATGAAAGGGAATGAGGAATTCTCAACGAAAAAAGTGAACTCCTATATATGATTTTTTTTGGCAAGAGTCAAATCCTTTTTAATTCCAAAACTTATCATTTGTAGATTTTTGCTCCTTGGTTCATTATGCTTGTTCAATGGGGTTAACTCCTTTTGAATTTCCAACATAGAATTTGACTTGATTCTCTTGTGATATGCCTGACTTTCAACAATGTGGGTATTGGGTGTGAGTATTTTTAGGAATTAGTCGCTCTGATTCAAAATGTTGATTTTCAGGACTCCATGGATTTAGCTCATGGAGAAAAGAGAGAGAGACCCATCGGGAGAAAACAAGAAGAAGAAGAGGTTATGGACTTCATATCCTAACCCTTCCCCTAGAGCTCAATTTAAAGATTAATCAAACTACTGTATTACAATAATATCCCTGAACTTAGGGTTTAGGGTTTACGGTTTTAACCCTAGAACTTTAACCTAATTACATCAATGTCATCTCTATGAGATGACTCTTTATTTACCATCCTGTCATCATTGTATGTGGGCCTATGGACCTTCTCCTTCATCTATGGGCCTTGAGCCCATCTTCTATATCTCTTAGATGTATGAGCCTTCTTTGGTCTTATGGGCTTGAGCCTATCTTCCTACACACTTGGATATGTGGGCCTTCCTTGGTTGTGTGGGCTTGGGCCCTATCTTCCAACACAAAACTAGTCAGAACAATAATAATCACAGAAGAAGAAAAACAAGCACGAAAAAACACAAGATTTATACAGTTTTTCCTCAAGGTAAGACTACGTCTTATTTTCTGCGCTACAGTCATCCATTGTGAAAATAAAATAGTTTACAAGAGAAATCGCACTCATGTGTTTTTCTTTAACATCTTTCAACCACAACTGATGATCTTACTCTGGGTGATAACCTTAACAACGACGTAAGGTGTTAATTAGGCTCCACAACTTAACAAGTATTGGGTGTGTGAATCGGTTTATTTAGGCTTTGTGGTAGTTTAAATTTTTTTGACTCAAATGGGATATCTACTAAAATTTTTATGGTAGTTCACAATCACTATTTCAGATTGCTACTCCATTCCTAGGGAGCCCTTGCTTGGCATTAAAATTTTCACCATAACTTGTCAGACATCATCTTCAACATAGAACCACTAAGGTTCGAGTTACAACACCTACCCAAACACCTTAGGACTTATGGCCAATAGCTCTACGTACAAACATATTGACCCTAAAAAGGATTTTTAATCAATAAGAACAAGTGTTCCTTGCTTTAAAATAAAGATAAAAAACTACTTGAAAGGTAAATATCAAATGCAATACTAATCAATTACAGCTTACTCCTAGTAGAAACTGCTAAGATATCAACATCACAAGTACTAATTTCAAAATAAAATTGAGAATACTATCTGCAAATAATTTTGTAAATTCACAATAAAAGTTTGAATACAAACTATCAAAACTTCTTTCAAATGGTAAAAGAATTATGAGTTTATATAAAGATTCAGAACAATAATACCTAGCCCTTTGAAGAAAAACATTGACAAGATACCACCTTCTCAAAATTTTGAAAATTACAAGATTTGAGAGGTATTGAGAATGGGCTAGGAGGCTTTGAAAATTTATACAGCAATTGATGATTAGTCTAGAGACGACTTGGTATTTTTAGCACAAAATCTTAATTCAAAAAACTAGTCATTGCATAAGATTAGCCATGTTTCTAGCATTTGGTTAAAATCAATGAAAAATATTACAATATTATAAAAATACTTATTAATTCTATTTGTGTTTCTTAACATTTTGGTAGCTCACTTACATGATCTCAATACCTATGGCTCTTTTTATTGCTTCTAGAAAGTTAGGAATGTGCATATGTGCATCAAGGAATCAAATTCTTTGACGAGGGTCAAATCCTTTTTTTTCTTCCAATGTGTATATAAGTCGCATCTTCGTTTTCCTAACTCAAAATCCTTTAATCGTATGCTTCCTATAGGGGTTGACTCCGTTATTTTGGGGTATTATCCTCTATGTTCTTTTTCTTGCTATGAACGAATCCATCGTATATTGTCGACTCCTATAAATGATTCTTTCCTGTAAAGTCCACTCCTATACATGATTCTTTCTGCCAAGAGTAGAACCCTTTTTAATTCCAAAACTTATTGTTTGTAGAGTTTTGCTCCTTGCTTCATTATTCTTACTCAGTGGGGTTGACTCCTTTTGAAATTCCAACATAGAATTTGACTTGATTCTCTTGTGATATGCTTGACTTTCAACACCATGATGTGATATTGGGTGTGTGAATTCATTTATTTAGGCTTTATGGTTGTTTAAAATTTTGATTCAAATGGGACATCTACTAAGATTTTTATGGTAGTTCACAATCAATATTTCAGATTGGTACACATTTCATAGGGAGCCCTTGTTTGGCATTAAAAATTTCACTATAACTTGTCAAACAACATCTTCAACATAGAACCACTAAGGTTCGAGTAACCACACCTGCCCAAACACCTTAGGACTTATGGGCAATAGCTTCAGGTACAAACATCTAGACCCTAAAAAGGATTTTTAATCAACAAGAACAAGTGTTTCTTGCTTTACAATTAAAGGTCAAAATCTACTTGAAAGGTAAATATCAAATGCAATACTAAACAATTACACCTTAATCCTAGTAGTAAATACTAAGATATCAACATCACTAGTACTAATTTCAAAATAAAATTGAGAATACTATCTGCAAATAAGTATGTAAATTCACAATAAAAGTTTGAATAAGTATCAAAATGGTAAAAGAATTCTGAGTTTATATAAAGATTGAGAACATTAATAGTTAGCCCTTTGAAAAAAAAATATTGAGAAGAAACCACCTTCTTAAAAATTTGAAAATTAAAAGATTTGAGAGGCATTGAGAATGGGCTAGGAGGCTTTGAAAATTCATGAAGGTAGTTAATGATTAGGCTAGAGAGGACTTGGTATTTGTAGCACAAAATCACAATTAAAAAAACTAGTCATTGCATAAGATTAGCCATGTTTCTAGCATTTGGTTAAAATCAATGAAAAATATTAAAGATTTTTAAAAAAAATACTTATTAATTCTACTTGTGTTATTGAATATTTTGGTAACTCAATTACATGATCTCAATACATATAGCTCTTGTTATTTCTTCTGGAAAGTTAGGAATTTGCATTTGTGCAACAAGGGATCGAATTCTTTGTCGAGCGTCAAGTCTTTTTTTTTTCTTTCAATGGATATTTAAGTCGCATCTTCGTTTTCCTTACTCTAAATCCTTTAATCTTTTGTTTCCTATAAGGGTTGAATCCATTATTTTAGGGTGGTCATGTCCTCTATGTTTTTTTTTCTTGCTATGATCGAATCCTTCTTATATGGTCGATTCCTATAAATGATTCTTTTCTACAAGGTCAACTCCTATACATGATTCTTTCTGGCAAGAGTTGAATCCTTTTTTAATTCCAAAACTTACTATTTATAAAGTTTTGCTCCTTGCTTCATTATGCTTGTTCAATGGGGTCGACTCCTTTTGAAATTCCAACATAGAATGACTTGATTCTCTTGTGATATGCTCGACTTTCTACACCATGACGGTGTAATCGACCCAATGTTTCTTGTGCTCCTCATTTTTTCTTATGGAACTTAATTTTAAAGAATTTTTTTAATTCCTTTTCCCCCTCTTGCATGTGGGCTCGACTCCTATGGTATGGAATCGACTCCAAATTTTCTTATAAAATCTTCTTTTCTCTTCACAAAATCACTCAAAGACAAATGATTAAAATTCTATATTTATTATCATCAAAATCTAGGTACTTAAAGGATTCTTGGGCCTTAACTTCCTCAACTAAAATTTAGAGGAGGAAAGTGCCCTCCCCAAAAAAATTACAAGGGAAGAGGTCCTAGAAAACAGGGGGACTCCAACAAAAGGGAAGCCTAGAGGAGGAGGTAGGAGAAGACTCCTCTTGATCTCCCTAAGATTGCACCTCCTGTAGCAATGGACTCATCAGGGATGTCAACTTACCATAGGAAAAAGAAGAAGCCAAGAACCTTTCTTATGCAAGGCTAAAACCAACAAGTTGCTAATATGCTTAACAAGATGGATAATCTAGAAAGAGAGTTTAATCAGCTAGAAAACGATTGTAAATATTGATATATTTGTTTGTTTTGATGTTAGAACAGGCGTAAGTTATGTAGGCCTCACAAGTCTAAAACCACATGGGCATTTGTAGTAGCTCAACCAACACACCAACCTAGGCCCACGTAGGAATTTTCATCACAGGTTGCCTACACAAGTCGTAACAACAATAAACATGGCTTATCAACAACTACCCTTAAGGAATGCAACAATCAACTAAGTAGGACAATGTAGATCTATAGGGGATTTTACAACAACAAATCCTCAGCCACACAAGCTTTTCGAAACAAATGAGAAGATGGATGATCTTGCCTACACAAGGCTTGACCAAAGATTTCAATGTCTATTTGCATACAGTTCAACCCTTTACAATAGCCTTTAAGATAGACAAATTTTACAATACAAGCACAAATGAATATATACACCAATCTAAATGCCTATTTCATGTAAATAGCAGCTCAATAGGTCCTAATTTGACTACATTTTAATATATAAGCTTAATAAAAAATTAAACTAGTTTTTCAAAAAAGGGAAAAACTCATAAAGTAGCTCAATATAATAAATGATTTGAAAGTATAGCTCACATGTAGTAATCTAAACTTTAATAAATGATTTCAATGTGCACTTGCATGAATCTGGTTTACTTGACCTCGTTCAATTAGAATATTTCAAAGTAAAAGTACACCGAAACTTGGATTTTTTAAAAATAGCCCCCAAAATGTCAATGATATGCTCAAACCCCTTCAAATTCAATTGCTAGCAAGTATAATATTATTTCAAAGTATGAGAGAATACAAATCCTTCACTCTTTGGCGGTTGGTCTTCTTGAAAACTCAAATTTGATCTCAAAGTATAAGAGTGATAGGGAGTAATCGTGGGTGTTGTATAAGTCAATAGAATAAATTATTTGGCATGAAACCAAATTAAATAGACATGTTTTCAACATTAAAAATAAAACCATTAAGCACTGAAATGCACCTTTTTCCTTGTGTAAATCTCGATGAAATTTTGACTAAAAATTAATAAAATACTTAAAATTTTCTTCATAAGATGATAATTACATATGTAGGCCATTCAACATCCCGAAGACCTACCTTGGACAAATAAAAACCTTCAATTTCATTCAGCAACTCTTTTGGAACTATCATTTGGATATTTGTGGATTAGTCGATCAATCTTCAGTAATCACATTTTTCTCTTGTCTTCAGTTTGTTTAGTTATATGGTTGGTCAATTTTTATCAATACCTTTTCTTTCTCCAAGGTGTTTGAATTAATTAGCTTGGCCATGTGAGTACCTTGTTGAATGGATCCTTCCAATGTTTTTTTCCCTTCACTGGGCATTCAACTAGTGTCATTCCGATCAAACGGTCTTTCTTCACTATGCTTGATTTTTTTCTTTTTTCTTTTCTTACTTTCATTAGACTGGCTCATCATCTGTCTGGTGAGTGGACTTTAACAAAGAACTTTATCTTTCCTACCTCAGATGATTGGCTTCACTCTATTCGATCAAATGATCTTACTTGCTTGTTGTAGATGAGCGTCCTTATGGGCCAACCAATCAATGCATTGGACGGTCACTTGCTGATAGTTTTTTGTCTCTTGTTCAGTTGAATGGTGTTGCAAGGTTGTTCAGTCGATGTGTTTTTTTTGCTTGAGCCGTCTACACCCTTTCTCTTTGGGCCATTTGGTCTAATATTGTTGGTCAAACAATTACCTTGACATGAATTTCCTTTAGGGCTTTGTGCTAGCAAGATATTCTTAATGTACATTAGTAGTAATCTATGTTTATTATTTTCAAAATTGTCTTAATGGAGATCTTAAGACCAACAAAAACTAAAAACTTCGAACTCCATTTTTTTGGGAAGAAGAGCTTTCCAAATGATTGTTTAAGAAATCAACTGAATACAAATCTATCACTTAGAATAAAGATGGTGCAACCCCACAAAAGCAGTCGTGAGATATGATTAGTTCTTCCAACAACTACAATTTTCTAAGCTCAGAGAAGTCGAACTCATCCTACTGGTTGAGAAATCCCTGACCAATTGCATATTTTAATTCTTAACTCCATTTAGGAGGGTAGTACGAGGTACGTTTGCTATACATAAGATACAAATATCATTATTCATTTCAATTAGGTGGGTAGAAAGAAATACCTATATTATTTTAATTCTTAATTCTATTTAGGTGGGTTGTACGAGGTACGTGTATTATGCATAAGATACAAATATCATTATTCATTTCATTTAGGTGAGTAGCAGGAAGTACCTATCTTATTATTTATTCTGTTTAGGTACATGAACTAATGTTGTTATCTATTTCATTTAGGTGGGTAGTATGGATAACTTGTATCATTAGTTATTCCATTTAGGTGGGGTTTGGTTAGAACCATGGTGTAGGGACCATGGAACATAATTTTTTATATGAAAATGGGTTTGTATCTTATCTTGATGCCTAAACCCTAAACCCTAAACCCTAAACCAGAGATATTGAGTAGGAGTTTGAACGATATTTTGATGAAATGGAATTATGCTATTTCGTATATAGTTATGACTAATCTATTCTGATATTTTTAAGGCATTCCGGTTTCATTTATCTACACAATTAATAATAAAAAGAATAGTAGAAATTAATAAAAATATAAAATTTTAAAATATGTTTATAATATCTGAAAATAGTAAAATGTCATATAATGTCATATATAATAAGGTCGCCTATATAGGTATATAAAGAAATTATAATAATATCTTTATTTTATTTTTATTTGATAAATGACAGATAAAAAATCTGATAAAATTAATCTTTATATAGGGGAGTAACAATAAATCTTCCCTCTCAGAGTGGTAACGGATCTTCCCGTGGCCTTTCCTTTGTTTGGATTTTTCTCTTTACTATTATTACAGCCTCAGCCACATGGCGAGTACAGCCATCCCAATATCTGCATTTTGTTCGTTAAAAACTCTCCCGAAGAGCAGCTTCAGCTTCTTTCAACCTTCTACCTCTCCTTCTCCGTCGACTTCAGCAGTTCTTGTTGGAAGATTTTACTCCAGGCCAATTTCTTGCAGTCGTCCGAAGCATGTCACTATAAGGGTATGTTCAGTGGCTGTATTAGCATTTTTCTTTTTTCCTTTCTCCAGAATTCAGAAGCGGAATATGATGCCTGAACGGCAATGTTCCACTAGGCTAATTCATAAGCAAATGTAGGAAATACAATCCACGACTATTGCGGGAGTGGACCATTATATCCGACCTTTGGTGTTCGAATTTTCCTCTTTCTAAATTTTGTTTTCCTCGCTGTGAATATCGTCTCTGCTCCAATTTTGTCGTCTTCGAGTGCTGCCTTTTGGATCAGTTTGGCAATTCTTTTCTCTTCCGTTCTTCATTGATTTTATTCTCCCTTTGATACCTTGTTTCGTTGACAACTAAGTTAACTAGAAGCCAGCTACGTACGTTTGTTTGTCTTCAGACATGGTACAGATGAAACTTCTCAGTAAACCCGCTGTTCTTTCCTTTTCTTTATTGCTTCATTGGTTTTTGAACCAAGATATATACTATCAATGGGCAGTGTTCATGTTTGGTTGGCACGGGCTGTACAGCTTCTCAAGCGCCCTCAACCTCATGAAAATTCTCAACTACTTCCTTAATTAAACTTTGAAATCTGGCAACTACTTAAAAACAGGAATATTTTATAGAATATACATGAAATCATGCAGGCCTGTACACAAGTTGGAGCTTCTGAATCTGATTCTTCATGGCGAAAACTTGCAAACCAGAAAGATGCCTTTTGGAGATTTCTAAGGCCCCATACGATTCGTGGAACTATTTTTGGGTCCACGTAAGTAAAGTTTTCACGTTGCTGCTACATTTCTAGGTAGTTCAGTTGAATGTTGAAAATTATATCATCTTCATTTTGGTCTCCTAGAAGCCCCACTGGTTTCAGTATCTTATTGGTTGTTCACTGTCTACCCTTTTGAGCAGAGCTATGCTGGCTAGAGCTTTGATTGAGAACCCAAACTTGATAAATTGGTGGTTACTGCCAAGGGCTCTCACTGGACTTTTTGCGCTTATTTGTGGGAATGGCTATATCGTGGGTATTAACCAGATATATGACATTGAAATTGACAAGTATGTGTCATGAACATTTTTTATTAATGGTCTGTCATAAGATTGGTGCTATGATAAAAAATTGCAATATTTCTCCTTTTTTCTATGTTCTTTGTGTGTTTTAGATATAAATGATGTGAAATTAATTTAGAATTTGAAGTTGCTCATCATCTTGATATAGTTTCTTCCTGTTACAGTTTTCTTGTAATAGTTCAAAGTTATTGTCAGGTGTACCTTCAGATTTACTCATCATAAGCTTTTATATGGGGTAATTATTCTGCCTATGTTGGTGATGGAGCTTTAACTGCACCAAGTTTTGTGCAACATCTTCTACTCAAAACAGCTAAATAATTCTTGTGGCTTTTTTATTATGATCCCAACTGGGCAAGGGGAGGCCTTACCGGGGTATGAGAGATTCTTTTGTACACATGGACAGGAGAAAGAAGGGTCTTTTGTGTGGAACTTGGGGTGCAAAGGTGGGGAACTAAGGTTTTGGGTAAGACAGGCTAGCAAAGGAGGCTGGTGGTAGGCTAGGCTTGTGAGAAGGGGCCATGTGATGCTTACAAGGTTTAGAGTTAGGATTTGGAGGACGTTGGAAACTTGGAGTTAGGGTTGTATGAAATTGGAGACATTTAGGAGTTGGTAATGGAAGGAATTTAGGTGGTTGGATGGAAGGGGACTCTTGGGGGAGTAAGAAAGTGGAATTTGTGTGAAAATGGACTAGTGTGGGCAAGGAAGGATGGTTAGGGACATGTTGGAGATGGAGAAAGAGACCTAGGATGATGGCGAAGCTGTTGGTGTGGAGAGAGATGATGGCAAGAGACTGTCCTAGTTTGGTAGGACTGTGGGTGATGGTAGGGGGGTCCCAGAGGCAAAGTGATGTAGCATGATGGTTTAGATTCATGGAATAACAGGTTGAAATCTTCTTCTAGAGAGTGGGTAACCTAGATTTCAGTGACAACTGAAAAAAAATTACAATCTGAATTCAAGTTTGAGGAGTAAAACTTGATAGATAGAAAGTAGGGTCTCTGCAGCTACTAAGAAAAATAGTAAAGAAAGAGAAAAACACAAAGAATAACTTTATCTAAATGATAATCAAAACTAGGATTCTATTCAATTGCGAAAGACTAATTTTTTTGTTACATGTGAGGGCAGTAAGACTAATTTTCGTATTTCATATGAGGGCCTTTTACAGGCATATAGATCAACAGAATAAACTTCTATGCTGCCCATCCTAGGAAATAAACTCTAATTAGGATTTACTGAATCTTGTTTTACTTGGTGAAAAAGAAAATTAAAAAATAAAATAACTTCTAATCTATAGACTTGCTAACAATAACTTCTAATGCAACCAATAGGGTTGTGGTACCCACAAATCCATGGGCAAACAAATTTGGATGCCCAAAACATCTACCAGATCAATTTTTTTCCAAAAGGGACCCAACTTCAATGAGATCTGTAAGGGTTGATCATTTTGTGATGTAGGTATGTCTCTGAGCCAAGACACCAAAGAATGTATGGATCTTAGATAGAGGTTGCTCCAGGCACATGACTGGTGATAAGAAGAAGTTCATTGAACTCATACTAAAAGACGGTGGTCATGTAATATTTGGAGACAACAACAATGCTACCATCAAAAGAATTGGTAAAATAGGTACCTCCAACACTTTCATATCCAATGTTTATTATATGTTGAAGGGTTGATGCATGATTTACTTGGCATTAGTCAATTTTGTGATAAAGAAAACAAAGTCTATTTTGAAAAGGACAAATGCTTAGTAAAGAATGAAAATGATGAACTAGTTCTAGAGGGACATAAAAATAAAAATCTCTATGTTGTGATAGTTGACTTTCCCGTAACTAGTGCCATCTGCTTGGGTATAAATATTGTTGAATCTTGCTTATGGCATAAGAGGCTAAGACATATAAGAATAGATTCCTTAAACAAATTAGAGAAAAAAAAATAGTGAGACGACTACCAAATAAAATTTTTGTAAGAGAAACCTTTGTGTAGCTTGCCAAATAGGAATCCAACACAAAAAATCTTTCATAACTAAAAATTTCGTTTACACCTCTTGACCTCTTCAATTAATGCATAAGGACTTAGTTGGACCTACTCGAACCTTGAGCTTAAACGGAAAGCGTCTCACCTTAGTGGTTGTAGTTGACTATTCCAGGTTCATATGATAAGATTTTCTAGCACATATTGATGATGCTTTTTAAGCATTTACAAAACTATGTGAGAAAGCGCAAAAAGAACAAGGCTATAGTATTAAAAAAAATTAGGAGTGACCATGGAGGATGTAAAAAGTAAGAAAAAGAAAGGTTGAAGAGAGAGCATGAGAAGGAGAGAGCTTGGAGAAGAGAAATTTAGAAAAGAAAACTTAAAATTCGTGGTTGGACTTCCTCTAGCTTCTATTTATAGATTTAGGGTTGAGTAGGTGAGTACGTGTCCCCTTTACACGAAATTTAGTCTATAGACATAGTTTGACATGTAGAAAGATTACAACATGAAATATAAATAATGACAAGGTAAAATGACCAAAATGCCCCTGTTCTTGTTTTTCAACACGCCCCCTCAAGCTGGAGAGTAAACGTCGAGCAATCTCAGTTTGCCACATAAATTCAGGAATTCACGCTTTCCCAGTGCTTTAGTTAGGATGTCGCTGAGTTGATCACCAGACCTAACACACGGAATAATTTCTTCTTTCCTCATTATTGCATCTCAGATGAAGTGACAATCTACCTCAATATATTTTGTTCTTTCATAAAAGACTGGATTATTTGCAATGAAGATTGCTGCCTGGTTATCACAATACATAGTCATAGGATCCTGCTGATAGAGACCAAACTCCTAGACAACAGATTTTATCCACATTTCCTCATTGACAGTGTGGGCCATTGCTCTATATTCCGCTTCTGCACTAGACCGAGCAACAACATTCTGTTTTTTACTTTCCCAGCTGACTAAATTTCCTCCCAAAAATACACAGTATCCAATGGTTGATTTCTTGTCAAGCTTGCAGCCTGCATAATCAATATCAGAGAAAACTTCAATCTTCAAGTGATTATTAGGTTCGAAAAGGAGACCTTTTCCTGGTGGTCCCTCTAGATATCTCAAAATTCTTTGTGCAACCTCTAGGTGAATTTTACGTGGAAGCTCCATGAACTGGCTCACTACACTCACTGCAAATGAAATATCTTATCTAGTAACTGTGGCATAGATGAGTTTGTCCTCTAGCCTTCGATACATTGTTTTATCTTTTAGTTCTAGACTTTGATCATCATGAAGATCAAGTCGACTTCTATAGGTGTATCCACAGGTTTAGCCCCTAGAAGACCATATATCAGTAACATATTTCCTCTGAGTTAGTGTTGTTTCTTCTTTGTTTCTCGCTACCTCAATACCTAGAAAATATTTCAACTGACCCATATCCTTAGTCTGAAAGTGATTTGCCAACTGGGATTTAACTATTTCAATACCTGATCTATCACTCCCAGATAGAATGATATCATCTACATATACCAAAAAATAATAATTCCAGATGATCGTTTCAGAATAAATAATGAGTGATTACAATGACTTCTAGATATAACGACTTGGCTAAAATTTTCAAACCAAGCTCGCGGACTCTATTTTAAACCATAAAGAGCCTTCTTTAGTCGACATACCTTATGTGTCTCCCCATGAGCAACATACCCAGAAGTTTGCTCCATATAGACTTCTTCCTCAAGGTCACCATATAAGAAGGCGTTTTTAATATCTAGCCGGAATAGAGACCAGCTATGATGGACTACAATAGAAATAAGTATACAGACAGAAGACATGTGAGCAACTGGAGAAAAAGTCTCAAAAGCATCCACCCCAAATATTTGTGTATACCCTTTTGCAACAAGATGAGCCTTATACCGTTCAACTAATCCATCTGAGTTATAGTATAGACCCATCTACATCCAACTACAACAACACTTGGAGGTAAGTCACTTAACTCCCCAAGTCCTTCAATTTGTTAATGCTTTCATCTCAACATCTTTGACATTCTTCCAATGAGGTTGCAACAAGGCCTCCTGCATTGAAGAAGGAATAGTGCAAGCGGAGATGGACAAAACAAACTTACGATAGTTATCTGACTAGGAATCGAAGGAGACAAAATGAGATCAAGGATGGCGGGTACCTTTACAAACACCTTTCCGAAGAGCAATAGGAAGGTGCAAATCACTTACCTTAGGATCAGGAGACGATGAAGAGTCATGGTCGGATGTGAGGAGGGGGTTTGGATGAGAATGAGAAGGTTGTTGTTAGCGTTGGTATACCTGTAGTGGTTTTTCAGTAGGAGCATCTTGTGAAGTTGGAGCACATTCATCAACTGGAAGAGGAATAACCGGAGTAGGTATAGATGGTTGAGGTGGAACTGATTCAGATGTAGAAGATTCAAGGAAGGAAACATCCTACAAAAAGGTAACATCAGCAGAAACAAATATTTTTTCTCATAGATGGTCAATAGTATTTGTAGCCTTTAGTACCCCAAAAAAACACACTTGATAGACCGTGGAGACAATTTATCCTTTGACTGATAAGAAAACATGTGCAAAACATACACACCCAAAGACCCGAGGCGTCACTGGAAACAAAAGTGTAGTAGCTAAAACAATCTGAATAGGTATCTTGCCATCAAGAACAGAAGACGACATTCTATTTATCAGAAAGCAGGAGATAAGAACAACATCATCCCAATAAGTCTTAGGTACATTCATATGAATTAGCATAGTATGAGCTACCTCAAGTAAATGATGATTCTTGCATTCAACAATTCCATTTTGTTGTGGAGTAAATGTTGTTTAAAACACTTAACTTCTTTTTTGGCGCCGTGAGTGATCGATCATTCTATATCGATTGATTGGTCAACCAGTATGCATTGATCAATCAATGCGCTTTGTAGAGTGACTGAAAAGTAATCTTTTGGTTTTCATTTCACTCTTATGGCATTAATTTTGAGGAATGAGTCTTTTGAGCTCAATTTTATTAGCCTAAGTGGATGAAGGTGGGTTGCTCATGCCTAGTTCTCCTCAAAGCATAGAAAACTATTGATTTTCAGGACTCCATGAATTTAGCTCATGGAGAAAAAGGGAAAGAAACCCATTGGGAGAAAACAGGAGGAAGAAGGGTTATGAAATTGATTCTTCCTTACCCTCTCCCTGAAGCTCTATTTATAGATTTATGAAACTACTATATTACAATAATACCCTTGAACTTAGGGTTTAGGGTTTTAACCCTGGAACTTTGGCTTAATTACATCCATGTCATCTCTATGAGATGACCCTTTATTTACCATCCTGCCATCAATGTATGTGGGCCTATGAGCCTTCTCCTTGATATAAGGGCTTTGAGCCCGTCTCCTATATCTCTTAGATCCATTGGTCTTCCTTGGTCTTATGGGCTTGGGCCTATCTTCTAACACACTTTGATATGTGGGTCTTCCTTGGTCGTGTGGGCTTAGGCCCTGTCTTCCTACACTCCCCCTCAAGCTGGGGGTGAGAGAACAACATGAACTCCCAGCTTGCTGCAAATGATGTATAAAATCTTTCTTTTATAATATGCCTTCATCTTCCAACAGTCCCCCTCACGTTGGTGCTCTCGTTCATGAGACCCAGCTGATATAGTATCAGTGAGAGAAAAATCACTCCTATCCTCTAAGACATTGCTTTGAAGTGTCCACCTCTTGCACTGTGTCCCTCCATAGGACAACGACTCTCAAGTGGTAGAGTAATATATGATAATAATGGGGGGTGGTAACATAAATATAATAATAAGTTCCTCCATCATGGACTTCCAACCACAAAAATTTTGATATTTTTGACGGGGATGAAATTCCTCCGTCATGGACTCCCAACCACAAATAAATTTGATATTTTTGAAGGGGTTGACAATAAGTATAATAATAAGTTCCTCCGTCATGGACTCCCAACCACAAAAATTTGATATTTTTGATGGGGATGAAGTTCCTCCGTCATGGACTCCCAACCACAAATAAATTTGATGTTTTTGATGGGGATGCAGTTCCTCCGTCATGGACTCCCAACCACAAATAAATTTGATGTTTTTGATGGGGATGCAGTTCCTCCGTCATAGACTCCCAACCACAAAAAAATTTGATATTTTTGACGGGGATGAAGTTCCTCCGTCATGGACTCCCAACCATAAAAAAATATGATATTTTTGACGGGGTTGACAATAAATAATGGTATGAGGCTACCTCTTCTTCAATAATAATGTCTCATCAAAAGAGACACAATAGCAGCAACTTAAATACGCTTGGCTTGTGCCCACTTAACACCACCCAAAATAATCCTTGTAATATCACCCATGAGATAATCCAATGTACATATCTAGACAAAATAATATTCTGACCAAGGAATAATCTGTCAATTCTTCAAAAATAATAATCCAGTAGGAAAAAAATTTACCGAGTTGCTATGAAATCTTGGGCACATTTACCGAGGCAGAAAATAAGTGGCCTGAGTCAGGTTGACCCGGACCTGAGTTGACTCGGTCCGAGTTGGTCTGGGTTGACTCAGTAGACTGGTGCAGTTGGTCAGCGGGGAACTCGGCTTGTTGGTCCGAGTTGACTTGGGCGAGTCTGGGTCTCCGCAGAATAGAAGTGGGTCCGGATTTAATAAGCTCTTCCAAACTTAGGAAGAACTAAATTGGCAACAGTGCTTTCTTCCTCGACCGAATAGCGGAAAACCAGAGTACCATATCTTTGGGAGAAAATTTTCTGAATAAAAACCAGAGAGATCTTTGAAGGCGAGACAAAACGGAAACTCTATGAAATAAGAGACATCATCGAGAATCAAGCAGAACGTCGAAGGTAAGATTTTGACGACAACAACTTCCGAAAAACAGCAACGCAGAATAACTTTCCGAAGATAGGTAGCAATGATCTTTGCAACAGCAGTAACGAGAAACTTTCCGGCAGCAGCAGTCGTTTTCCACCTCCAAAACGGAAACAACGGCAAGACAACTCGTTCGGCGGAAACCGTCCAGAAACTGTAACAAAGCTGGCAGGATCATTACACCAATGTCGTCGGCAATACTCGGATGCAGCGTCGTCTTCTCCGGCGACGGTGGGTCACCTTCCCCGTCAGCCGAACAAAGTGGAACAACAACGCGATTCTGAACAGAGACGGCTTTTCAAAAAATAATTCAGTCCAATATCCGAATAATAGAGCGACGATCGACGACTTCCTAGCTGTAAGAAGTCATCGTCTTCGACAAAGAATGTTTCTGGTTATTTCCAATGAGCACGTCTCAAAAAACAACGGAGCTTCTGTAAGCACTGGAATGGTTTTTCTCAAGATTTTCAAAACACCACATAGAAGCCGCAGGTAGAGACTTTCGGCGACGGTGGGTCGACAGTCGGGGAGACTTTTTTGGTGCGTAGAATGTCTCTGGCAGATAAACGAAGATAGATAATCTTAATTTGAGCAGAGTGATGGTAGAGTAATGTTGGGCAGCAACAGAACCAGCAGGGCAATCGACAGCTTCAAAGACAATGAGACTCAAGGCAGGATGATTTAGTCAAAATAAGAAAGTGAAACAATGCACGGGACTAAGAAATAAAAGAGAATTTTTTTTCTAACCCTACACGAAGGAGAATGAAACCTGAAAAACCATAGTCGGAATCTTGAAAATCAAAGCTCTGATACCATGTTGATTTTCAGGACTTCATGAATTTAGCTTATGGAGAAAAAGGGAAAGAAACCCATTGGGAGAAAACAGGAGGAAGAAGGGTTATGGAATTGATTCTTCCTTACCCTCCCCCTGAAGCTCTATTTATAGATTTATGAAACTACTATATTACAATAATACCCTTGAACTTAGGGTTTAGGGTTTTAACCATGGAACTTTAGCTTAATTACATCAATGTCATCTCTATGAGATGACCCTTTATTTACCATCCTGCCATCAATGTATGTGGGCCTATAGGCCTTCTCCTTGATCTATGGGCTTTGAGCCCGTCTCCTATATCTCTTAGATCCATTGGTCTTCCTTGGTCTTATGGGCTTGGGCTCATCTTCTAATACACTTTGATACGTGGGCCTTCCTTGGTCGTGTGGGCTTGGGCCCTGTCTTCCAACAAAAACCGATCAAATCCTAATGCTTTATGAAAATATCCTCTAGTTGATTTTCAATGGGAGTGAATACAATTCTAATTACTTTGGTTTGAACCAGCTCTCTGATGAGGTGATGTCTGATTTCTATGTGTTTTGATCGAGTGTGGTGAACCAGGTTCTTACTTAGACTTATGGTGCTCATATTGCCACAAAGGACTGGAATTTCACTTTGTTTTAAGCCATAATCATCTTGCTGTTGTTTCATCCATACAAGTTCTGCATAACAACTTCCACAAGCTATGTATTCAACATCAGTGGTAGATAAGGCAACTGAATACCTCTTTCTTGTACTTTTTCTTGTACTTTTCCTCCTCAAGCTCGGGATAAAAAGGACATAGAGACCTACCTTGGACAAAACACAATACGGGAGAAGAAAACCACTCCCAACCGTATGATAAAGGTCCATATACTAGTCAAAACGGTCATAGTCTGAAATAGACTCCACTCAATTTTAAAGGCGGAAAACTGGCCCAACTTTAGGGCTTGAAAAAGAGACTAATCACTTTTTAAGGGTAGCTAAAACACAAATCACCTCTTGGGTGAAGAATAAAAAACTTGATTAAGCAGGATGTTGGTTACACTCCTATACATTTTAGGCAGTGGGTCTAGGCATTGGTCTGAAGTGATAAAAACAGAAGATGATAAAATGAAGAAATACTTGAGGAAAATAACTTTAACTGGAAGGAGGCGACTATGCAATATATAAGTGATCTATTTTTTATTTTTTATTTTTTCTGAAAAACTAGAGGAGACTATAATAATAGAACTTAATAAACTTGATCAAAGTATAACTCTTTTGAGGTGATCACAATTTTTCGGAGTTAACTATGCGGAAGATATAAGCCAAGTAACAAAAACACAAAACATGAAAACATCATTGATGCAAGATAAAAAAATCTTTGATTAGAAGACAAATTTGTCTAAATAACTTGGATTTTAGGAGAAAAGAAAACTCAAATCATGTCTAGGCCTGGAGAGAAAATAGGAGAGAAAATAGGGAAAAATGAGAGATTGTTGGCAAAATTGACCTTTGATTCTTCTGATGTCAATATCTCCAAAACTATATCTCAGAATCACAAATGGTTTGTTGCTCAATAAACTATATTCAAATATATTAAATTTGATATCTAATTTGACAAAAAAATATTCGTTCTTGAATTTTTCATGACCTCTTGATTCTCTTTATTCTGTATTTTGACCCTTGTCGACTGCAATGCGAATATCTCCTTGAAATAGATCAGATTGACATGAAATTTGCTCCTTATGAAACTAGAATTCAATACATTTCATCCAAGTATATCTTTTCTTCATAAAATATACTTTTTTTGAGATAAAAAAGCTGATATATTTCTGGAATTTGTAATCTGGCCGAAATGAGTACTTTTTCTTTATTGACCAGCATGACCATTGACTCTTCCAAGATCGATATCTCCCTCTAGAAAACTTAGATTTAGAATTGGTTGAATAGGTAATAAAATAGACTTAAAAATCTATCTTTGGATATATATTTCTCCGTGAAAGTCTCGTTCTTGATGGCATAAGAAGTCTCAAAAGTTGAAGTTTTTTGCTGCTACTCGAACCTCTCTTGCAGTCTGACGGTTGCTGTTTCAAATATCGATTTCTCTTTGTAGAAAACTCCAATTGCCAAAATTCCTTTTGCATTGGAAAGTAGGCTCGAATATGTTTTCGTCAATATATAATTTTTAATATGAAAAACTCAGTATGGAGGTGCGAACGCCAAGAAAACAATGGTTATTGGAACTGAAAAGAGAGAAAAAAGATAGAATACGAACCTAAATTAATAGAAATGATAGATCATAAAAGGATTACATTATCTTTGTGGGTTGACCGAGTCAACTCACAGAACCTGCTCTGATACCATGATACCATGTTGAATTTTAGTTAGATGGAAAAGAGAAAAGCTACTCTAACTTGTTGTAATTTGAGTGCATGAGCCCCTATTTATAATAGAGGAAAGTAGTAGAGTCCAATTAAAATTAAACTACCCTTGTCCCAATTACATCTAAAATCTAACACTTTTAAGTCCTAGCATAATTAAACAATGAATAGAAGACTAACATAACTAAAACACCTTTAAACTGAGACCCTTCCGTGGGACATCTTTCTGTGAGACTCTTGTAAGACTTCACCATATTAATTTTAGCTCTGTGAAACTTCTTATTGTGAGAGTCATATAAGAGTCTTCCATATCTTCTCTTCAATAAAATTTTGATCATGGTTCTTGGTAAATAGTATCTTATCTACAATACCTCTATTATAATTGTTTTTATCCAAGAATTCGCTTAATCTTTTATACCACACTCTATGAGTTTGCTTTAACCCATATAGTGCTTTATGTAATTTGTATACACTGTCAAACTTGCTCATGTTTTCAAATCCTTCATGTTGTTCAACATATACTTCCTCTTGAATGTAACATTTCGGAATGCGCTCTTGACATCCATTTGGTACAATTTGAATTTCATGTGACAAACACATGCTAATAAGATTCTAATTGCCTCTAGTCATGCCATGGGTGCATAGGTTTCTTCGGAATCAATTCCTTCTTCTTGGTTATATCCTTTGACAACTTAGTTTTGTTTCTCACAAGTTGATTTTCATCATTAGCTTTGTTCCTAAAGACCCATTTGGTTCCTATGACTTTTTGATTTTGGGGTCTAGGTACTAGAGTCCAAACTTTGTTTCTTTCAAATTGTTTTAATTCTTCTTGCACTGCCATGATCCAAAAATCATTTTTTCCGGCTTATGCAAGCTTTTGAGCTCTATTTTAGATATGAAGGCGTTATTTGCCATAGTTTCATGAATTGTTTTTTTAGTTTCAATTTTGCCTTGAGGGTCACCAATGATTTCTTCTAGGGGGTGATCAGCTATGAACCTATAGTTCTTTGGCTCCATAGGTGGTTCTTCTTGGTTATTCAAGTCATTTGGGTTCTCTTCAAGATTTTGGTCTTAAGGTTGAGATCTCGGGGATTAATCAAAGAGGTTTCCCTCTTTGTCATCAGAAATTAGAGTTGGGGTTGGATTTGGTGAATCAGATTTGTCAAACTAAAAATACATTGGCTCCTCAACTCTCATAGATGTCTAGTTGTAAACTCTATATGCCTTTGCTATAAGATGAATAACCTAAGTAATTTCCTATATCAGCACTAGAGTCAATCCTCCCTAATCTTTCCTTTGGTTCTTTTAATATAAACATTTTGCCCCGATCTTTCTTGTCCCCTTTGCGGTGAGTGTGAAGAGACAGTCCAACATGTCCTCTTACACTGTGGATTTTCGTGGCAAGTTTGGATGAAGATATTTCAGAAAATCGGGCTCCAACTGGGGCTACATCAGGACCTCTTTGGCACCTTTGAGATGGTTCGAGACATTCTCCTTCCTCGACTGGGCAAGTTAATTCTTTCAGCCTATCTTGCACATGTTCCATGGTGCATTTGGCTCGAGCGGAACAACCAAAGATTCAACTCCAAAGCTAGTACCCCAGACAACACGGCTTCTCATGCTGTCGGCATCATCTCGAGTTAGCTTCATACAAAGAAGGATTTTGCCACTCTTTCAGGGATTTCCCTTCTGGAAAATTGGAATTTGATCGCTCACATGTCTGGCCCTAGCAGAGCTCCTAGAATGGCTATCTGGGATCTTCCCCCTTGTGACTGCATAAAGCTGAATTTTGATGGTAGTGCTATTGGATGTCCTGGTCCAGCAGGAGTAGGTGGTATATTCAGAGGTCATAATGGAGACCCCATTCTTTCTTATGCTGGTTCGGTGGGCATTGCTGATTCTAATACTGTTGAAGTTAGTGCTCTACTGTTCGGCCTCCAAATCTTCAGAGATTGTCTCCATGGCAAGTTAATCATTGAAGGCGACTCGAAGACGGTTATTAGTTGGTGTTCCAAAGACAACCTCCCCCCTTGGTGCCACTGGCCCATCACTGATGGTATTACTGACATTGTATCTTCTTTGCATTGTAATTGGAATCTCATTCCTAGATCAACCAACTCTTTGGCTGATAAATTGGCTAAATTCAGAACTTCCCAGCAATCTCTCATTGTATGGGAAGGATTCCCTCCTTTGTAATTTTCTCTTTTGAGCTTTTATCTTAATAAAAATCAGCATCATTTAAAAAAAAATATAAACATTTTGTATCCAAATCAAAAATATGGCAATCAAGAATAGCAAATTGATTACACCAAACCTACGGTGAATTTACCAGCAATTTCAACAGCCTTAATGATATAATTTTCAAAAGCAAGCACTTGGAAGCTTATAGAAATGCTGGTATTTTCAAAAACTGTCAAATGATATGAAATTCAAGACCAACATGATTTAAACATAAAGAAACTACCTTCCACAATTCAGAAAGCAAGTATACAAGTCAAATCTTAAAATCAATGCTTGTAAATTGTTAGCTTTCAATGGCAAACTCACCCAAAAACACTTATTCCTTGCTCTTAATGGCACTAGCACTTTGAGAAATCACTTGGGAGCACTAGGGAGCCTAGAAATTCATGTTGGAATGCATACCTGAAAGTTTGGGTTGAGTTTTACATATATAGCACATTTCCTAATGTCGAAAAACTAGTTGTTATGAGTGGATATGGTTTTTTTTTGCATTTTGAAAATAGGTGAAATTGAGCACCAAAAACTACTTAAAAATAATCAATAATCCTATTTTTTCTGTTGAACATGTTGGTAAGTCACTTACAAAATTTGAAGACCCATAGCCCTCTAAAACTCCCTCTAACATTCTAAAAAGTTTAATTTCTGAAGCAAGGGTTCAAATCTAGTGCTAAGGATTCAAATCCATCCCTACCAGCGGTTTTATTCTATAGTCGGATCCACCCCTAGGTTTGATTCCATAGCCTTCAGCTCCCTACAGGGTTCGAATCCATTTTTAAATTCAAAGGTTTTTGTAACTTGGGGGTTTGCATCCTCCTTGTTTTTCCTTTCATGGGTTCAAATTCTCCCATTGATTCGACTCCTACAGTGTGCATCTTTCATATAGGGTTCAAATCCACTTTTAATTCAAAAAGTTTTTGTCAGTCGGTTTGCATCCTTCTTCTTTTCTTTGCTAGCTTTTGGGTTTGAATACTATCAACTAGGTTCAAACCCTTCTTTCTTTACAAACTTCTTTTAATCCTTGGGTTTGAATCCACCTTGAAAATGGGATCAAATCCAATGGAGGGTTCAATCCCTTATTTAATTCTGAAACTTTTTGTAACTGGGATGCACATCCTTTTTTTTCTTTTTTGTATTCAAATGCGTTCAAATCCAAGCATAAATGCGAATCCATTTTTCAAAAAATTCTGAAAACTTCTTTTCTACAAAATTCTCATTAATGATTTGTGATAATAAATGTATTTGTTATCATCAAAATTCAGGCGTTTGGAAGCATTTCAAACCTCTTCTTTTACATATTGACTTTTGTATCATTGGTTGGATGCCTTGGGTTTGGCTACTAGATTAAAAAGTAGTGTTTAATCGAATGCTTAAAAGCTCCAAGAGCTTACATATTTATATTTCTCATCTACTAAGCATCTCTTCTCTAAATCCTATGCGGGACTAAGAGTTCCCACACCTACTAACTTGTGCATCAAGCGAATGCATTGATTGTAGACTACTTCTAAATTCTTCTATTTTCGCATGGCTTTACTGGAGGAAGAACTCCTTTTTGAGCCATACAAGTGCTACTCTTCTACTTCTAAAAGAAGACACTTGTAGAAATAAAACGACTCTACTCAACCTTGTGGGTCTTCATAGTTAGTTCGAACTCTTTGGGGGCTGAGCTAGGGGATTCATAGTTGATGATGGAGGGAACTCATGTAAGATGGAGAGATGGAGGCCACTCCAGAGATCTAGGGAAAGATGACGGGCAAAATGGTAAAAGATAAATATGTTACTAGAGCATAGAAGTTGGGGGTAGTAACCGTTGAATTAGGGGTTAGCTGCCTCTTGACCTTTTATCGATGGTTAGTCTGTTACAATTCTGGTTTCTTACTAAAGCTTCAAAAGCTAGAACAGTAGGTTGGGGACCCTTTAGTTTCAAGTGGGGAAAAGGATACCTTGAATAGAACTCTGGCTGTTTGTGTTGGATTTTTTGGCTTAAGGTAAGCTGGTGGGGGAATAAAGAGGGAAGGCATTGGTATGGGATAGAGGACATGGGAAAAGGTTAGAGAGGCTAGGTTTAGGGTTTAGGGATGGGCAAGGGAAGAGAAGAGGTGATGGGAAGGTGTAGTCTAAAACTTAATTAGACTATAATTTGGGTAGGATGGCTTGGGTGGTTGTGGGGGAAGGGCTGGAATGTGCAATAGACCTACTAGACTTCGGGTTATAGAATAAAGGATGTGTGACTAGGCCAATGAAAGGAAAGGGCTTAATAATAATGGTACAATTGGAAGATAGAACCAAAGATAACTGCTTTTGGTAGAGGAATGACTTGGTTGGATAGCTTAGCAGGAGACTAGAGTGGAGAGTAGTACTAAGGACTTGTGCTTATTCCAAGGGTCGTTCTCCTTGGTGGAACGCTTAGAGCTGGCGAGACACAATATGTTGATAGAGACTAATCGAGGGTTTGTCGCCTAGAGAACTTTTTATAGTCAGCAAATGGCCAACAGTTGATTGAACCTGCTTGGGTTAGCCGAAGCTCATAAGAAGGTTTTTTTATATTGAAATTGGATGATTACAATGATCATTGAACATACAATGTATAGACTTTGGAGCTACTTCTAGTATCTCCTAAATGTGAGACTAAGAGTTGGATGCCCCTTTGCTTGTGCACCAAGCCATACATTGAATTTGGACGCTTCTAGACTCTTCTTTTATGAAAATTTTTCCCTTACCTTAGTTGGTGTCCTTCTAGAGATTTCTCTTGGACTTTTCTGCACCCTATGATGTTGGCTATTCCTCTTCTAGAGTCTTTCTTGACTCTTTTGCCTTTCGATAGCTCACACTACCTTTTTAGTCCATTTCCTGATGATTTTACCCCTCTTCTTCCTGACGGACTTCTGCTCCACCTTGGAGCTTTTCACTTGACATAAATAACATCTTGTTGGCCCAGGTGGCTTCTCAAGAGAGGAGTGAATTGAGATTATCAAATTAAAAATAAGTTGTGTGTGTAACTAAAAAATCAAGCATAAAAGCAAGTCAAGATAAAATGTAACATGCACTCACCATAGGGACAAAGAGAATTTTTGTTATCGATATTCCCCTAGTGGTAGGCCGCCTAAAAACTCTTGCTTGAGAAAACTCAACTATTTAAAAATCTCTAATAGGTGGAATTTCAAAAGAGATTCCGACTCTTTTTGGCCACGTGTAGCTCAATTTGTACAAAACCAATCTCCCCAAGAGATTGCTGCTAGATTCTAGCTCTAGATAAGCTTTTCTATCTAGATTATATAGGTTTTAGATGAACCTTTCACAAAATCAAACAAAAGAAAGGTAAAAATACACCCACCCTTGGAGAGATGCTTCTTCTTAAGAGATTTAAATTTCCTCTTCCTTTGTAGCATGATATGAAATAATCAAGGAGCTTGAATTACATGCATGTAAGGATTGATGAAAGAGAAATGAGATTTTTCAAAGGTGTAAAGCTCACTCTTTTACTCTAAAGCACTTTCAGAGGAATTTTGCAAGATAGAGAATAATGGCTGGAGTATTTTCTAATAAATTCTCATTCACCTCTCTATACACGGTTTGGTGGGGTATTTAGAGCTTCCCCAACTCAAGCTAGTCATTATTTGCCCATTTGTAAAAGTCAATACTTTGATTGATCGATCATAACAACTACTTTTCTATCAGACAGTGACTTATGAATCGATGGATTGATCGATCAATATGTTACCATTGGTCCAGAAAAGTCGAGTTGATTGATCATTAGCAGTGGATGATCGAGCAATCAAAATTCCCTTTGGCTGTGCAATGCTAGTATGATCGATCAGTGCATTTTCCTATGATCGATCATGCTTTATGTCCCTTATTGGCAAGGTTCTGTCTGATCATCAATCAGGTAGAATGATTAATTATTCTAAGTGAAATTTGCTTGCCTTGACATAAATGATCAATCAATCCAAGTGGGATGATCGATCATGCTTTATAGCATGAAATGACCTTGTTTTGGATGATCGATCAATCGACTATGGTTGATCAATCATTATTTATATTTTTGGCCTACACAGTTCTGGATGATCGATCATTACCAGTAATTGATTGATCATTTCAATGCAAGTTCAATAGTGTTGACTTTTAAAACATGGGGATATTTTTCTCTAAGTGCTCTAGCATGTTCTAAATGATGTTTATGATGATCCTAAACATGTCTAAGTGCAAATTATGACCTAAAACTCTGATTTCACATATATACTTAAAGAAAGAGAGTTTAGAATACTTTCTTACTTAAGTGACCGAGTTTGGACATTTGACTATTATACTTGAACTCTAGTCTTCTCATTATTTTCTTCCTTGTGGGTTCTTCTTCTAGAGACGTTCTTCAATGGTGTTTGAGGTCTTGAGTTTTGCTTGAAGCTTTAGACCTTAAGATACATTTACTCTTGAAGGTGAAGCATCTGAAATACTTAGATTTTCAAGTTGTTAGATCAATAAGTTTTTTTATCATCAAAAGCAACATGGGAATCAACCTATGATCAACACATCTTGGAGCCTTTTCTTAGCTCTTCCTCTTGAGGCCCACTCATGGGGCATAATTCTCTTATTCTTCTACCTATCTCATGCATTAAGTTGGTGTTGTAACACAGTCGCCTCAAGTGGCCTATGTAGAAAGTTTGAATTTGGCAGAGTTCAAATGGCTCTTAGAGCCCACAATTTATAGACTTCTACTTGAATTATTTCTTCTCTCTAAGATATGCGAGACTAATGCTAGACTTCTCCTATTGAACCTTGGCTGTCCACTTCTATTGGGATTGCTCAACTTCTGATTTGCCCCATACTCAGCCTCCTTTTCCTTCATGTGCTAGTCTTCTATCTCCTCATGCTTGTGGACTCTTGGACTTGAGCACCTCTTGAGGCAGAGCCTCCTTGACTTACTGGGCCAATGCAAGGGCATTTCACCCCATCTTTGACCCTATCCCACATGGCCAAGGGCATTTCGATTGGCTTTAATTTTCTTGCGGACATTTAGGAAAGGATATCTTACCTATATTGTGTTGAAGAGATTTGTATGGAAAGAGGAAAAACCCATAAAAATGCATGGTAGTTTCATTTACTTGGCATCTAGCCTTTGTAGACAATTTTCCTTGCACTTTATTACTTTATTCTGTAATTTGTGTAGCCTTTATGTGTGTAATTTAGTACTTCATAGTGGAAAGCCTCGATCAAGGTGGTAGAGAAAGAGAGGAGGAAGAAGAAGAAAGAAGGATAGAGCAACAAGAAAGGGACGACTAGTTGAGAAAGAGAGAGAGTGAGAGAGAGAGCTCGTGGAAAAGGAGATAATAGGTTAGGGACGTGAGTGAGAAAGGGAGAGGCTTAATGCTCTACCCCATGCCTTGAGGCTCTTGTTTATGGTTGTGAGAGGATGTTTACAATGACTAAAATGCCCTTAGGGCTACATGCTTTAAGAAAGAAAAGACATAAGTGGACATACATAAGCTTACATAATTATACCCTTATGCCATCTTTATGGAAGTCATCCTTATTTACCTCTTTGCCAACCCTACACATGGGTGAGATTCTCCTTTATTTACCAGCCATGCCACCCCTTCATGTGGGTGCCTTCTAACATTATGCATAGATTCTTAGATATCAATGTTTGCAAGTGCATCCAACAAGCTTTTTCTCCTTGGTTTGTTGATTGCTGAGTTAGAATGTATGAATACTTTCAAATAAGATGTCCATATAGCTATCTTATTAACAGCTTAATACTGATCAACTGAGATCACTCAATGAATGCCATTTGCTCTGTTCTTAGGTTCTTAAACAGGTTCTATGAATTCTCTTGGTATTCTAAGAGACCAAAGTGTTATCTCAATTAAGTGTGTTACCTTAGCTGTACTCTTTACCCTTCCTTACTGAAACCATCGAGATATTGAGTATAATAGACTTCTACGAAATAAAATCTGGGCTGATTTTTCCTGTGTAAAAAATAGAATTAAGATTTTAGGTACAGATTGGTGTTTTTCAAAACTTGACCAGACTCGGTGATTTGCAATTTCTCTTTTCTACTTATTTAATATTTGACTAAGAAATCTTTTTTATGATTGTACTGTCTAAATAGTTTATTATTTTGTATTGTCAGGATAAACAAGCCCTATTTGCCCATAGCTGCTGCAGACTTCTCAGTTTCCTCAGCTTGGGCTTTGGTGTTAGCTCTTGCAGCTATTGGTTTTTTAATTGCTGGATTGAACTTTGGCTCATTCCTTTCTGCACTTTATACCTTGGGTCTTTTCCTTGGCACTATATATTCTGTTCCTCCATTTAGGTTGAAAAGATTTCCTATTGTAGCATTTCTGATCATTGCGACAGTTAAGTTACCACATTCTCTCTCTTTTCTTGTACAAAGGACACCAAATACTGCTGTGGAATTTTGGTTGCATTTTGTAGTTTGAGCAGCAAATTGGAAGAATAATTTTATAATTGTTCATTATACCTCATTTTAAGAATGTATGAGTGCTCTCATTGAAATTCGAAATATTCTTTGAACATTAGCGATGTCTGATATCTTGGACTTATGTGTTTGCTCCCTTTCTTAGTTCTGTATTTTATTGGTGTTGACAGGTACGAGGCTTTCTACTTAATTTTGGTCTATGTTATGCTAGTAGAGCTGTCCTGGGCCTTACTTTTGAGTGGAGGTGTATGCCAGTTGTTATTTCATTGCATTAAGTCGATGATCTCTCGTACTCCATCTATGCACATGAACAAATACCTAAATGAGTAGCCTTCAAAGGTGTTATAAGAAAAATAAGTACCACCTGATGAATGCATGTAGAAACATGGCATTTGAGCTTGTGTTAAAACATTGGTTGATCCCTATTCTCCTTTTCTTCGTGCAGTGCACCAGATGTTTTTATCACAACATTTGTGACTCTATTTGCTCTTGTTATTGCTATAACCAAAGATCTTCCAGATGTAGAAGGTGATCGCAAGTAAGTTCACTGTTTAATCACCAAAATGGGCTGTTAGGCAAAGTTTTTATATATGACTCTTAAATATTTAACTATGTTATTTGTATACAAATCCTACCTTTGATATTGAAATTGAGACTCTTTTAGTTTTCTGACTTTCTGATGTAGTACATCATAATGTGGAAAATTTGGCTGAATAATACTAAGGACAAGAGATCACCCCAAAGTTACCCATGGTTATAAAAGAAGAATAAAGAAGGAGACTTAATTTAAGGAGGCCTGGAATTCTTATTTTAAGCTTAAGTTCCAAGAATAGAAAGTCCTAAGTTAGAAAATCTCTCTAGATTGCAATTTCTTATTTCTAGGTTGTGGAAATTAAAAATTTTTATGGACAAGTAACTTGTTGTTTTTTATGGGAGGTATTACTCAAATAACTTGTTATTTTGGTTAAAATGTTCAATCAGGTTGTCTTTTAAGTATCGATTTCTTGTTTTAAGTGCGTATCTTCATTTCTAAACTAGGAAAATGTAAATTTCTGTAACTCTGTAGATTAGAAGTTGTTCCTGTTTTTAAATTTCTTTTCTACCAAGTAGAACTAGATATAGAAAGTCCTTAGTTGAGTTAATTACCAATATAAGACAGCACGAAAGTTTCCTGTTTTGTTGATTTGTATGCCTATAAAAAGTTTTCATGTGTAACATAGAAATCGCTCTTTTACTATTGAATAAAGTTCTGTTTGTTCCTTATTTACCCATGTTATAGCTGAATTTAACTTTTTTTATCCCTTGAATCTAAACCACCATCTTGGGTCAAATTCAAGGCATCTTGCATACAAGTTATTCCTACACTGAAAATATGGAGGCAATGCAAAGTAGAATAACCCATGGAGAGTTCTAGAAAGCCCTAGAGGAGTTAGGAGTGTGGATTGCTAGAAAATTTGACTTGATTTTTAAAAATCTCCAAACCTTTATAGATGTAGAAGTTCTCAAGTTGGAGGCAAATTGGTGGATTTAGTAACCCCTCAGCCACTTCATCCAAGCCACCTATCACCACTGAAGGGCTCATGTCCAAGTAAGTTATTTTATGAGCAAAGTCATGATAATAATTCTGGTTTTAAAGTAGAAATTCATAAGCTCAATGGTGGACAAAAGTTACTGAATATCTAGATTGGACATAAGTTATTGACAATGTGTTCGAAATAAAAAAGTTTCAGTCTGAAATAAAGGTTCCCATAATTGAGAGTAGATTAAGGGGACGAGCACTGCTTGATGACAAGGCCTCGCTATACATCGAAAAGAAATTTTCCAAGAAGTTCAAACATGGAAAGATATGAAGTAGCTTATGAATGAGGAGTTTTTACCTTTCACTTATCAACAAATCATGGCTGGGAAGTTTAACAAGCCCACTTTAGGTAATCATTTTGTAAATAATTTTGTTAAGGAATAGTCCCACATGGATTAGTGAGTATAAAGATCTTGAGTTTATTAGTTGGGAAAGAGGATTCCTAAGTTGACTAGTCATTTTGGGATAGGGCCTTGGACCCAATTTAATATGGTATCAGGGCAGATACTCATATGTGAGCCTACACCTAAAAACTAACTACTTGTAGAGCCACAAAAGAGGGCCTATACCTAAAAACTATCCACTTTTAGAGCCACAAAAGAGGGCTACACCTAAACTGCCTACTCCTAAATTATCCACTTGTAGAGCCACAAAAGATGGTCTACACGTGAGGGGGAGTGTTAAGGAATAGTCCCACATGGATTAGTGAGTACAAAGATCTTGAGTTTATTAGTTGGGAAAGAGGTTTCCTAAGTTGATTAGTCATTTTGGGATAGGGCCTTGGACCCAATTTAATAAATTTCATAAGTTAATTACTAGACTTAAAGTTGAGAAAGTCAAGAAGATTTAGTGGCAAGATATGTTAGTGGCCTAAAACCTCACAAGTACAAAAGAAATGCGTGTCCAAACTATCATGAATATTTCTGGTGCTATTCGAAAAGCCTAGTTTATTAAGAAGTAGTACCAACACGCTTCCACGCCTTTAACCACCAAAATAGTACTTGAACTTTTAATGTGCCCACTAACTCATTCAAACCCTAAAATCTAGCATATAATACCTCAATATCCAATAGATCTGCCATCTAAAATTCTATCTTAAAACCCATTCAACTTAAGCAAAACTGTTAAGGAATAGTCCCACATAGATTAGTGAGTACAAAGATCTTGAGTTTATTAGTTGGTGAAGAGGTTTCCTAAGTTGGTTAGTCATTTTGGGATGGGCCTTGGACCCAACTTAGCATGGTGTCAGAATTGGTACTCATATTTGGGCCTGCACCTAAAACTATCTACTTGTAGAGCCACAAAAGAGGGCCTACACCTAAACTATCCACTTGTAAAGCCATAAAAGAAGGCCTACACCTAAACTGCCTACTCATAAATTATCCACTTGTGGAGCTACAAAAGAGGCTCTACACGTGAAGGGGAGTGTTAAGGAATAGTCCCACATAGATTAGTGAGTACAAAGATCTTGAGTTTATTAGTTGGTAAAGAGGTTTCCTAAGTTGGCTAGTCATTTTGGGATGGGCCTTGGACCCAACTTAACAAAAACATTACGTGCGACCAACACATGAGATTTGGTCATAATAAATCTTAATGCCAAAAGGGAAAACAATTGGTAGTGCATCAAAATGGGAGTTTGAAAAGGATACCATTGTTTATTGTTGATGACAAGGAGGAAGAAGAAAATTATGATGAAAATGTGAACAAAGCTCACACAATTGATGTTTGGGACTATGATCCTAGTTTGGTGAATGTCTCCTAAACAAGAAGAAGATCAGTTGAGGCATAACATCTTCACAACTACATGTTCTTTTGCAGGTCATACAACAAAAGTTATTATTGATTCAAGTAGTTGTGAGAATATTATCTCGCAACAAGTAGTTTATTAATTGAACTTGAAGACCAAAGTCAACCCACAACGCTACAAACTAGCATGGTTCAATAATGCTAATGAAGTGCAAGTGTCCTCAAAGATGATTAGTTACTTTTACAATTGGAGATAGGTATTATGACACTATTTGGTGGGATGTATCCCCATGTTGCGTGTCGCCTTGTACTTGGAAGGCCCTAGTAGTTTCTCAAAAAAGAACTCATAGTTTCCTTGTTTATAAAAAAACTTTCTGTTTTGTGACATGTCCAAATCTATGACATGTCTTTCTTTAGTTGATTTTGAACAACATTTGGAAACTGGCCAATTAGTTTTTGCTCTCATATGTACTAAGCATCACACTACACTAAAGGAGATTTCAGCCACTCCCGAACATGTCCAAGGAGTTCCCAGTGAATTCTAAGAGGTGTTTCCTTTAGATCTACTAACACATGATTGAGTTTGTACTTGATTCTACTTTGCCAAAGGGGGCCACATTATTACATGTCGCCAAGGAGCATGAAGAGCTGAGAAGAGAAGTTGAAGAGTTGGAGCAAAAGGGATTAGTATGAAAAAGTACCAGTCCTTGTGTAGTCCTAGCCCTAATGGTGTCTAATATAGACGAAACTTGGATTAATATGAATTTTTTGTAGAACCAATAACAAGAGCATAGTCAAGTAAAGATTTCTTATATCAAGACTTGAAGATACATTAGGTCAGCTACGTGGGGGAGCAATATTGTTTGAGAGTGATTTAGAAGTGGCAAATTCAGTCAGCAGATGAATAGAAAACCTCACAACAAGAGAGGGTCTTTATGAATGGCTTGTGGATATATTTTGGACTCACTAAGCCCACTAACAGTTTCATGATGGACATGAATGAGGTCATTCAAAGGCAAATTTGTGGTAGTTTATTTTGATAATATTTTTTGTGGTAGCCATTCTACTTACCCCCGCATTGAAGTCTCTATGGATTTCATGGTTGAGTTGCCTCACACAAATGGAGGATGGGTAGTATTTTTTTTTTAGTGGGTAGATTCTCTAAAATGGCCAAGTTCATTCCTTGAAAATCTTCTCATGATACAAGCAAAGTGGCTGGAATTTATTAAAAAAGGTTGTCCAATATTAGC
Organism: Aristolochia californica; assembly: GCF_029961685.1. Lineage (NCBI taxonomy): Eukaryota > Viridiplantae > Streptophyta > Magnoliopsida > Piperales > Aristolochiaceae > Aristolochia > Aristolochia californica. The sequence goes on along the minus strand of NW_027182290.1, from coordinate 26,791,915 downwards.
AAAGATACCAAACTCATGAGCAGTTTTTTAAATAACTTGTGGAAGCAATTAGGGACTAATTTGAAGTTTAACACTATTCATCCTCAAATAGATGATCAAATAGAAGTTATGATCAGAATGTAGGGCAATATGTTGTACACTCATGTAAAAAAATTGAAGAATTGAGATTTAGCTTTACTGAGGTTAGAATTTGAGTTTAATTGCAATAAGAATGGGAATATAACTTTTCTCCATTTCTGGTAGCCCGTGGTTGCAACTTTTCTCCTATTCCTATTGTTGGATGTCCAAATAAGACAGTCACAGACATGATTTCTGATTGGAAGGCAATTCATGAACAAGCCCATACAAATATTGAAGCCAATTATGCAAAATACAAACAACAAGATAACAAGTGTAGATGGGAATTTATTTTTGAAGTTGGTGATGAAGTTTGGATTTGTCTAAGGTACAATACTTTGGCAGTGAATATCACAAGCTGAAACAAGTAAGCTTGGACCTTACAAGATACTTGCCAAGATGAACGATAATACTGCTTACAAGGTGGAGCTCCCTGCCGATTTGAAAATTAGCAATGTCTTTAATGTGAAACATCTTTTTCCATATCAAAGACAAATGAGAGTGAGAATTCGAAAACATGTTCTTTTCAGGAAGGGGAGAATGATGTAATACATCATAATGTGAAAGATCTAACTGGAGAATATCTAAGCCCAAGAGATCTCTTCAAAATCACCAATATTTACGAAAGAAGAAGAAAGAAAGAGAGTTAATTTAAAGATACTTGAATTTCCTATTTTGGGCTCAAGTTCTAAGAATAGAATGTCTGAAATTAGAAAGTCTCTGTAAGTTGCAATTTCTTATTTCAAGGTTGCTGAAATTAGATGATTTATTGGACAAGTAGCTTGATGTTTTGTTACAAGAAGCATGACTCAAATAGCAATTTGATATTTTTGTTAAACTTCTGTTAGAAAGTATTTTTTTAAGTAGTAGTTTCTTGTTTTAGGTGTGGATCTTCATTTCTAAAATGGAGAGTCTGAAGTTAATGATTTCATAGATTAGAACTTGTTCCTGTTTTTAAATTTATTTTCCAGAAAGGAGAACTAGATTTAAAAGTCCTGTTCAGAGTTTGTCTCCTATATCAGACAGCGTAGTTAATGATTTCATAGGTTAGAAGTTGTTCCTGTTTTTAAATTTCTTTTCTAGAAAGTAGAACTAGATTTAAAAGTCCTATTCAGAGTGTCTATTATATCAGACAGCGTAGGAGTTCCTGGTTTATTAGTTTGTATGCCTACAAGGCTTTAATATGTAACACATAAATTACGATTTTTCTATTGAATGAAGTTCTGGTTTTTGTTCTCTCTAGGATAAACTTATCATTTTCTTCTCTGTTTTTGCTTTTTTTATTAATAGCCATATAAACCCTTCATTCTGTATTTCAAGTTTTATCTATCAAACTTGAATTCAGATTGTAATTTTTTTAGTTCTTGCCGAAGTGTAGGTTAATCACATTTTAGAGGAAGCATTCCATTTTGTATCCCTTGAATCTAAACTTCTGTGTTGTGTCACTTTCATTGGCTTTTCCTTACTATATTGTTATTTAAATGTTCGTTGCACTAGGCAAATCAGTCTTTCTCTCTCTCTCTCTCTCTCTCTCTCTTATTATGTATTCTTTTTGTCAGGTTCCAGATATCAACATTTGCAACAAAGCTTGGTGTTAGAAACATATCCTTTTTAGGATGTGGGCTTCTCTTGGTCAATTATCTTGGTGCGATCCTTGCTGCAATTTATAGGCCTAAGGTGGTAGCTCTCTTATCACTTTTGTTAAATTGGTTCCAAAGCCCTATCCCAAAATGACTAGTCAACTTAGGAAACCTTTTTCCCAACTAATAAATTCAAGATCTTTGTACACACTAATCCATGTGGGACTATTCCTTAACAACTTTGATATTGAACTTGCTATCAGCCTTCATGTTGATTACAATATCTTTTTTTTTTTTTTGCTCTGCTATTGGCATCACACAAGGTTTTCTTTATTCAGTATAAGAATTTTGTGAAATTGAAATAAAAATTTGAATTTTTGTTCACCATGTGCAACAATTTAATGAATAGAGCTAGGTCAACAACACAAAGAAAGTTTTTAAATAATGATAATTGTTTTTAAGAGAAACATTAAATTACTAGAAGAGATTTCATGAAGTAGAAAAAATCTATAGGCCATTGCCGAAATAGGGGGTCATGAAAGCCAAAATACTGAAAAGAAAAAGCATTTTAGGCACCAATGAAGGATGTAAAGTTGGTGAAGAGAAGATCACTTTTTCAAATATAGGTTCTTCTACAAGGAAATAATGGAGAAACCTTTTCTCAAGATTGAGCTAAGGAATCTATTTATGGTGCTTATATCATTAATGCTTAGGGACTATTTTTTTTGTCATTGGAAAAAAATGGTGGGGAATTAATTTTTCGGTGACTTTTTTTTTTTGTTTTGTGACAGCACAGTGACAAATTTTTCCATTGAAAAAATTCTTTTGACTGGTTTTCTTGTATTTGTGCCTTCTCAGTTTATTTTTATCTACTTCTCCTACCGGAGCAATCGGAGACTGATTTTTTTATCTAGACAAGAGGAATTGAGGTGTGAATTTCCATCTTCCTAAAACCAACACAGCGAGAAGTTTGGTCAAACAGAAAATTTCTAAGTGCACTTTTTCCAATGATTTCCTTTGGTTAACACACCCTCAATTAGTCTATACACAACTAGATGAAAATTTGATTCTTCCTCTTCTATCTAAGTTTTTTTTTATTTCAAAACGTTGATCCATTTAATTTCTTATCCTTACGGGCTATTGTTTTTTCATATTTTCAGGTGTTTAGGTGCGATCTAATGGTAGTTGCGCATGCTATCTTGGCATTGACTCTGATTTGGCAGGTTTTTTTCTGTGACTACATGGCCTTTTTATTTTGTGTTTTGATATTGCATTGAGTAGACATTTTTTAGTTTAAGAAAGATTATTTGCATTATTATGGGTTGTACTCTCTCTCTCTCACACACACACACATACACTTGTTACTGATTGATTCTTTCATGCAGGTATGGGTTTTGCACGAAGCAAACTACACCAAGGTAAAAGTTTATTCCCACTGACATAGGGCTACTGTTTATTAGTAGCCGATGCAAATTAATTCAACTAGTGTCTTGTTTCAAAGGCTATTGCTGTGATTTCTACTCCTAACGGTTTAAACAGCATAACTTAGATAATCCCAACTAAATGTTAAACTTGACAAAAAAGTGATGGTACATACAAGGTCGAATTTAAAGATTTCTCATATGATTCTTTGATGACAGTTCTAATTCAGTGCTAAGAGACCCTGAACTGATTGACCAGTTGAATTGGTGACCTGAAGCCCTCTCCAGTATGAAATCTTAAAAACCTGTAATTAGGGAAAACCTGGTGACCTTCTGGGAAGGGGAACATGGGAGTACCTCCCTTGTTGGTGCAAAGAAAATGGGAGGTGACTGCCACTGCCTTCTTCTCTACAACTATGGGGGAGGGCACCTCGCCCTTCCCTGTCACTTTCCTGCTGTTGATTGTGGGGATTGCAACACCAACCCTATTAATGCAAATAAAGTGAGTAGAGGAGAGGAGTAGCATTCTCCCTCCTCTATATGATTGCAAGAGAAGGGGCTGTCCTCTTCTGTGCATCAAGGGGGGAGGGCCTGTCATCGAAGTGTAAAAGTGTTGTACATTGCAAGGAGGCTAGGGTCCCCTTCCTCAAAGTGCATAAAGAAGAGAGAGAGAGGGGCTTCCACCCCCTCCTGCAAATCATTTTGTTGGGTTGACCCCGGTTCTATCCTAAAATGACTAGTTATTTTGGAACTTTATTGATCAACCTTGTAATCCAGTCACTATTAAGTTTTCTCAATGTGAAACTTTTTCCCACTTAACACTCCTCCTGTCTAGCCTTACACATAATGGGTCTTTACATAATAAGCCTGTGGCGTATACACAATATACAAACGATTTGGTTCACCTCATGGAGCTTATACAACACAAATAACCTGAAAAATACACACTGGGCCTTGGCCTACACAACTTGTTTTAATACCAATTTTGGAGTGAGTCTAGTTCCTTTCTAAAATGACTAACCATTTAGGAGGCCTATTGTTCAACCTTATAACCCAATCATTACTCTTAAGATTTTTCAATGTGAGACTTTTGACTACTTCACACCCTCAACGTTTAGATTTACACATAACAGACCTACGATGTGTCTACAACACAAATAATATAACTCTTTTTTCCCTACTAATTACAAGAAAAAGCACACACAGTATTTCCAAAATTATAAAGAAAAATAATAGAGTAAAATAGATTAGTAATTGGGGTTAGTGTCATCGAATACAGCCTAACATTGTAAAAGAAACACAAATAGAGATCCACTAAAAAATTCAAGCTTGTTCTCAAACTCATTAGCTTGTTGGAGCTTCCTTCTCCTTGGATTTTTGAACCTTCAACACTTTCTTGACAATCTTTTCCTCCTCGACCAAGAAAGTACGGATTATTCTCTCTTTGACGATGCACCGTGATTGCTGGCTCTATCTCCCCTCAGAGCTCTTTGCCACACACCACATTTTTATGTTTTTTTAATTTCCTTATTATGTCATCAAGTCAACAACTTAGTTTTTTTAGATTGAGATGGATGCGGCAAACTTTTTGGTGAATGGCATCTTCTGATAATGTTGGTTATTTAAGTCCCAAGTTATATTGTTTAATTTAGATAGAACCGAGCAGCTTAATCAAACTCTTCAGTTGAATATGGTTTTTCACTTGTTTTAATGTATACGCTTTGCAGGAAGCAAACTCCAGGTTATATCGTTTTATTTGGAATCTCTTCTATGCAGAGTACATCATATTCCCATTTATATGAAATCCTTGCATTAATTTACTTGTTGAAGGGAACGACAAATAATGAAAATTTTGAATTTTGTTTATTTTTTGGATGTTTAGTGGAACTATATACAAATTTGCATTGGTTCATATGACTGAAATGTATCATATATTGTTTTTCTTTGCTGATTTCCATTCAATCCTGTCTTCACATTTAATGTAAGAATTGAAAGAACCCTATCAGATCAAGGGAAGGGACTGGGTCAAGCCGAATGGGGGGACTGATCCAACTCGACCCTAAAACCTTGGGCATTTGTCACTCAGTTGACCTCAATGATTAATTCATAATGTGTCCTCACATAGATTTATAGTAGTAAATCTATGTACACATCCTAGACAAAACAAACTTGGCTTAAATTGGGAAGGGTTTGTTCAATCTCACTAGCACACTGGCCTAAATCCAGTTACGTCTTTCTACACAAGGATTTACGGCTTTAATAATAGCCAATAGAAACCCCAAGCAAAATAGGACCTAATTGTTGAGCCACTCAAACTTCTCTCAACAAATGAGATGAGGGACGATCTTGCCCACACAAGGCTTGGCCTATGTTTGTAAGGCTTACTTGCTTGTAAATTCATCTTTTTACAAATATCTCTCAAATAGGCATATTTTACAACAGAAGCATAATTTGATAAACACAACCAATCCTAGATGCCTATTCAGATGTTTAGGAGCTCAATAAGTCTTTAATGACTTAATTTAAAGATCAAAGCCTGTAATAAAACTTGGATTGGTTTGCAAATATAATAATTATTTTAAAGTTTAAACCCATAAATAGTAAAGTTGATCATAATAAATGATCTTAAAGTTGATCAATATTACTTCAGTATGCTTAGACCGAATTCAATCAAAATATTTCATAGTAAATGCAAATTGATACTTGGGTTTTAAAATTTCAACCCACGACCCCAAAATATTTATATAAATACAAATACAAATACAATTTCAAATTCTCTTTCGAGAGCAAATAATATGATTTCAAAGTAATGGTACAAAAGTTATAACGGTGGATAATATTAAGCAATTAAACATTTCAAAGTAAAGGCTCATAAATACTTAGCTTCGTGTATTAGGGTCTTAAAAAATCAAATCTAATCCTCAAATTTGATCTCAAAGTGTATGAGTACTTGGAAGTAGTGGAAGCTTTAAAAGTCAAAATCAATTTAAATAAAAAAGTTCTCCAGATTAAAAAACCGAAATGTTGAGCTTGGAAATGGATGTTTTATCCTAGCATATCTCGATGAAATCTCCACTAACTATTGTAATAAAATACTTGGAATTTTATTTTCTGTTGCTAATCACATAGAGAGGCCACTTAAATTTTTTGAAAACCTATCTTAGTCAAATTGAAGCTATCAATCTTGTTCTGTGCCATTGAGATGGTTGTGGACAAGTTGGACAGTCTTTAATGAACGTATATTTCACCTCTTTGTTCTCTTTAGTCCATTCAAATGAATAGCCAAACGCTTTGTCACAATGCCTTTTCTCTCTCCTAGGTGTTTGATTTCTTTGGTTTGCCACTCAAACACCATGTCAAATGGATGCTTCCATTGACATTTCTCTTCATTGGGTGTTTGACCATAGTTCATTGGATCGAACAGATGCACTTGCCTTGCTTGTTGTGTTGAGCGTTCAGATGGTGCCTCAAACAATGTTTTCTAAAAAGTTTTCTCAATCTTGTTCGGTCAAGCGGTTGCTACAAGGCCATTCTAACAATATATTTTCTAACTTGAGTCGCTTCTTCCCCTTTTAGTGGGTTGTTTAGATGGTGTTTGGTCAATCGAACGGATAGACATCAAAAAAATTAATTTGGTTTCTTTGTATTGCCAATGATTATTTAATATATCATTAGTAACTTAAGTATTTATTATCATCAAAATTATCTCAATATGGATCTTATTACCAACATTCTCCCCCTTTATGAAAATGAATACTCATAGGCATATAAAGCTTTCGAGTGCAGATGAATTCAAATACATTAATGATTTTTGAAAAAAATTCCCGTGTTTGATGCATGGTTCTTGTTGATTTTATTTATATGTCCATTTAGATTTTCTCCCCCATTTGACTTCATCAAAATTTATAATGGGGACTATAAGTATGCTTCCCTTGTCACTAATCACTATGTATCTCCCTCTTTATATTCCATTTACATTTAGGGATGTATTTTTAGTCCCCCTTTCATTAAGATTTATTCATGCAAGCAACCATAAATACAATCATAAAAGCACAAAATAAAAATAAGTGAACAACCCACCGTTGAGGGATGTTGAGACCAAACATTGTCTCAACTTTCACTCATTCAAAACATCACCTGATGTACAAAGAAACTTGTTCAAGCTAGCAGTTTAACTCCTTTTGTGGTGTTTTGAGTTAGCATAGCTCAGTTTTCTCCTAGCACAACTAGTTGGTTTCTTAGAGGCTAATTTTCATCCTCCTAAGGGTTCTCTCTTCATTATCGCTATTTCAAAGTATGTATCCTTTTCTTTCGATTACATCATTTCTTTTTGCTCCCTCTTCATTTCTAGGTTACTCCACCTTTTCATTAGCTCAGGATCACTTCATTTTTTTTCCTTGCAACTAATTTTTATCTCTTCAGCATAATCTACTTCTTTAATTTTAGATTTTATTTCTCCTCCTCATTTTCCTAGACTCTGGCTCAAATTTCTCACGAGAATTTTTATAAAAAACACTTTTTCATCTTCTACAAGCTTCAAAGGAGATTTAGTTGTTTTAAAATTTTAGCCGGGTCTCGTTTCCCTTTCTTAGTTAGTAATCAACACCTGATTGTTGAAAGTGAGTGTATTGTCTTCTTTGCCATCAATAGTGAAAATTAAAAATCAGTCCATAATTTTTTATAGCTAAGTTAGCTTACTAAACTCAAAGGCACATTCACAACATAGTTCTTGGCAAAAAATTTCTATGGACTTTTTTGGGTTCCATGCTTGAGGAAGGTCACCACCGTTTCCCTCCATCTCCCATTCCCATAAAAACATTTAGAATAGAGGCACTCAATTTGGTATTAACTTTTAGCACAATTTTTGAATTTTTGGAAAAGAAAAATACTTCACTAACTTGATTACAACTGGGTTCAATGAATCTTTTTTTGTAATAGAGGGAACATGTATAATCAGATTATATTGAAACTATCCATGTTCCAGTTACACCCAAATAAGTTCTAACACAATTAAACAACTAAACATAAATAGAAGACTAATATAACTTAAGCTCCTTATCTTATAATTGTGTGTTAGTCATGTAAGAATCTTTCATATTTGCTCTTCAACGTTATGTACTGTAATTGACTGAAGTTGATTTCAGGTTGTTGGGAAGCTAATTTATCTTAAAATTGCAAGGCCTTATTTTTCATATTCAATCAGTATTATCAATCAATACATGCATCAACTTCAATAGTCTCACTAAAAGGCCTCAGGGAAAATTCTTTTGTGTTTGAAGAAAAATCTTGGAAAAGGATTACTATTTAAATCCCATGGACATACTGACATTGAGGGTTTTTCACATGCAAATTGGCAGGATCCCCAAAGGATAGAAAATCTACCTTTGTATATTGTAAAATTTTTGGAGGTAATTTGGTCACATAGAGGAGCAAAAACAGAATTTTATGGCTAGCTCAAGTGTAGAAGTGGAATACAGAGCCATGACACATACAATAAGTGAGCTATTTGGCTGAGCTCGAGTTCTAGACAACCAAGCTATGCAGCTTCACTGTGATAATCAGACAACCATTTATATTTCAACTAACCAAGTGTTCCATGTAAAAACTAGATACATCGAAGATAGATTGTCACTTCGTTCAAGAAAAATACAAGTTGGTGTTATATCAATGCAATACATACCCTCCAAGAACCAACTAGTAAATGTCTTTACAAAGGCTATCGCTACAAAGTCTCTCTCTGATACGTGTTCCAAGCTGGGAATATTTGAGGTTTTTTCACTAGCTTGAGGGGGAGTGTTAAAAGGGTATTAGTGGTCTTCTATGTAATTAAGTGAAGGAGTGGCATAGGGTGTAATAATGTCTAAGTTTGAGTTTTTTTTTATCCTCATATGTACTAGGACTTCAGCCCACTTATCTACATATAACGAAGGGGGAGACCCTAGGGTGTGCTCTTTTTCCCCCTTGAGATACCCTAACTCTAGCCTAGTTCTCCCGTCTATTTTCTCTCTTCTTTGCCCTCTTTTCACTCCTCTCCCTCTCCTCTCTCCTTCTCCTTAAACCTAGACCTTCTAGTGATGCAATCCTAGAATCTAACAATTACATGTGAAGGATCTCCCTAAACCTTAAGGTCATGCATGAGTAGGCCGGTGTCTCCAAGCAATCCAGGAGAACAATCTTTTTTTCATTTTTTTTCTATTTGAAAAGATGAACAAAATACTCACTGGCATATCCATTGAATTTTTGGAAAAGAGAAATACTTCACTAACTTGTTGTAATTTGAGTACAATGAGTCTCTATTTATAATAGAGAAAACAAGTAAAATCCAATTACAATCAAACTACCCTTGTCTCAGTTACACCCAAAGTTAAATAGTAAAAGATAAGTCCTATAACAATTGAGAAACTAAACATAATTAGAAGACTAACATAACTAAAACACTTTTAACTGAGGTTCTTCTGTGAGACCTCCTTCCATAAGACTCTTTTAGACTCTACCATATTAATTTTGGCTCTCTGAGACATTTTACTATGAGAGTCATGTAAGACTCTTCTACACCTATTCTTCAACACTCCCCCTCAAGCTGGAGTTTATAACTTCTGTTATATTTAAGATCCCATGTACTGAGTAATAATTGAACTAGTTTAGGGAGAAGAGAGTTACAAGAAGAAGAGAGAAACAAGAGAAGAGCAGAGGATGATCGAGTGAGAGAGGAAGGAGAATGAGAGGGATAGGTGAGAGAGTGAGAGTCAAAGAAAGAGGGAAGGAGGATTAGGGTTAGGTGACATGGATAAGAAGGGAGGAAATGGATAAGAAATAAAAGTAATTTGCATCATGGCCACTATGAGTTTTTCATGCAGCTCATTAAAGGAAATTGGTGTGTCACGACCATTGATAGTATCAATAAGTGGTTTGTACTCATCGTTGAGCCCATCTAGAATTGTCTCAATGAGATCCTCTTGATCCATGGGTTTTCCTAGGGTGGCAAGTTCATCAACTCGTGTTTTAATATACTATATATACTCGGAAATTGATTGAGTCCCCTTAGTAGTATGTTTGAGTTGCTCCTTGATCTGTTTGATGTGACCACAAGAGGGTCTAGCATATGTACTAGCCAAAAGAGTCCATGCTACATGAGAGGTGCTTGAGTGAGTGATAAGTGGAATAATAGATGGCATGAGAGTACCGATAAGAGCACAAAAAATTAGCTTATCCTGACAAAGTCACGTAGTGTATTCGGGATTTGGAATGACATGATTATTGATCATCTTTGTGGCGGAAGGCAGAGAATAAGAACCACCAACGAACTTGAGGAGATCATAATAAAAAAATAGCCTCCATCTGAGTTTTCCAGCTAAAGTAATTTGTGGAGGTGACTTTGACCGAGTTGTGGATGTGGAGTACCATAAGTGGTGTGGTTGGGTCATGAGCATTGGGAATAGTAATTCAAGAATCTTCAAAAGCCATGAGTAGAAACTAGTTTTTTTTTTGCACATGTGGAAATCACACGTGTGAGAGTCGCACATGTGAAAATCACACATGTGTGCTTCTTCCTAGATTTAAATTAGACCTCGGATTAAACCGAAGGTCAAGGGAGAAATAAAAATGTGGGAAGAAGGAGAGGGAGGAGAAATACTAGAAGAGGCGGCGGCAGCGTGGTGCTACTGGTTCTAGCAATTGCGGAATGTCCCACGGTGGTAGTTGAGTGACGGCGATGAAAGTCGTTGTCGACGGGTTGCAGAGGCTCGGTGGGTGATGGAAGCTGTTGTCAATGGATTGCAGAGGTTCGACGGGCGACGGTTCTCGACGACAATGAGGTTAATAGAGGGGAGAAAATTCGATCGATGATTGCAGAGGCTCGGCATCGTAGGACTGTCAAACGGGCGGGCTTTGCAGAATCGTTAGAACGAGTAGAGTTGCAGGACTCTGCTGTGGCGGCGATGACGGAATTGTCAGAGGTGGCTGCAGTGGGAAGGCGCATGGTGGCGCGGTACTGGCTACGGCATCGGCAGTGGGAAGGCACGCAGTGGCGCAAGACCATCGAACGAATGGGCTCTATAGAAACCTTCGAATGAACAAAGTTGTGGGGCTCTGCAGAGAGGGACCAAAGGCTGAACTCGGTGTAGGGAGGCCGAGGCTGAGGTGCCAATCATTGGCGGTGGTGGCGGCAACGAGAAAAAATCAGAGAGATCTAAAACTCTGATACCATATAGAAATAGATAAATGAATATTTTCGCTATAATTTACCTTTATTGATACGGTTATTTATAGTTATAGAATGATAAGATGATAAGGATTATCTCTAAGAGAGTTTACATGATTGTAGAGTTACAAGTGCACATGGTTTTAGAGTTACAAGTTGAGACAATCTCAACTTCTCTTATCCTTATCTTTTTATCTCTATCACTTAATACCTTTAAGAACTTTTATTATGTACCAATTATCCGCTACTAAATAACTGCATATTTGGTATGTGTTATTTGTGCATTGGCTCATTAATGCAGTTGTTATGGTATCTCTTTGATTGAGACATTATTATTGAAGAAGAACTCCTCGGTTGTTTGCCTTGTATTCATTATTTGCTAATTGTTACCGCCATTGATTCATATGATGAAGAATAAATCACTTGATGACCTCTGTTTCTTCACCTTATCTTCCTATTGATTCCCCCATTAACATTTTATTCTTTAGTAGCCTTTCTCTTACTGTCCTTTATTTGACACTCACTTACCCTTTTGGCCAACCCTTTTTTGGAGCTTTGCTTTGGTTAGTCTTTATATATATATATATATATGGGTGTTTTTAAGTCCATTTAGACTTTTTGTTGGTATCCTTGGATTTTTAATCGTCATCTTGTGAATGACAGACATTACCCACTTTAGTCATTATTATCACTTTGAAATCATTTGAGGTTGGTTTCGGCTTATGTTTTATCACCCATTTCTACCCTTTCAAAGTTTGTACTCGGTTTCGTACTTATCTTTGGGAAACTGTGATGAATGAGATTATTACTACATTTACGTTATTTGTTTCAAATTGGGATCACTGCCATTATCTCCCAGCTTGAGGGGGAGTATTAGAAGATACGATGTAATTTGAGTGTTATTGATATAACTAATTTATATTTTTTGTCTCTTCTTCACTCTTACTAGGGTGAAGGGTGTAATTATAATATTTTACTTTTATCATTTATAAATATAGCTTAAGGGGGAGGGTTTGAACTAAGTCCATAACCCCATTCTTCCTCCTCTTTTCTCCCAAACGTGTGTGTTCTCTCCTTTACCCAAGATGTAATCCATGGGGTCCTAAAAATCAATAAGCACATCATGGAGTGATTAAGTTAGACCAAAACTTTGTGAATAAATTAATTTTATAAAAAAAATTAATTAACTATATTAATTCATTTTATCTTGAAATAACCTAATTAACCTGATTAATGATTTAATTAATTTAGTATAACTTAATTTTATTATGCTTATTAATTTTTTTGTTTAACAATATAAAAAATAAATTATTATAATATTTCATCAATTTTAAAATTTAAATATTAAAATTTTAGTTGTTACTCTAATAACAATCTTATCTTATTTCACATAATGCTACTACTGTACTTGGATTATCGTCAAATAACACTATATTGAAGTAAGTAAAAATGTTCTGTGATGGTAGTGAGAAAGCATATGCTTAGAAGGAATTGCAATTGGGTAGCTTCCTATTGCATGCGAAGATCTGAATTTATGCAGGATTGTTTGCTTCACTTTTTGAGTTGGTAATGTTGGTTGGGTTTCCTATTTATTTTCAAAAATCTACTCAAGATTTTACCAACTTGAGTATTTTTTCTTCCTTAAAATTTTATTTTGTTTGATCTAACATTACAATAGTTTCCTTAAGAGAAGTTTTTTCCATTATAAGTTTAGTTTCCTTTTTTACTAAGTTTGAAAATTTTAATTTAGAAAGTTTTGTTTCCTAATTCTAGATTCCAAATAAGTGTCCTAAATCTCCTTAGACCAGAATTATATCTTGAATATTTTCTTTATAAATTGGTTTAAAAAGTAATTCCCTTATTTGAGAAGTCTATTTTTAGAAAAAAATTATTATTATGTTTCATCTCAAAACTTTCTTATTGGGGTTGTTTAAAGTTTCCTTGATCATCATGTTGATAGAGGAATTGTTTGTTTACCTCCCTGTTGAGTAAAAATTGGTCACTTTTTATCCATCTATTGGTCTAAAAACGTCTCCTTCTTACTTGGAAGTATGAAGAGTTGCATTGTGTGCCTCCTTTTTTAAGTATGAGAAGCGCTATCTTTTTAATCACACCCTTAATTTCTCAGAGTATTTTCTTCATTTTTTTTGTTAAAATCACTTCGAAGCAATGCCTAGACCCACTACTTAAAAAGTATATGAGTGTGCCTAACATCCAGTTTGAGTTAAGTCTTTTATTCTTCACCCAAGAAGTGATTTGTGCTTGAACTACCCTTAAAAAGTGACTAATTTTTTTTGTTATGCCTTAAAGTTGGATTTTTTTTCGCCATTGAAATTGATCAGAGTGTGTTTTAGACTAGGACCATTTTAATTGGTGTATGGAGTTTGGTCGTATGGCTAGAAGTGATTTTTTCCGCTCACCATTATGTTATGCAAGCTCTGTCTCTTGGGAAAGAACAAAGAGGTCGCCAACTTGAGAGGGAGAAGTAGAAGAAGAAGTATAAGAAAGAGGTAACCAATAATGAAGAATTCCACATGTTGTGATAATCAAGTTTTATGTGGCTAGAATATGCTAGGGGGAGACAAGTTAAGAACAAGATGTGAACAAGAAGAAGATCAATCAAATCAAGATAATCAAAATATCTTTTTGTAGCACACAAGTTTCTTAACCAAGATTATTTGCAATGTTACAAACACCAACTTGAAGGGGGGGTGTTAAGAGACACCCACGTGTGTAGGGGTGAGGCATGGCTAGTAAATAAGTAAAACTTTCATAGAGATGGCTAAAACTATAATTATACAAGCTAGTGTATGTCCTGTTATGTCTTTTTCCATTTGAAGCATGTGGGGACATTGTAGTCATTATAAACACTTTCCCACAACTATAACTACAACCTCAAGGCATAGGATAGAGCATTAAAGCCTCTTCCTCTCTGCTCAAATTCTTTTATATACCTCTCTTTCTTTTCCTCTTCTCTCTCTTGGTTTTTTCTCTCCTCTCTCCCAAGAGCTAGAATCCATCTCTTCTCTCTTTCCCTTGAGATATCTTGTGTTTATGTGTTATCCTTAGAAATCAATAAGGTATCAGAGCAGGCAAAGATCTAAGAAGGAAAAAGAGAAGAAGATGGAGAAGAAAGGGAGGAAGAAAAAGGAGAAAAAGAAAAAGAAAAAAGATGAGTCTTTTTTTTTCCTTGAGTCTTTCTTTTACAATTCTTGTTTTTTATTAGATGTTTTACTCTCTTAACGTATATTTTCTATAGAAGTACAAGAAAGAGGTAACCAACAATGAAGAACTTCACGTGTTATGGTAATCAAATTTTATGTGACTAGAATATCCAAGTAAGGGGAAAAAAAAGATGACAACAAGTTGAAGACTAAAAGTAAGATGTGAACAAGAACAAGATGGATCAAAACAAGGCAATATAATTTTCTTTTTCAAGCACACAAGTTTCTTGATTAAGATTATTTGTCAGTGAAGTTATAAATACCAGTTTGAGAGGGAATATTAAGAGACGCTCATGTGTGTAGGGGTGACATAACTAAGTTAATAAGGATAACTTGTATAGAGATGACATTGAATTATAATTATGTATGATGGTGTATGTCATCTTTTTTTTTTTCTTTTGAAGTATGTAGCCCTGAGGGCATTGTTCGTCCATATATATCTCTTTTTTCCTCTTGTTCCTCCCTATTAGTCTCCTCTCTCCCAAGAACTTTCTTTTTCTCCTTTCCTTCCTTGAGATCTCTTATGTTTGTCTTGTCCCTAAAAATCAACAATATGTAAGTCTATTTTGAAAATTCATGTTGTTTACTATTAATAATTAAATTTAACTTTTTTTTTTTTTTTATGATTGGAAGCCTAATATATTCAATGAACTTTTACACAAATATATTACACATATTATAATTATGTCAATATATGACGTTAACTAATATTAGTTAACCAAAATAAGTAGTAACTATTAGAACTATTATAGTTTTATTCGTTATCATGAAATTTAATAAATATGTAATAATTATTACGTTATGCCTGATATTATCATTATATTGCATTGGTTTTAACTTAGTGAAACATATCTTTTCTATGTACGTGGAATATAATGTACCCATATCACAGTATTACCTTGGTTTTAAACTTATGGTACTCACATGTAATAAAACGAACCCATATACCATAAACAAGGATACCTGATGCACGTTTTCATTATTCGAAGTAAAAAACTAGCAATACAAGATGAGAGACCACTGATAAGTCTCTCTTGAATTATAATTTCAAGTGAAGTCCTAGGGGAACTCTGCGGCTATATACCATTCACATATACATTAGGGCACATTAGCCAAATTGCACCTTCTTCTCAGAATGACCCTGGCTGGCAGAGCATTCGAGTCAGACCCGGGCATGAAATGGGTTCAGTGCGTCTTCTGAACCATCCTCCCTAATCTAAATTTCATTGCAAAGTTTTAACAAACGCCAACAGTGAATCGACGTCTCTCTTTTCCGAAGGGTACAAGATGGGCTTTGAGGCATGCTTGGGGAAGAACAGTATCGTTGGGAAAGTGCCCAATTGCAATTCCTTCTGGGCAAATGCTTTCTCATCGCCATCCGCGCGGAACTTTCCTACTTTCACACCAGAACCAGCTAGCTCATCTGCTACTTCCACATATGAAGCTTCCATTGACTGAGTTACAAAAGATTCCACGCATTAGTCGACATGATCAATATGTATAACGTTTTTAAGTACCTTGATGGATATCAATTCTGGTTTCTATTACCTGACAGAAGCGGCACCAAGGAGCATAGAGTACTACAAGCCACGAGTCACGCCTGTTTTCCAACCTGAGGAGGTTCTCTATCCCTGACCTGCTCAACCTGACCACATTGTCCGAGTTGAGGATGTCTGCGACCTCAGCAGGGGCAGCGGCGCTATTTCCAGTACCATTTTCTGGGAGGCCGGTTTCAAGGGTCGCTACGTTGCCCTTGTGCAGTCCACATTCCTTGGCCGTGGCATCCTCCCACCACCATCTTCCCTCTCTCTCGTGCTGACCAGGGAGGACGGGTCTTGTGCACGGCTCACACCCTATTGAAACATAACCCTGCGACAAAAGCATCGCAATCAGGCACTGATGAAGAGAAATTCTGAGCCACATCAACAATTTGAACTATTACGATACCTGTGCGTGTAGAGGGTTGATGGGGACATTCATGGTTCTAAGAAAATTCCAAATATCTCGGCCTTCCACATTTGCAACTGGGTTCCACTTTATCAGGCTACCAGGACCGCCATCCAGACCTTCAAAAGAAGGGTCTACCTGCACCACAGGGATATGAGCCCTTGTGCCGGGGGACTGATCCTTCCGCTGCCCAGTAATCCAAGCGCGGAGGCCCTTGAGGGCCCGCCTCAATGGCCTAACCTTTCTCACCCTGCAACATTCCTGATGCCCGTCTTCATAGAAAGAGAAGAGGCCTTTGCTTCTCACTAAGCCTTGGACTTCAACAGCGTCGGGGAACATGTACTCGATATGAATATCGTAATGTTTCTCGACGGCATCGAAGAAATGATAAGTTTCAGGGTTTAGCCTTCCGGTGTCCAGGCTGAAGACTCGGAAAGGTCGACCCGTTAAACGAGCATACTCGATCAGAGCAACGTCCTCTGCTCCACTGTAATAAAAATAATAAAACAACTTTCAATCTCAATAACCCTTTTAGTATGTTAGAAAGTAACAAGATCTGCCAATAGGATTATTAAATCCCCAATTTCACCTTCTAATTTTATACAACGGGAGTGTCGCGAAAATATTCAGATAGAGTATTATTCGTAATGGCACGTTTATAATTTCATCCAAAAATATCCTCGTCAGGGAAAAAAGAACCCACACAATAGAAAACAACAGGAATAGAGAAAGCCGACGCGAAAAAGCTTCCTCGGCTCACATTTGGGGCCTTCGCAGTTTTTTACATCAAAATAGAAAGAAAATATATAAGGAGAAGCTGAAATTTCTACCTGAAAGCAATGGCAATTTCGTTTCCGAATTTCTGGAGCGCTTTGTCCATTATTTCGAGAGGCGAGGCATTTTCCATTCCCTGAGCCAGTTTCTCGTAATCCTCCTTTCCTACGTTATCGGTAACCTCTGCACCTGAAGAAAGAAGTTTTGTAACAAGAACCTCCAAAAAATAAAAATAAAATAATAATAATAAATAACATGGCCAATTTCGAAGACAAGATTGAAGAAACATAAAACGGTATTCAAATTTTCTTTGAGTAAATAATTATGAACAACAACAACAACAACAACAACAACAACAACAACAATAATAAAAATAATTATAAAAACAATGACAGAAAAAAGGAAGCTTACCTGGGGCAACGATAGTTGCCGCCGCCTGAGGAACAAATGACTCCTTACGGTTCGCCTGCGCTGAGACAGGCTTCACAAATGTTCGCCTCTTAGAAGAATTAGCAGGCGCCAGAGGAAGCGCAAGACGATCGAACGGCCTCGGGGAACAGATCTTAGGAGCTAAAGAAACCAAAGACGAACAAGAAACAGAGTTTCAAGAACAAATTTTCCAAAACCAGTACAGAGATCGACATCACAAAACGAAAAGAAAAAAAAAAAAAAAAAGAGTACCTTTGAGCTCCTGAGATGAAAAAGAATGGGAAGAGACAGTAGACGAGGCAGCCAACGCCATGATATCTAATCCAAGAATCTCTATACCTCCTACTGCAAAAAAATTTCAAAATACCACAACCTGACTAGCAAATTCGCGAGTACGTTCAGGCTTATGGCCTTCTGAAAGAGGAGGAAGAGCGGGGGGGAGATAAATAATAGGGTGAGCAAAATCGATATGAGCGGGTTCATTGAACCTGGACGCATTTCCGTCCGCTCGCCAGATTTGTCTTGACCCTACACGTGGCGCATTTCCATTAGAGAGGGCTGTTTCGTGTCATCCTCCTCTCATGGGGACTGGAGGGAGTCGACACACGAGTCACCAGCGGCTCTCGTATTTGATCGAGTTGTGGACGAAACTGACTGCTTAATTTAAACTTAAACGCATAGAAAAATTTCGGTAAAATTCAGGCCACTGGATTAGACCTGTGGGCCCACATTTATTCCTCTAGATTCAGCACAAGATGAGATCAAACTATGTGGGCCCAGATTCTCGATATCGACATTATTATTCCACTATAAATTTACAAAAAATATGTGACATGCGACAGGAGTCGTCACTAGTGACCGTCGGTAGCGTCAAAATTAATGGAGAAGCCGTACAAATTATGGGACTTGAGAGTAATTAAATATCCAGACGTGGGTAAACAGGACTAAAAAGAAAACTAAATCTTTGACCCTAGAAGTCCGAAGGAGCCGTCTCGTACTCTTGTGGAGGCTGGTTGGGGGGCTCCGGGAATTATTATAATTACCGAATTGTGGTGACCTCTCCTTTGCGAATAAAGGCAGTGTGCGAGCAAGAGAAAGTTGCGGAGTCATTGTCAATGTCACTAGTGCGTAGTCGACCAGATCCCTCCGGTTAATTTTCAGGTATTTTGCTCCGGGTGATAGAACGTTATTTTGTCTTAAAGGTTATCTCAGTTGTTCGATCAATAACTATCTCAATCATTTTATTTATTTTATACCAAATAGTCTTTCGTATTGGATCAGCTAAACTCTTATTAACTTGTTTTTCTTTTCTACTTTTTTCAAGTTATTAGGTTTTTAAGGACAAAATCTTCTTTTCTTTCTTTCCTCCGGGTTTCCCCTTGATCTCCCTACTATCATGTGATCTACCCTGCCATCCCTTACTCCCCCTCGGTGCTCTAATGATGGTTCCCCCCTTCGACTATGAAGCCTTTTGTAGTAGGCAACAACTACCGTCTCCCTTTCCCCTCTTGCAACACCAAGAAGATTAAAATTTTAATTAATATTTAATTTATGAATTAATCAATCATTAGACATGATGTGATAAGATAGGTCAAATATAGTTCATTTACATAAACGTTAATTAGGTACTAATTAATGATTGAAATTTTGTAATAGTTTGTAATGAAACAATGGGACAAATTAATTAGTTAATTGTGTTGGTCTCAAAATCCCTATTAAGATATTTTTGATGACCATAAACATATCCTTTTGATCAACGATGGTTTATCCCAATGGTCCATACAAAAGGAAGTAAATAGCTCATGCTCGAAGGCTCACCATCCATTAACCTTAGTAGCACCGTTTATTTGTTGAATTTATGGAAAAATAAGTTGACTTCATTAACTTGTTGTAATTTGAGTACAATGAGCCTCAATTTGTAATAAATAAAACAAGTAGAATCTAATTACAATTAAATTACCCTTGTCCCAGTTATACCAAAAGTTAAACATTAAAGATAAACCCTAGAATATTTAAAAAGATCATAAATAGAAGACTAACATAATGAAAATACCTTCAAATAAAATCTTCTGTTTTTGTGAGACTCCTCTTAGACTCTACTATATTAATTCTGGCTATTGTGAGACTTCTTACTATAAGAGTCATGTAAGACTATTTCATACTTATTCTTCAACACTCCCCCTCAAGGTGGAGTTTATAACTTCATCTAGCAAAGAAAAAGATTTTTGGTCTTTAAACTTCTTTTGGTGAAAAAATTCTACATAGATGCAAAATTTTCATCTTTTGTTCTCCCCCTTTCTTGAATAGTTTGGTCACATAAAAATTACTACAACAAGTAGAATAACATACCTCTTTCTTGTACTTCTTCTTCTACTTGTCACCCTCAATCTAGGGATAAAAAGGACAAAGAGACCCAACTTGGATAAAACACTATATGGGAGAAAATTACTCCTAGTTGTATGATAAAGCTCTATAACACCAATTAAAATGGTCATATTCTGAAACATTAAATATAGATCAGATTGACATGAAATTTTCTCCTTTTGAAACTAGACTATGATACCATTAATCTAAGTATAAATTTTCTTCATAAAATATATTTATTTTGAGAGAGAATCTGATAAATTTCAGACTCAATAATCTGGCTGACCTAAATACTCTTTCTTCTTTGTTTAGTATCACCATTGACCCTTGCGAAATTGATATCTCCCTCTAAAAAACTCAGATTGAGAATTGGTTTGATAAGGTAGAAAATAAACTTATAGATATTTCTTTTAACATACAAATCTCCATATAAAGTCTTATTCTTGATGACTTAAATGACTAAAAATGTGAAGCTTTATGCTACTGCTCAAACCTCTCTTACAATCTGACCTTTGCTGCTTCAAATATCAATTTTTTTTTTTGTAAAAAAACTCCAATAGAAAAAATTATTTTTGTGTTGAAAAGTAGACTCGAAGATCTTTCCATCAATATATAATTTGTAATATGAAAATTTTAGTATAGAGGTGCGAATGCCAAGAAACCAATGGGTACTAGGACATGAAAAAAGCAAAAAATATAGAATACGAACCTAAACTACTAGAGATGATAGATCAGACAAGGATCGTATTATCTCTATGGGTTGGTAGTGTCAACTCACATAATTTGCTCTGATACCATGTTGAACTTTTGGAAAAGAGAAAAACTTCACTAACTTGTTCTAATTTGAGTACATAAGCCTCTATTTATAATAGAGATTAAGTAGAATCCAATTACAATTAAACTAGAATAATTAAACAATTGAACATAATTAGAAGACTAACATAACTAAAACACCTTTCATTGAGACTCCTGTAAGACTCCACCATAATAATTTTGGCTCTATGAGACTTCTTGTTGTGAGAGTCATGCAAGATTTTTTCATCCATACTCTTCAACAATTTTTTTCCTAAATGAACTCACAATCTATCCCAATAGGCTTGGTCCTTTCATGAAATACTGGATTGGTTGCAATATGGATAACTACCTAATTGTCACAATGAAACTACATGGGCTTGGTTATCCAGAATCCCTATTCAGTCATGAACGACCTCAGCCATAACATCTCACTCATTGCTAGTGCCATCGCCCAGTGTTCAACCTCAACACTTTACCTTGCTACCACATTTTGTTTCTTGTTCCTCCAAGTGACTAAATTGCCTCAAACAGTCATGCAATAACCAGAAGTAGATTTCCTATCATCAAAGACCTGACCCAATATGCATCAATAAAGCCTTCAATTTCAGTGTGTCCATGGCATTTGTATAACAATCCTAGTCCTGGACTCTTCTTTAATTAATGAAAAATTATTTCCAATGCTTCCCAAAGCAATTATTGGGGTTGATCCATATACTAACTAATGAAGCTAACTAGATAGGATATATCTGATTTCTTGATTGTGAGATAGATCAGCTTCCCAACTAACCACTGAAATTGACCAATACCAACATCAACATCACTCCTAGTTCCACCACAGAGCTTAACATTGGGTTACATGGGTGTATTAGCCGGCTTACATCCAAACATCTTGGTTTCCTTCAACAAATCAAGTACATACTTTTTTTGTGATAGAATTATACTACACATGGACTGAAGGACTTCAACCCCTAGGTCCTTGGTTTGGAACTCCTTATTTAGGTCTTTATTTAGGTCTTGCTTAACTTGTTGAATGCATCTAAGATCACTTCCCATTATAACAATGTCATCCACATATACCGCCATCAGCATGTTTCCCTTACTGGTGTTTTTGGTGGACTCTGAGTGATCACTTTCACACCCCTTAAACCCGAGCTTCGCAACCACAATGGTAATATATTAAACCAATCTCATGGAGACTATTTTAACCCATAAATTGCCTTATTTAGTCGATATACTTGCTCCCCTTCAACCACATTACCTAATGGTTGGCTCATGTAGATCTCGTAAGAGATAGTACCATTCAAAAAAGTATTATTGATATATAATTGATGTATCTTATTTAAAATTAATTGCTAGAGAAATGAGAACCCTAACATATTTCAGTTTTGAAATGGATGAAAATATTTCATCATAATCAATACCTTAAGACTGTGTATAACCTTTAGGAACCAATCGGGCCTTGTACCTAGCAACAGAGCCATCTAGATTATACTTGAGTTGGAAGACCCATTTGCATCGAAGTGCCTACTTTCTAGGTGGAATGGGAACCTAATTCCAAGTGAATTTATTGTGTATAGCTTGTATCTCTTCATCCATGGCACATTTCCACCTTAGATCGTGTAGAGCCTCCTCATAACATGTAGGGATAGTGGGAGTGGATACTTTAGATAAAAAGGACACACAACTCAGAGATAAACGATGAATGGAAACATAATGAGAGATAGAGTGTAAAGTGGATGGAGATCTAACAACAGTGAAGTGGACTCTTTGCGCATAGCAATAGGATGAGTGATATAAGGTGGACCATAAACTAGTAGAGAGGAAGAAGGAGAACATACCTTGGGATCATCAGAAGACTCGACATGTGACTGAGTAGCGGGTGAAGTGGAGAGGATCCTCGAATGGTCGATTCTTAGTCTAAAAATCATAATCCACAAGAGTAAGTGGCTTGGGTATCCTTGAAGACGGTGTAAAACCAGGAGGAGATCTACCTAAAAAATAGGGTTGATTATCAACAAAAGAAACATCAGTTGAGATAAACATTTTCTTCAAGGATGGAGAGTAACACACATAACCCTTTCGGTTTTTTGAATACCCTCGGAAGATGCACTTTATAGCCCAGGGAATAAATTTACTTTGGTGAGGTCCTAAGTGATTAACAAAAGAGCACCCAAATACCTTAGGTGGCAAAGGGAAAGAAACTGAATCAGAAAACAATATTGAGTAGGGAGTGGCATCTGTAGCACACTTGATGGCATACGATTAATTAAAAAACATGCAGTGAGGATGACATAGGGCCACAAAAGTTGAGGAACATTTATAAACAACATAATAGAGAGGCCAACCTCTATAAGATGTCAATGTTTTCTTTTTGAGACACCATTTTGTTGAGGTGTATAAACACATGAGGATTGCTGATTCCTTTTTCCTTGCAAATTTTTGAAAGGCAGAGGAAAAATATTCTTTCACGTTATCAGACCCAAAGATTTCTACCCTTGTTTTGAACTAATTTTCCACCATAGAACAAAAAGAGTTGAAAATAGAAAACATCTTTCATCAAATATAACCACATAACTCTCGTGTAATCATCCACAAATATAAAAAAATACTTGGATTGAAAAATATTTGGGACATTAACAGGTCCCCAAACATTTGAATGAACTAAAGCAAATATGACTAAAAGCAATATTATTTTATCTAGGTTGAAAGACAGTCTATGGTATTTTCCAAGCTCACAAAACTCACATGACAAATATGAAAGAGAACGAAAGGAAGGAACTAAAAATTTTTATTTTTTTAAGGAGGGATAGCCCAACCTCTTATGACATTGAAAAGCCTCTTTTGATGTGGTTGTTGCTATTGTTGTAAGGATGAAAGGATCCATATAGTAAAGACCCCCTCTCTCATTGCCGCCACCAATCTCGTATCTCGTCTTGTTATCCTAAAATACACAATGAGAAGGAAAAAAAGTAACAAACACAATTTCATTTCTTGGTTAATTGACTCATTGACATAAGACTCAAAAGAAATTGAGGGAGAACAAAACATTAGAAAGTGAAAAAAATGGTGAAATGGTGGATGTACCAGTACCTTGAATCCTTGTTTGGGACCCATCTGCAATTGATACATGTTGAATTTAGGACCCCGTTACTAATATCTCGAGCAAGGTGAGAGAGGGAATAAATAAAAGAAGGAGAGATAGAAAGCTCTCGGGTAGAAAAGAGAGAAGAAGAAAAAAAGAAGAAGTAAGAGAACTCTACATGAGAGAGGGAGAAGAGAGAACTCTTTGCTTTGATTTATTTTTCTAAGTACAAGGCCTCCTCTATTTATAGTGGAGGAATGGTAGATTTTATGTACATATACCAAAGATAACTCAACTTAATTTAGAAGTCTAACATATATCCATCTCTAATCTTTCTATAAGGACGTGGCTATTGGATGGAGATGCCAACTCGTGTAGTATCTTTATTGGTCCCACTTGATCTTCCAACTCATGTGATAAAGATACCAACTCGTGGTATCTTTGTGGGTCCATTAGATCTCCAAACTATCCAACTCATGCCAGCTCATGCTAGCTTGTCTGATGACTTCTCTTGGCTTCTCACCTCCTCATGATGGGTCCTACCAGCTTTTACAACCATGGTGGGTCCTATATTGTAACACTCCCCCTCAAGTTGGGGGTAAGAAAACATTGTAGATGCCCAGCTTGCTGCAGATGGTGGACAAATTTTTATGAGTGATTGGTTTGGTGAGAATGTCTGAAACCTTGTTATGTGAAGATATATGTTTGAAAGATAAGATGCATGTTTGGAAATTTTCTCATATGAATTGGCAGTCTACTTCAATAAGCTTTGTTCTCTCATGGAAGACTGGATTTGATGTGATGTGTACTGCTGCCTAATTATTGCAATATAGGTCCATAGGAGCTTATTTGTAGAATCCCAATTCAGTAAGAAGAGATATTATCCATAGGAGTCCACTGACTGTGTGTGCAATGGCTCTGTATTTTGCTTCTGCACTAGACTGTGATTTTGTATTTGAGTCCATAAGAGTTTCTGCTGGTCTGCATCTCATTACTCCTTCTCATTACTTCCTTTGAGATAGTACAATTCTATGTTTGGATTGTAGTACTTCAATACCCAAAAAATATTTGAGTAGTCCAAGATCCTTTGTCTTGAATTCATCACATATCATTTCTTTTATTGTTTGGATGCCCTCGGGATTACTACCGGTTATAATAATATCATCAACATATACTGCCAGAATCACCTTGCCCTTAGGTGTGTCTTTAATAAATATGGAGTGATCTCCTGAGTATCTATGAAATCCAGCCCGTATGAGTGTTTGAGTAAAATTTTCAAACCATGCACGAGGAGACTATTTCATACCATAAAGAGATTTTTTAGTTGACATACAAACTCCCCCTCAACCACATACCCAGGTGGTTACTACACATAAATTTTTTCTTTGATATCCCCATTCATAAAGGCATTTTTTACATCAAGTTGATATACATGCTAGGAAGAATTAGCTACCAGTGATAATAACACATGTACCGAGTTCATTTTTGCCACTGGGAAGAAGGTTTCCTCATAATCAATTCCATAACATTGTGTATATCCTTTAGCAATGAGGCGAGCTTTCAACCTAGCCATGGACCCATCCAGATTGTGTTTCATAGTAAACACCCATTTGCAACCGACGGGTTTCTTATCTAATGGGAGTGGGACTAGAGCCCATGTTTGATTTTCAAACAGTGCCTGCATTTCTTCATCCATTGCCGCCTTCCACCTTGGATATTTGAGAGCCTCCTGATAGGACTAGGGTACATATATGGAGGAAATAGCAAAGAGAAATTGTCAACATATAGGGGACAGACGATGACGAGACACAAAATTTGATATGGGATGAGAAGTAAAGGGTATGGTGCATGATTTGGGTTTTTTTTTCTTATGGCTCTAGGACGAGTATCATATTATGGGTCAAAAATAATTGGAGAAGATGGACTTACCTCGGTGGTATCAGTAAACTCAGCAGGTGTGGTGTCGGCCAGTGCTTCTGGGGGCTGAGTAGTTTATGTAGCACGAGGCACAACTGGTCGAGGAGAACCTGGTACTGAAGAAAGGCTAGGAGGAGCACTATCAGAATAGAAAGAAGAGTCTTCAAAAAATGTGACATCCCTGGACACTAGTAAATGTTGAGTAGTGGGATTATAGCAAATATAACCCTTTTGTGTGAGAGAGTATCCTAAGAAGATACACTTGATGGATTTGGGAAGGAAATATGAACAAAACATTGACACCCAAACACTTTCAAAGGTAGTGAAAAAGGATCATCATTTGGTAACAATAGAGAGTAAGGGGATTTATTACCAAGAATGGAAGATGGTAACCGATTTATAAGAAAACATGCGGTAAGGATTGCATGTGGCCAATAAAAGTATGGAACTTTCATGGCATATAGTAAATTGCGAGCTACCTCAAGAATATGACGGTTCTTCCATTCGGCTACACCATTTTGTTGAGGAGTGTAGGCACATGATGTTTGATGGATAATGCCATTTTCTTGAAAAAATGAGTCAAAGTCTTTGGAGGTGTATTCTTTGGCATTATCAGACCCAAGTATTTTTATTTTCTGACCAAATTGAGTGAGTACCATAACATGAAAAGATTTAAAAATCAATGGTATTTTAGAATGCTCTTTAAACATAAATAACCAAGTGGTACGAGTCAAGTCATCAATAAATATTATAAAATATTTGACTTGAGAAATATTTGAGACGCTCAAGGGTCCCCATACATCGGTATGAACTAATGAAAAAGGAGTAACACTTTTAACTTCTGGGCTAGGTGAGTATGTAGACCTCTGATGTTTACTCATTTGATAGACTTCACAATGAAACTCTGACCTTGCTTTAAGAGTAGGAAAAATATGATGAAGAGATTGCGTATGGATGTTCCAACCGGTTATGCCATAACCTTAACTAAGTTGCACTGGTGGAAACAATATTTATTTTTGGCACATCCAGGTATTAGAGCCCCCCTTGTTTACGGCCTCCATCAATCATCTACTTCGTTATAAGATCCTGAAACACACATGAAGTGGGTGAGAAGGTGATAAAGAAATTAAAATATATGGTGAGTTGACTAACTGATAAAAGATTCAAAGGGAAGGTAGGAACAAATAGGATATCGGTGAGCAGAAGTGATAGTGTAACAGAAGTGGATCATTTCCCTTGAACTTTAGTTTATGAACCGTCAGCTATGGTAACAAATTTATGTGAAAGACACGGAGAAACTGATTGTAATAAATTTTTGTTACCTGTAAGATGCTCAGAGGCTCCTGAGTCAATTATCTAGGATGAAGGGGAGGCAGATAGCATACCTGAAGTGGTGGTGGCAGCGGTAGTTGAGGAAGTACTTGGAGAGGAACCCATCATTATTTTCATTTTCTGGAACTACTCATACTCTACATCAGTAAATGTTTTCTTTTCTGTTGATGTGGTACATGGATCCTCTGTTGTATCACTCACTAAGGCTTAGTTAGCCTTATTCCAGTTTGGTTTGCCATTGGCTTTATAAAATTTTTCTCTAGAGTGGCAAGTTCTTCCACAATAGGAGCATTCCTTTAAATAAAAGCATGTGTCTATAGTGTCGCGATATCTCCCACAGTGAGTGCATTCCTTCCCATCTATTCTATGAAACCCATTTTTTTCACCTCTTCCCCATCCTCTATAATTTCTACCCCGACCTCGACCTTGGTTAGATGATGTTCCCCTATGTCCAGAGTACATAGCAGATGATACTTTAGTATTAGAGAAAGAAGAATCTGGAATATGAAGAAGTGTGACACATACATCATCAAAAGTAGGAACCGCAGTGTTATGGTCTCGGATCTAACACATGGATTCATAGGGAGGAAGAAGAGAAAGACGAAAATCAAGCCAAAGGGAAGCTTGAAAACCATAGGTTATTTGAGGAGAACGCACACCCCTGAGCTCGTTGAGGAGAACTCAAAACCCTATTTACTCTAAATCAATGCTTGTCTTTCTCATTACTCTTACCCCTTAAATAGTGTTCACCTTTACAAGGTTTAAGATAAAATATTAAAAAAATACCCCTATAAATAAAATATTCCAAAAATACCCATGTGGCCTATAAATTCTTTAACTGAAATAAAATAAAGTAAATTAAAGAAAAAAATTAAAATAATAATGTTATTGTGTGCATAACATTACACCCCGTGGGAGAACGAGCTTGTCCTCAAACTCAAAGGTAGAGTCTGCTTGCCCATGCCAACATTTCCACCTGTTCCCAAGTCGCATCTGTGGTATCTGTGTCAACCATATAGACAACAAAACTGGAGCATTCCTCCAAGATTTTTTTTTATTATTTTGACATTGCTAGCATCACTTGCTATAGCACACCTCAATACTGAAAAGCAACCAAACAGCAAGTTGAACTATCACCTGTGCCAAACTGGTAAATGCTGCTTCGTCATTAACTGTCTTTGTGGGATCTGCCCCAATGGTTGCCTCATTGGCAAAATGCAGCGTGTCCCTGATAACCTCAGTCTTTGGACCTAGTCCATGTTCAACAAATTGCCCAGTATATTCGATGAAAATACCATGGCCGTAAGTACTGAGCATACGTAGGTAAGTGATCTCATCTATTTCAATGGTATGAGGTTCCCTTGTACCAAACAGTTCTAGGGAAACTGTGCATACCACATGCGCTGTAAAACTTGCAGCTTCATCTATGGATCCCTTACGATCCATTACGATGGATTCAATCACATGCATGAGGTTTAACTTAATAAAATCATGCCCAAAGCTCCCATACCTGATGAAGTGCGCACAAACATACTTCTGCTGTTGAAGATTTTGCTGCAGCCGCAAACCAATATGGTGTAGGCTTGTGTTGGTAGCAGTTTGTGAGGTGACCACGGAAAACTCCATAATATCACAATCTGCCTGTTGTGTGCTGTTTTCAGCAACTTTGTATTGAAGCTCACCGGAAAGAGTGTCCCCACCCCTTGACTCCTTGTTGTATTCACCTAGAATAGTATCCAAAACTGAAGCATCTATATGCTGTCCTGGCGCCCAGAATTTAAATTTACTCCCTTCAACAGTCATAAAATGCATTCTTCACAGTAGATTCTCCATCATTTCCAGAAAAACCAAACTACTAAACATAAAAATCACCGAATGCAGCATTGGTTGCTGGTTTTCTTGCAGCAAACTTTTCTACACTGCCACAACTCTTTCTTTTGATCTAGCAGCTAGAACATTGTCCCAGTACTCGGCACAAGTTGCCTTTTTCATTTGTAAAGCTACTCGAATGAAGTCCCTCTCTTGGTTATTTTGGTTGACTTCTAACTGTGCCCGATTGATCTTTGCCCTAAGTTCATCATTAACAAATCTTGGGACTCTAATGATGTAACTAGGTTCTCTTTTTATGGCTTCCATCTCAACCTTATGTGCAACCAAAGAAGCAGCGATAGAATCCTCTTGAGTAGTCGGGTGGACCTCTTGAAGCCCTCCAACACCTTTAGAAATAAGTTTTTCATCGCCATTTCTGTTGGTCAAGCTATCTTCATTTTCAATCACACTGGTAGCAATACGGTCAGATTCCACCTTCACATCGTCAACAAGTGTAAGAGGCTTATACTCACTGTTTTCCACATTGTCTTTTTGAAATTTGGCCTCTGAACCAAAACCATCAACAGGGACAGCAGGCAAGCACTGATATCTTTCCAAAAAAATTAACTTAGTTTCACTTGAAGCTTGCATGGATACTCTTTCAGCCTTTTCAATATATATGTTAGTGACTTCAACCCATGATTTCACCTCATTAATAGAACAAACCGGCAAACTTTCACCATTTGCACCTTCATCCTTGCATTCTAACTCAACACAAAGATTGCCAAACTCAACCTCTGATTCCAAGCTATCACCAGGATTTACAGACAAATTGCTTTTGTTTTCACAAAAATATCAAGACTAACTTCACCTTTTGTTTTGACATCTTTCTGAAGCGAAGTTGCAATGTTTTGCCCACTTTTACCAAAGTCAATTTCAGACTCTGCTTTGATAGAACATTTTGCGTGTGCATTGCCAATTTGTGCCTCACTTGTATCAGAACCACTCTTGTTTATATCAACCACTGTCTCCACACATTCAAGGGAGTCAATTGTAGTTTTTTTTTTCTGAACTTGTATCAGCCGTGATCAATTCTCTAATATCAGCAAAGTCTGAAACCTCACTATCTAATTTTGCATCCTCTATAGCCTCTGTGACCAATTCTAATTCAGAAGAGGTATTTATGATTTTACTTTCTAACATTGGAGAATCATTCATCACTAATTCACCTCTCTCAGCAGATCCATCAGTAGTTTCAGTATCCAGATCCTTGACCACTAGTTCCCTTCTCCCACTAGACTCTAAACCATTAAGCACGACATTAGTGGGAGGACCTTGGCCATAAAATAATTGTTGTCCCAAACCTGGAGCACCTGGGGGAGAAAATGGAACACAATCAAAAACTATAGGTGGCATTGCTACTGGACTCCTATCGTCTTTACACTGTGCAAGTGCCACATATAGTGGTTTGTTGACAACAATTTTCCCATTCATTTCTGCCAGTGCTCGAGATGCTTCCGTAGGAGTCGAGAAAGCAACAAAGCCTGAACCCCGAACCCCGACTTATGCCACTTGGATCCTGCATAACCTTGCATGAAGTAATTATACCAAACTCAGAAAACAATTCTTTCAGCTTCTCATCATCTATGTTGTCATCCAGGTTCTTCCAGTACAGGTTCCCCCCTTGATACTTGTCTCCAGTCTCCTTATTATTTTGCTCAAACCATCCCTTCAATTCCATCTCCCTTTTTTGATTTCTTCTGGGCCTTCCCAACATACCACTCCTTTTTATCAATTTTTTTTTCCATTAAGCTCTCAATAGCTAGAGCAACATCATCTGCATTCTCAACGTTAACAAATAAAAAACGTTTGGATTTCCCATCTCCTTCTCTCATTACTACAACACTTGTAATGTTTCCATACTCGCCAAATATTTTCTTCAAATCGTCATCAGTTGTTGATTCTGACAGATTCTTGACATAAACATTATTAAATTTTGTCTTGTTTAAAAAAGTCTCTCCCTCCTGTTTACGAACGAATGGACCAACAAAAACGTGCTTATCATTCAGGAGCATCCCATTAAGCAGGAACAGGGCTAGAGCATCATACATGGGAAACAAAAATTTCAGCCCCACAATTTCGATTGGACAACGAACATACGCATAGGTACTGTGCACTTCAACAGAAAACAAAAACCCCCCAAAATTTCTTTTTAGCAGTCCCCTTAATATTTTTTCTATGAATCCCGGGATCCCCAGAAAAATTTCATCTCGAAATTCATACACCCAAGCCAGAATTCCAGCAATTGGGCATTGGTTCTCTACTTCACGGAACAGAGAAGCTCCGTCCCCAATTTTCGAGCAACGTTGCTGCTACTCAGGCCCTTGGAGCCCCATCAACACCATGGAAGACTCTTTTTTTCATAAAAATCGACAGTTTTTCTAAAGCTTACCCCAAAAGGCGTTGAAATTTGTTTTCCGCTAGGCTGCCGAACACGAGATTGAGCGGAAGAAGTCTCATTTTGAAACCAAAGCCCACCGAAATTTTCTTCGATGGAGCCTACATCGCCTCCTCTTCTTTCAGTGGCGACTAGCCACCCTTTGGGGCTTCGGCGCTTGGAGAATTCCCGAGACAGTGGGCTCTCGGATTTTTGTTTCCCAATTACGGATGTCTCCTGTTCGGATTTTTATTGTGTCCCAATAGAAAGGGTGTTTCGAAAGTGAATGCAAATTTGTCCTTACCGATGAGGTGTTTTTCTTATAAGCCTCTGATTTTGGATTTCTAGGGTCCCTATCGTCTGATTTCCATGATCGGGAACTTAAATTTGTCTAGCCCGTTACTAGACTTCCCTGCTTGGAAATATTAAAATTTTATGGCCTTTGGCATTTCTGCCCGTCCGAGATAGTGTCTACTGCCTCTCGTTCAATGCTTATTTCGTGCTTGGCGACAACAAAATTTTCTGGCCCTTGGCCTTTCTGTCCGTCCAAGACAGTCCTTCTGTGCATATGTCGTGCTCGGAGATTTGAGGTCGTATGACCTTTTCTGTGGCAACGAGTTGCTCCGTTGCAGAAAATTTAATGGAAGATGCACACCATGCGCGTATTTCTTCCAATTCATCTCGATTGGCAATCCCTTTTTCCTAGGATATAGAATGGCTCATTGTGTTCCCGCTTTGATACCAGTTGTTATGGTCTCATATCTGACAGATGGATTTGTAGGGAGGAAGAAGAGAAAGACGAAAATCAAGCCAAACTGAAGCCTGAAAACCCTAGGTTCTTTGAGGAGAACGCACACCCCTGAGCTTGTTGAGGAGAACTCAAAACCCTGTTTACTCTAAATCAGTGCTTGTCTTTCTCATTACTCTTACCCCTTAAATATGGTTCATCCTTACAAGGTTTAAGATAAAATATTTAAAAAATACCCCTATAAATAAAATATTCCAAAAAAACCCATATGGCCTATTAATTCTTTAACTGAAATAAAATAAAGTAAATTAAATAAAAAAATTTAAATAATAATATTATTACGTGCATAACACGCAGAAGAGCTAAGAAGTTGACTCTTAGCAATTTCAAGATATGATTTAATATTTGCAAGGTAAATAGCCGTGACTAATGCTTCTTTCTGCTTGTCTTGTACCGAGACATCTGTGGTAGTAGGCATAGCTAATTTCAACTCCTGAAAAATCCTCTAAAGTGGGCCAAATATTCATGGATATTCTCTCCTTGTTTAGTGTTCAAAAAGTTTTGGAGAAGATCATATGGCCTATGTAGATTATTGGGACTAGAATATAGCTTAGCACATGTCTCCAGAACTTGCTTCGCAGTTTCAAGATGAATAACATTGTTAGAGACATGTTCTACCATACTATTGATTAGCCAACTAATCACCAAAGTATCATTTTTTAGCCACTTTTTATAAAAAATATCCTCTTCATCAACTGGTGGTCCACGGTTGGTGAGATGACCAAGTAGGTCATTTGTTATAAGAAACCTTCTAACCGATGTGGACCAACTCATAAAATTTCATACCCCTTGCAATGGTATCGTAGTAATTCTGAGTATATCACTCTTATTACTCATATTTTCTTCAGTTATAATATGTGATTCAATTTAAAAGAATTCTCCAATCAACTACTAATCAAAGAAAGCAAGTAGAGGTCTTTAACCAACTCGGTTAATGGAGAGACTTAGCATAAAAGTTAAGTAATCATATTTCTGAAAATATTACTCATAATAGGCTCAATATCATTCTTCTTTATCATGGAATCTTGTTCCCACAAAATTATATTTTCTTATGCAAAAATCTCAACATAAATTGGTCTCAGTCAAAATTTTCAGAACCGACAAAACTGCCTTAGTAACTTTTTTCAATCCAAGATGCATATATTTCCATAATCTCATAAGATGTAGACATTCATAAAAATATCTCTAAACCATCTTATAATATCCAAAAACCAGTAGCATAAATCAATAATATCAGAAACAAAAAATTTTTCTCATGAGCTTCAATCTTGCTTCATAAAGAGCCTTCTATGAACAACTTTGATCATACCTTCTTAGAGCATTCATTTGGCATGGGGATCCCAAATTTGATGCTCTGATACCATGTTGAATTTAGGACCCCATTACTAATATCTCGAGCAAGGTGAGATAGGGAAGAAAGAAAAAGAGAGAGAGAGTTCTCAGGTAGAAAAGAGAGAAGAATAAAAAAAGAAGAAGGAAGAGAACTCTACATGAGAGAAGGAGAAGAGAGAACTCTTTGCTTTGATTTATTTTTCCAAGTACAAGGCCTCCTCTATTTATAGTGGAGGAGTGGTAGAGTTTATGTACATTTACTAAAGATAACTTAGCTTAATTTAGAAGTGTAAAATATATCCATCTCTAATCTGTTTATAAGGATGTGACTCTTGGTTGGAGGTGCCAGCTCGTGTGGTATCTTTTTGGGTCCCACTTGATCTTGCAACTCATGTGATAAAGACACCAGCTCGTGGTATATTTGTGGGTCCCACTAGATCTCCAAATTGTCTAACTCATGCCAGCTCATGCCAGCTTGTGTGATGACTCCTCTTGGCTTCTCATGTCCTCATGGTGAGTTGCACCAGCTTTTACAACCATGGAGAACGAGCTTCAATTGTTTACGTATTTTATACCATCAAGAACGAGACTTTGTATGTAGAATTATATGTTAGAAGAAATAACTTTAAATCTTTTTTCTTATCTATCACACCAATTCCAAATCTGAGTTCTCTAGAGGGAGATATCAGTATTGAAAGACTCAATAGTCATGTGGGTCAAAGAAGAAAGGGTATTCAGTTCGGCCAGATTAAAGAGTCCAAAATTCTATCAGATTCTTTCTCTAAAAATAAGTATATTTTATGAAGTAAATTTATACTTGGATCAAAGGTATCAAATTCGATTTCCATAAGAATTTTTTTTATGTCAATCTAATCTATATTTAAGGAGATATTTGCATTGGAGTCGACATGGGTCAAATTAAAAAATGAAGAAAATCAAATGGTCATAAAAAGAATCTTTTTCTTTTTAAATAGAGATCAATTTAAAGTTTTTTGAATCTCGATTCTTTAGCAAAAATTCTTTTTGTGATTCAAAGCTATAGTTTTGGTGATATTGATATCAGATTAACCAAAGATCATTTTTTCAAAAAAATATCTTTTTTTTTATATTTTCTCTTTTGTTATCTCTCCATGCATTAATGTAATTTGAGTTTATTTTTCTCCTAAAATCCTAGTTTTTAAGTCAAAGTTCTCTTATAATCAGAGATTTTTTTTTAGAATTAATAACTCCATGATGTGCTCTTTCAAGGTATGCAAAAAAATTATGCTTCAATGTTGTATTCAAATTTTACATTTTTGTTACTTGGTTGTGTATCTTACATATCATCAACTCCAAAAATTGTGGTCACCCTACAAAACATTTATACTTCGTTAAATTTATTAAGTTCTAATGTTATAATCTCCCCTAGTATTTCAAAAAAAGGTGACATCTAGAATTTGTTTGGAAGTATGAGTGTTGCATTGTCGCCTCCTTCCGGTTAAAGTTATTTTCTTCTAGCATTTCTTTAGTTTATCTTCTTGTGTTTTCATCAATTCAGAGCAATGACTAGAACCACAACCTAAAAAGTATAGGAGTGTGCCCAAAATCCAACTTGAGTCAAGTCTTTTATTCTTCACTCAAGATGTGATTTGTGTTTGTGCTACCATTGAAAAGTGAGTAGTCTCATTGTTAAGCCCTAAAGTTGGGCCATTTTTCTGCCTTTAAAATTGAGTGAAGTGTGTTTTAGACTATGATTGTTTTGACCGATGTATGGACCTTTATCGTATGACTAGGATTGATTTTCTTCTCCCAAATTTTGTTTTGTCCAAGTTGGGTCTCTATGTTCTTTTTATCCCCAATTTGAGGGGGAGAAGTAGAAGAAGTACAAGAAAGAGGTATTGTGTTCCACATGTTGTGGTAATTTTTATGTGACCAAAATATTCATGAAAGGGGGAAAACAAATGACGAAGATTTAACATCTATGAAAAAAATTTAACTAATGAAGATTAAAGACCAAAAATCCTTTTCATTACAAGCTGAAGTTATAAACTCTAGCTTGAGGGGGAGTATTCAAGAGCATATATGAAAGAGTCTTGCATGACCCTCACAGTAAGAAGTCCCAAAATTAATATGGTGGATGGGCTCAAGCCCACAAGCTCAAGACAAGAAGCCCACACATCAAAGGAGTGGCATATGTGTAAAATATGGTACTTTCCATAAAGATGGCATAGAAGTGTAAATATGTGTTCCTTTTATTTCTTTTGTTTTATCAAGTTGTAGCCCTAAGGGCATCGTAAAACTATAAATAAAGGCATTGGCTAAGAGGTAGGGTATTGAAGCACTCTCCTCTCTTTCCGCAAATTCATCCAGCCCTCATTTTTCTTTTTGACACAACCCTCTTCTTCCTTAATCCAAACTCTTTCCGTCCATGTTCTTCTTCTTGTCTTCTCCTTCTCTCTTCTTCTTCTTCTTCTTTCTTGTTGATCTAAAGTTCCTTTCATGAGATCCTAAATTTTACATGGTATCAGAGCAAGGAGTTTAGGATCTTTTCATGACGTTATTATGAAATTTGTTCAAGATGTTGTAAAAGGAGTTTAGTCATGAAGAGATAAGTTCAAACTCTTCCTATTTACGTTTTTTTTTTGTTTCGTTTTCTTATTTACTTACTCCTTTTTTCTGTTTTTCTTTACTTCTTGAATTTTGAGTCACATCCAGACAAGATAAATCTTTATATGTTGTAAAGATTTATTTTTATGACTAAATTGATGTTATAATCTTGACTCCTTGTAAATCAATTACAAGAGTGATGAAGATCATTTGTTATTTGCATCTTATTAAGATTGATGGTGAAATTCAATTACCTTTATGTAATTTGGATCCATCTCATTTGAGGTAGAATTCCAGCATATGTTGCTGTATCTTCTCCTACTTAAGGTTGCTCATGGGTTTGTGTTATGTTGTTGGATGCCCATTATATGTTTGATGAAATTCCAACAGTCATTTACCCTTTGTAGTTCCGTTTTTTTTTAACTTCAACAATTTAATTTTTTTTACGTTGATGTCTCCCATGAGCTGAAGATAAATCTCTTCCAAGTGTCTTGGTTTGTCATTAAATCTTCTCTAAATTTTTTTCTATTGCTCGTTTGTGTTGGAGTTTGGATTAAGGCCTAATCGGTTGCATCTACTTGCTTCTCTTTGTTCTTATGAATACAAGAGAAGTTCAGTGATGGCTGGATGTTATTATCACTTTCTAAAGGCACAAATTTGTTGATAATTTGGTGCTTGCCCTTGTGAAAGAAATTGGTTCTTGTTCTCTTTTTTTGGTGAATGATTTGGTCTACGGGTTCTTCAAATTACATTGAGTAATTATTCTTTGAAGAAGACCTTTTCCCTTGACCTCCATATTTTACTTGGCTCATCATGGAGATTGGATACAATAGTAATAAGAGTGATACACTCCGTATTACTACAATTCTAATTAGAGGTCTCTCCAATTACATGAGCTGGTCACAATCGATTCGGAGGGTTCTTATTACTCGTGACCTCTTGAGCCACGTTGTTAACTTTCCTCCTCCGATTGATGAAGAAGATGCATCCTACCACAAGTGGGTTAAGGATGATAACATGGTGATAAGTTGGCTCATTAATAGCATGGAAGAGCAGGTGGCCAACAATGTTGTCCACTTGGAAACCACCAAGAACATATGGGACACTTGTGCCAAGCTTTACTCAAGCACTGCTTCATTACAAAAAATATATGATGTATTACAAAACATGCTGCATACGAAACATGGAGATAATATTCATGATTTTTTGGCACAGTTTCGAGGTCTTCTTCAAGAATGGAAACCATCTCAGCCATATTCTACTGATATTGCCATTCAAGAACGACAAAGAGAAGCTTTGGCAGCAACCATTTCCTTATCGAATATTAAACCATACCTTGAGGTGGCCAAAACTCAGCTTCTAAGTTCTTCTGCTCTTCCATCCTTCGATGATATTAGTGCTACATTACTTCAAATACCCGATCCATCTCCTCCTTCTCCTATTGATGCTCCATCGGCGATGTTCTCTGGCAATCTGGGAACATCTTTCTCATTCCGAGGACGGGGCAAAAATACGAGAGGGGGTCGAACTATGAGAGGGGCTGAAAATAGAGGAAGTAGAACGGGTCAGAATTATTTTTCGTACTGAGCCTCAACTTTGCACTTATTGTGGCCGTCAGAACCACCTTGTGGCATTATGCTGGAAACTTCATGGCAAGCCTAATTGGGCCACAACTAACCTAGTCTCAATTAACGTTGAGAAAAATGAAGATAAGGCTGAATCATCATCCAGAAATGTGACTCTTACGGTTGAGGACTATGCTGCATTTTAGAAAA
Source organism: Aristolochia californica (assembly GCF_029961685.1). Taxonomy (NCBI): domain Eukaryota; kingdom Viridiplantae; phylum Streptophyta; class Magnoliopsida; order Piperales; family Aristolochiaceae; genus Aristolochia; species Aristolochia californica. The sequence continues at coordinate 26,753,986 of NW_027182290.1, read as the reverse complement.
TGAAGTCCTTCATGGAATCCTCTATTCCCTCATCATCTACTGTTGCCACTACTATTGCCTCAGGTATGCTTTCTTCCTCTTCTTCCTCTTCCTCTTGGACCATCGACTCCGGGGCCTCCGAACATCTATCAGGTAACAAACACTTGTTGCAGTCCTTATCTCCTTGTTATCCTTATAAATTCGTTACTATTGCTGATGGTACCCAAACCAAGGTCCTTGGCAAAGGTTCCTCCTCTCTTACTTCATCTATTCCCCTTCAAGATGTTTTCTTTGTTCCTCAATTTCCTTTAAATTTGCTCTCGGTTAGCCAATTAACCAAACAATTAAATTGCTCTATCACTTCTCACCATCTTCTTGTGTCTTTCAGGATCTCACTACGAAGCGGGTGATTGGTGGCGGCCATGAAAAGGGGGGTTTGTACTACTTCACTCTTCCACCATTAGTTGCATTATCGTCCACTACATCTGAGGCCCAACTTTGGCACAACCGACTTGGTCATCCATTTACCCCTTCAGTTCGTTCTTTGGTTCCATCCTTAAAAGGACTTTTAATTTCAGTTGTGAGGTTTGTCAATTAAGTAAACATGTCAGGAGTACATATTCTCCTCGTCTTACAACTACAAGTACTGCTCCGTTTGATCTAATACATTCTGATGTATGGGGCCCTTTATGTGTCTCAAATATTTCCCAAGTTAAATATTTTGTCATTTTTGTTGATGATTTTACTCGAGTGACTTGGTTATATCTATTTAAAGAGCGTTCCGAAATTCTTCCTTTGTTTAAAAATTTTCATGCTATGGTCTTGACACAATTTGGGAAGAAAATTCAAACCCTTAGAGCTGATAATGCTAAGGAATACATGTCTCATGACTTCAAATCATTTTGTGAGAGTAATGGGCTTATTCATCAAACATCATGTGCTTATACTCCTCAACAAAATGGTGTTGCTGAAAGGAAAAATCGTCATCTTCTTGAAGTTGCTCGGGGCCTCCTCCACTCCATGAAGGTACCCTATTTCTATTGGCCTCATGCTATACTTACAACATGCTTTCTCATTAATAGGTTACCTTCATCAGTCCTTCATCATAAAACTCCTTACTCTGTGTTATTTAATGGTGAAGATCCTTTTTCTCTTCCTTTGAAAGTGTTTGGGTTTTGTTCATGTTACATCTCCACATAAAAATAAACTTGACCTGCGGTCTATGAAGTGTATTTTTTTGGGTTACTCTCGCACCCAGAAAGGTTATGTCTGTTACAATCCTACCCTTCGGAGGATGTTTATCTCTAGGGATGTGACTTTCTTTGAGGACACTTCCTTCTACTCCTCCCATGATGCTCCTCCAGGATGGACTTGTCCTTCTACTACTCGTCCGCTTGTGCCATTCAATCTTGAAGTGGATCCATCCCCTGATGCACCGGCCGTACCTTCACCTGTGGAGTTGTCGGATCCACCCGAGGTAAGTCCTTCTCCTCCTATGTATGGGCCTGAATTTGATACTTGGCCTATTGCTTTAAGAAAAGAACGTCGCTCATGTACTACTTCGCATCCTATCTCAAATTTTATGTCTCACCAAATCTTGTCTTCCGAGTGTTTTCAGTTTCTTGCAGCCCTTTATTATACTTTTGTTCCGCAGTCATATCAGGAGGCTCTGAGACATCTAGGATGGAAGTCAGCTATGGATGAAGAAATGCACGCCTTATACGAAAACCAAACCTGATACTTAACATCACTCCCGAAAGGTAAAAGACCGGTTGGTTGTTGATGGGTTTTTTCGGTGAAACATAATCCGGATGGATCGGTTGCTCGTCTTAAAGCTCGACTGGTTGCCAAGGGCTATACGCAATGCTATGGGATAGATTATGAGGAGACCTTCTCTCCTGTTGCAAAATTGAATTCGGTAAGCATCATCTTATCTATTGCTGCTAACTCCTCATAGCCCGTCTATCAGTTGGATGTTAAAAATGCTTTTTTAAATGGTGATATCAGTGAGGAAATTTATATGGTTCAACCACCTGGTTATGTGGTTGAGGGGGAGTCAGTATGCCAGTTAAAAAAGTCTTTATATGGGCTTAAGCAGTCCCCTTGGGCTTGGTTTGATAAATTTAGTCAAACACTCCTACGGTTTGGTTTTCATCGGTGCTCAGTTGATCATTTCGTATATTATAAAGATACGGTCAAAGGGAAAATATTATTGGCCATATACGTGGATGATATTATCTTAACCGGTGATGATGCTTTGAGCATACAAGAGGTGAGACAGATGATATGTCAAGAATTCAAGACTAAAGACCTTGGTATGCTTAAATATTTTTGGGTATAGAAGTTCTTCAATCCAAACATGGGATAATATTGTCTCAAAGGAAATATGTCTTGGATCTCCTTGAAGAAACAGGAATGAAGGGTTGTAGATCAGTTGACACACCTATGGATACAAATGTAAAATTATGTGCCACAAATGAAGAAGATATTGATATTGGCAAATATCAAAGGCTCGTGGGAAAATTGATTTATCTCACGGTAACTAGGTCAGACATATCATATGCTGTAAGTGTGGTGAGTTAATTCATGCACAAACCACAAATTACCCACTGGCAGGCTTTAGAGAGAATATTACATTATCTAAAAGGAGCTCCGGGAAGAGGATTGTTGTATAAAAAACATGGGCACTTCAACATAGAAGGCTTCTCAGATGCAGATTGGGCTTGATCTCTTGATGATAGAAAATCTACATCAGGATATTGTACTATGGTTGGGGGAAACTTGGTTACATGGAAAAGTAAGAAGCAAAATGTGGTTGCAAGATCTAGCATGGAAGCAGAATACAGAGCTATGGCCCATACCGTTAGTGAACTTTTATGGATCAGGACCCTTCTTACCGAACTAGGTTTTTATAAAAAGGGGTCCATGAATCTGCATTGTGATAATCAAGCAGCCATTCATATCACTTCAAATCCAGTTGTTCATGAAAGAACTAAACATATTAAGGTGGATTGTCATTTTATACCGGAGAAGATTCAAGCAAGAATAGTCTCTCTCAAACATGTATCATCTCAAGAGCAAGTAGTTGATATTCTTCTAAACCTGTTACATCTAAAATCCTATCGTGTATATGTGGCAAGCTGGGTATTTATGATGTCTTTTCTCCTCCAGCTTGAGGGGGAGTGTTGGAAGATGGGCTCAAGCCCAGAGCTCAAGACAAGAAGCCCACACATCAAAGGAGTGGCATATGTGTAAAATATAGTAATTTCCATAAAGATGTGTTATGGTCCTGGGTTAAGTACTTATGTCTTCCGCTCCTAACAGGCCGATCTTTTGGGTAGTATTGGCTAGGTGCTTAACATTTGGTATCAGAGCGGGCTCCCACGTCACGAGTTCGAGTCCCAGGGCATGCAAAGACTGGATTAAAATAACTGGTAGGTTCGAAAGGGGCAACCTGGAGAATTGCGAAGGGGCCCTAGGAGTAGGCCGCCGCTAGAGTAGGCCACCGGGTTGGGCCAATGTCATTGTGCCGTCGTGGTCGTCGGCTCGCGAAGGTGGGGTGTGATGTTATGGTCCTGGGTTAAGTACCTATGTCTTCCGCTCCTAACAGGTACCAAATGTTAAGCACCTAGCCAATACTACCCAAAAGACCGGCCTGTTAGGAGCAAAAGACATAGGTACTTAACCCAGGACCATAACATCACACTCCACCTTCGCGAGCTGAAGACCACGACGGCCCACTCTAGCGACTCTGACCGGACCCGGGTTAAGTTCCTACGGCCTACCAGTAATTTTAAGTTGGCCTCTAGGTCGCCCCCTCCGGGATTTGAACTTGCGACATGGGAGCCCGCTCTGATACCAAATGTTAAGAACCTAACCAATACTACCCAAAAGACCGGCCTGTTAGGAGCGGAAGACATAGGTACTTGACCCAGGACCATAACAAGATGGCATAGAAATGTAAATATGTGTTCCTTTTATTTCTTTTGTTTTATCAAGTTGTAGCCCTAAGGGCATTGTAAAACTATAAATAAAGGCATTGGCTAAGAGGTAGGGTATTGAAGCACTCTCCTCTCTTTCCACAAATTCGTCCAGCCCTCATTTTTCTTTTTGATGCAATCCTCTTCTTCCTTAATCCAAACTCTCTCCTTTCACGTTCTTCTTCTTGTCTTCTCCTCTATCTTCTTCTTCTTCTTCTTTCTTGTTGATCTAAAGTTCCTTTCATGAGATCCTAAATTTTACAAGTCTTAGTTAAAGGTGTTTTAGTTATGCTAGTCTTCCATTTATGTTCATTTGTTCAATTGTTCTAGGATTATATTTTAGTGTTTAACTAAACTTTGGGTGTAATTGGGACAAGGGTAGTTTATTTGTAATGTGATTTTACTTGTTTTTTCTATTATAAATAGAGGGTCATGGTACTTAGTTATGAACAAGTCAATGAATTTTTTCTATTTCCAAAATTCAACAAATTGCTAGAATATGAGAGAAAAAAATACATGCGAGTAGTAGCAATTTTGGCAATCATACTCTTAAATTTTTGAAACAATTGTTGATCTTCTTATGATAGAGTCAATCTTTCTTTGAAGGAATTTAATCATAGTTCACTAGTGGTGGAAGTTGATGCTAGGTTAAGTTTGAAAGTATGGTGGTTTTCCATGTAGGTTCCAACAATTCCCATCTAGATGATTGTTGAGCTCTCAAAAAGTACGCTTCATTTGCTGACTAATAGTGTTGTTTGAATTGGAGGTAGGAAAATTCTCACCTCTTCATCTTCCTTTTCTAGATGTTTTTCTACGTTTTTCTTTTCCTCTACCCTAACCATTGTTCCCCGTTCCCTTGGGAGGACATAATTGAGTTTTCCAGTTGGTTTGGCTGATTGTTGGACTCCTTAACTAGATTATGTTGCATGGTAGCATATACATCATTAAAAGAGAGTTTTGTTGCAGAGTTGGGTACATGTGACTAGGCAACATCAAATTAAGATGGTATATTTGCAAGACATATAGCTGAAACAAGGTCCTCTCTCTATTTTTCCTATGTAGCAATATCAAGAGCATATGGTTGTGCAACTTTCCATTTATGTAGTTACCCTCTAAATCTAGCAAAGTACTCATGAAAGTTGTCTTTACTCTTTATGTTTTACATCTCCTGAAAAATATCATAAATCCTTTGAAAACGTTCAAGTGCAAAAAATAACTCAAAACATGTGTCACGTATTGCTTTGGTTGTCTCAAGGTGTACCTCAATGTTTGCCCCATCTTCTGCCATGTTTTTCATCAGCCAATTGATAACTGGAGTATCTTTCCTCAACGACTTGTAGAAAGAGGGGTCATCTATATGCAATGATAGTCCTAAACATAATTGAACTATAGACTACTTTCCAAAACAACTCCTCAAACCCTAACTTAGGGTTTCAATGGATTGATTGAGCAATTACTCTTTCAACAAGTCTGAATTCAAGGAGAACATTCATAGGAGTTTTCTAAATATTACGGAAGGAGTTTTGGCTTGAAAAACAAAGCAAAGGCATGAGCTACACAATCAGCATTTATGCATGCAAATTTCAGCCATTGAACTTGAAGAAAAAACAAATTTGTATGAGAATTGACAAGGCTTGTCCAAAGAATTTATAACTTTCAAAGAATTTGATCCGTCATAATGGAAAATATAGATTGAAACTTAACTTACTAAAGAAAGACCATGCTGAATTGACTTCAGCCTCTTCCTTTCTTCAAAGTGGTCAAACCTTGTCTTGCTTTAAGGATTATTTTGAGACTCCTTTTCTCTGCACTTACATAACTTGATTATTTTTTATGTAAACCATAGAATTATAGCTCTGATACTATGTTAAATTCTAGGTGAGAGAGCTTGTGGTAGAGGCACGAGTTGGAGTGAAGAATTAGGGTTTAAAGAGGAGATTGAATGAGCCTCCTCTCCCTCACTATGTTACTTAAAGAAATGGGGTTTGAATGCCCTATCACATAAGCAAATCAAATAATAACCCTCAACTTATAACTAATTACAACTTTTACCACTCATTATCTTAATTACATGATATACCACTTGAATGACTTCAACAATACGATGATGTGGGAAGCTGAAAGAAAACTAAAACTCTTCTTACTTACAGTCCCAAGACAGAAAATGAACCATCAGAATCTTTCCAAGTGAAACAGCTTTCTAGATAACCTTGTATGTGAGAAATAAAATATCTTTTTTGATCCCTATGGTTACACCGCTTTATGTTGACAGCCAAAGAAATTTTGTGAGAGTAAAATCCACTAGTGCAAAGAATTCTGGAATGAGATGGTTTGTGGAAGAGACAGACAATAGTAGGTCAATACAACACTTTGAGATGTACCCCAAGTAGGCACTTGCAGTCCTACTCGATGTAGGATTCTTCGCAGAATGTTTCTTCTTCCTTCTGTGGCAATCTAAACTCTAGAGAAACCTTCCCAACATCTTTTAATAGACTAGATGAGAGAAAAGATCTTCTAACTTTTCTTCCTTCACTACTATCTCCTATGTTTGTAGAAACTATTTTATTGAGGCGGCTTTTTGGTGAAGATGAAGCCGGCTTTCTCTAGGCCAAAGAATGGCAACAAAAACAGAATCAGAATGGGACTCGTTTATGTGTAGAACGAGGTGCAACTTCATCGGTTTCAAACGATCTTTTAAAAGTGCTCTTCAATCTTCTAGGTGTCTTGGAGGCTAATTTTGTCAAACCGACTCATGATAAACAAGGTTTTGGGTGCACGATAGTAATTTAGAGACTAGGGATGCTTTTTGTTGGAATATATGATGTAATTAGGGTGTCATTGATGTAATTAGTTTATGTTTCTCGTCTCTTTTTCTCTCTTACTACTGTGAAAGACATAATTATAATATTGTACTTTTATCAGTTATAAATAGAACTTAAGGGAGAGGGTTTGGATTAAGTCCAGAACTCTATTCTTCCTCCTCTTTTTTTGCCCAACACGTGTTCTTCTTCTTTCTCCATGATGTAATCTATGGAGTCTTAAAAATCAACATGGTATCAGAGCATTGATTTTTAGGATTAGTAACTACAGTGTTTTAGAATTCCAATCTTGCTATCTACTCAGATTATTAATGCTTCCCATTATGAGTTGCTCTACCACATATTGTGGGTTCTTTAATCTTTTTTATCAGTTTAGATGTTGTTGTAAGAGAAGCAGTAAGTGAAGTTTTTTTTTCTTTCCAAATCTATAAATTCTAAAATTGTGTTGCTATAAAGATTACTACTATTGTTACAACTGCCAAATAGACTTTGAGAATATTTTTCTGTAGTTCTAAATAGTTGAAGATCAGATAGTCGATTACCTTCCAGTGCTGCCCATGTTTTGAGATCGACTCGGTTAATTATCCGGTCCAAAATTTTGTGCATTGGGGGTTCATTCGAGTTGGATTGCACTAGAAATGGGGCCCATTAGAATTCAACCGTCGTGTTGTATTCCTCTGCCCAAAACAAGGCCACCGAGCCGATCTTGTTCAGGCTTCTTCCCCCCCTAGGTGAGGATCTTCTTACTCTTGCCAATGTTTTCATCTACACCATACATCATGTTATTAGCATGCAATAGAGACTAGTGCTATTGATGAAGATCTTGAAGAATGGAGACATCGAGTACTTCTCTCTCCAGTATGGTTCTTCGATTCTCCTTGATTCTATCACTCAATTGATTCAACCTCTTTGATAACATTAAGAGTCTTGCTCCTTGATCAACAGATTGATAGAGATAAAGATAAAACATAGTGATAGATATAAAGCTAATGATAGAGATAAAGATAACTAGTGATTGAATTAGAGACAGACTCAAATAGTAGAGTTCTAATCACCTACAATCTCCGTGTAATTCTATATATAGTTTACACCTGATCAATAATAATCATGATACTATTATTATTCTTCATTCATGTATTCTACATGGTATTAGAGCATCCTATCAATTAATCAAAACCAGTCTACCGTCGTTGGAAATCCTTATCGAAAGCAGCCTCTGTAGATGTTTTTCGGACATATTTTTGAAAAAAAAAATGCCGACCACCCACACTGTCCTTGCTGCCACTGCCATTCACTCTGCCAGTGACCACCCTCCTTTGTTTTGAAACTTTCTCGAGCCATCACCGTCATTCTCCTCGTCGTCACCGATGTTGCCGTCCGCTCCTCAAACAAACACTCTCATTAGCGCAACACAGAACTCCCCGCACATCCTTGCTCTACTTTCACTCTTCTGTCGTCGCCGATTTCCCACCCAAATCGGTCCACTCCATCACCACTACCATCCGCTCTTCCACCAACTACCATCATCGGGTCCACAACATAGAACCCTCACTGTCCACTCTCTTCGACATTTTTCCAAATAGGATTCTCTATCGCCAGATTTTCATCACCATCGCCGGTAACCATCACCGATCAAATGCAGCCACCAACGTCACTCTCCTCATCGTCGTCGCCACCGTTCGCCACTCTGGAAATAGTGCCGACTGACCCCCCCCCCCCCCCCCCCCCCCCCCCTGGCGCCGCCGTGCTCTCGGTGACCTAAGTTCTGGGGGGGAAATTATCTCCCCCCTTGGACGCACACATACGTTCGAACTTGCACGTGGCTTTCACACGTGTGGCAAATTTTTTTATTAAAAATAACACTCACTGAAGAACTGTTGATTTTTAGGACTTCATGGATTTAGCTCATGGAGAAAAACAAAGAGGAACTCATTGAGAGAAAACAAGAGGAAGAAGAGGTTATGGACTTGATATCCTAACCCTTCCCCTGAAGCTCAATTTATAGATTAATCAAACTACAATATTAAAAATATGCCCTGGAACTTAAACCTAATTACACTAATTACATCAATCATGATTATCCAAATCTACCTAAATCAAGGGAAGATAAATCAATTACATTAATCCAGGAAGATTTGCCAAATCTTCCAACTCATGTGATAAGGATTATTGCTCGTGCTAAATCTTCCAACTCATGTGATAAGGATTCCAACTCGTGTGATGACTCATCATGCCACCTCACGTGATCATGGTGGGTCTCACCAGCTCGTGTGATCATGGTGGGTCTCACCAGCTCGTGTGATCATGGTGGGTCCATATCTTATGGGCTTGGATCCATCTTCTAACACTCTCGGATATGTGAGCCTTCCTTGGTCGTGTGGGCTTTGGCCCATCTTCCAACACTCCCCCTCAAGCTGGGGGTGAGAGAACATCATGAACTCCCAGCTTGCTGCATATGATGTATAAGATCTTCTTGTATAAAATGGTTGTCCTCCATATCTTCCAACACTCCCCCTCACGCTGGTGGTCTCTTCCATGAGGCCCAGCTGGCTTAAGATAAGTGAGAGTAAAATCACTCCAAGTCAGATGACATTCTCTATACGCAATGCTCAAAAGTGTTATAAAACTCCTCCATCACCGTGTCCCTTCACAAGACAATGATTCTCAAGTGGTAGGAGTAATAAATGCCAATTAAGGGGGTATTAAATAACATAGATGTAGTAATAAGATTTTCCATCACGGTGTCCTAACCCGGGCACCGACTCTCACAGGTAGAAATGGGTGATAAGTGAGTAATGCATGTCATTCACAAGACGACAATAAAAGACCCATGGGTATATATATAAAAAAGTCTCAATAAACTTAAAACACTTGGATGTATGTATAAATGGACATAAACTCCCAACCGAAGCAACATGCAAGAGGTTGGCCCAAAGAGGTTTGAAAGAGTCAAATAAAGGATGGTAGGAGATAGGATACTGAGGCCACCACTTCTTTAATAATAATGTTTCATCCAAAGAGACACAATAACTGCAGCTGAAATTGGCTTGGCCCATATAACACGAACCAAAATAATAAAATCGTTGCAAAATGACCCATGAAATAATTCGATGCAATATGTTGACCAAGGAATATTTTGCGAATACCTCAAAATAATAATCTAGCTGGAAAAAATACCGAGTTGCGCCGAGTCAAATAGTAGATCAATATAGTCGAGTGGTAGGAAAAATAGGTATAAACCTTGTGATCCGGACATGTATAACCAATCATGAAATAAGTGGGCCAAGTCAGGTTGACCCAGACCCGAGTTGACTTGGTCTGAGTTGACTCAATTTGGTTAGTGCGCCTCTACCCGAGTTGACTCAAAGATCACTTAGTCCTGTTGGAAGATTGGCGCAAACCCATAAACTCAAGACTAGAAGCCCACATGTCAAAGGAGTGGCATATGGGTAAAATATGATACATTCCATAAAGATGGCATAAAGATGTAAATACGTAGTTCTTTTATGTCTTTTTTTTGATCAAGTTGTAGTCCTAAGGGCATTGTAAAACTATAAATAAAGGCATTGGCTAAGAGGTAGAGCATTGAAGCCCTCTCCTCTTTTCCCACAAATTCATCCAACCTCCCTCACTTTTAGTTGACGTCAACTCTCCCTTCCTTAATCCAAACTCTCTCCCTCTGCATCCTTCTTCTTCTCCTCTCCTTTCTCTCTTCTTCTTCTCCTTCCACGTTATTCTAAAGCTCTTCTCATGAGATCCTAAATTCTACATAGTATCAGAGCATAGAGTTTAGGGTCCCTCTTGATGAAGTAGTTATGAAATCTGTCCAAGAAGTTGCTCATAAAAGGAGTTCAGCCATGAAGAGAAGTTATTCTTGCCCTTAATGACATACTTCTTCTTTACATACTTCTTCTTTACGTTTTTTTTTCTTTTCTTCTTGTATTCTAAATCACATCAAGTTAGGATAATCTTCATATGATATGTTGTGAAGATTTATCTTTTATGACTAAGATGATGTTATATTCTTGATCTTCTTGTAGATTAATTACACACTTGATCAAGATTAGTTGATACTAGTGTCTTATCAAGATTAATGATTTGAGATTTAGTTACCTTTATGTAACTTGGATCAATTTTCTTTGAGGTGGAATTCCAGCACATGTTGCTGTAAATTCTCTCACTTGACGTTGCTCAAGGGATTGTGTTATGTTGTTCGATAACCGTTATATGGTTAAAATTCCAGCATTTACTTATCGCTATTAATTTGCTGCTCTTGATCTTCAACAATTTAATTTTTTTTTCGTTGAAGTATTCCTATGAGCTGAAGAAAAAATTGTTTCTGAGTGTCTTCATTTGTCTCTAAATTGTCTCTAAATAATTTGTTCTCGATTTGTGTTAGAGTTTGGATTAAGGCCTAAGAGCTGCATCTATAAGAGGAATTGAGTAATGGCAGGATCTTGTTCTCACTTGACAAAAGCACAATTGTTTTGATGATTTGGTGCTTTATTTCATGAAATAATATTTTTTTTCCTTTTCCTTCAATTGTTGGTGACTACTTTGGTCCACAAGTTCTTCAAATTACATTGAGTAGTTGTTATTTGAAGACACCTTTGCAATTGACCTCAACATTTGCCTTGCCTCATCATGGAGAGTGGACATACAAGTAATAAGAGTCACACACTCCACATTACTAAGATTCCACTAAGAGGTCTCACCAATTACCTTAGCTGGTTACAATTAGTACGGAGGGTTCTCATTACTCGTGACCTTCTCAGTCATCTTATCAAATTCCCTCCTCCGATTGATGAAGAAGATGAAGCTTACCAAAAGTGGGTTAAAAATGATAACATGGTTATTAGTTGGCTCATCAATAGCATGGAAGAGCATGTAGTTAACAATGTGGTCCACATGGAAACAGCCAAGGACATTTGGGACACATGTGCTAAACTTTATTCGAGTACTGCCTCCTTACAACGAGTATACGATGTCTTACAAAGTATGCTAACTAATAAAACAAGGAGATAACATTCATGAGTTTTTAGCTTGGTTTTGGGGCCTTCTCTAGAAATGGAAAATAGCTTAGCCATACTCCACAAACATTGTAGTTCAAGAACATCAACGAGAGGCCTTGGCAGTAGCTATTTGCTTGTCAAATATTAAGCCTCATTCGAAATAAACCACTCATTTTTGTATATGAGGAGGAACTGAATTTAAAACTGATCTTGGATTCTATATAACATGATTTTTAATGATTTAAGACATAAAAAATGGATTTAAACCACTTATCTGATGTAGGGCCTTCTTAAAATTTGAAAAAGACCAGCACTTTACCTCCTCTAATGGCTGGAATTTTGTCTCCTTTGAATTATTCAACACTTATTAGTAGCTTTTACTTTATAACCCTAGAATCCCTACGCCGATACCATATTAGATTGTAACATTTCATCATTAGAAGACCTAGGGTTTAGAAGAAGAAGAAAAGAGAAGAAATAGAAGTGAGAGCGAAGGAAGCAAGAAAGTGGGGATGAGCTTAAGAGAGGAGATTAGGATTTCTTAGGGGGTAAAAGAGAGCACATCCTTTCGCTCTCCCTCTTAATTCATATTTACAGATGAATGGGACGGAGGCCCTAATACCAGAAGGAAATAAGGAACTTAAACTTTTACATAATTACGCCCTATGTCACTCACACTTCTTTAACAAGGAGCATAGTTTGCTACTTAATATAGAACAAATCTACATTCTTGTTTTTACCAATCACAACTTTAGTCCAACCACATAGGCTTTCTTAAACAAAGTATAAACTAGCTTGCTTGAGTACAAAGGGGTGGCTTCGAACCAAGCCGACTCGCGAGCGGCTCGAGTTCAGCTCAGTGCCGGCTTGGTTCGATTCGTTATCTCTCAAGCTCGAGCCGAGCTCATGCTCTGAAATTGGCTCATTTAAATTAATGAGTTGAGCTCAACCGAAGCCAGGTTCGGTTCGTCAGCTCACAAGCCGGCTCGAGGTGAGTCAGAATCGGTTTCAGGATCAAAAGCAGGGGAGTGGGAGCGTGAGTGAGAACGAGGGGGGGGGGGGGGGGTTTCCTATCCTCGTCACCGCTGAGCCCCTCCCGTTGGCTGTTGTCACCGCCTCTAACGCCGTTGACAGCTGCTCGTCGGCCACCTTTGTGGCCATCAGTTCAATTTCTTCCTCTCCTCGTCGTCACCGCTGCTTCCGTCATCGCTGCTTCCGTCATCGCCGCTTCTGTCGCCGCCGTCGTCATCCTCGATGACAGGTCCTCCCCGGCGTTGTAACCTCCTTCCCTCCGTGTCGTCTCGGCAGAAAACCAAAACCAGTAAGTTCAGGGGAGAAATTAGGGGAGATATAATCTCCCCCCACCCCAGTGCGAAGATGATTTGCGAGATCATAAAGTAAAAAAAAATAAAAACTTTTTCCTTAAACTCTCCTTCCTCATAGCTCTTGAACAAATTAAAAATACATTTTATAGAAATAAGTTTCGATGAACTATTAATATCTCATGTTTTTTTTAAAAAAATTTCTAATCGAAAATTCATATTAAAAAATCATATAATTTTCTACGTAAAATTTTCCTACCAAGATGGGGTAGAAAACTGTATAGAAAATTTTTGAATAAGTATTTAACAGTTGATGCTGTAATACTTTTAGCATGAAGCAATTTTGTGTTTGACATTTTATTTGATTAAAAATGTATCGATAAGTATAATAATATATTAGATTAATTATTAATTTTTATTTATTTCCCTATAAGAGGCAATAAGAGGTCCATTTAATTTTCCTACGAAAATTTTGAAATATTTCTTGTAATTTTCTAATAAGTTGCTAATAGTAATAGGATTTTATTTAAAGGATTTATAGTTTTTACTTGGGTGATTGTAAATTGATATTGATATTTCATTTAATTTTGTTGTGTTTGATTATTGTATGGAGTTTATTCATAATTTTATGCAGTGTAAGGAGTGTTTAGACTATTTTATGGAGTGTATGGAGTGTATAAACAATTTCATGGAGTGTTTATGGAATGTATAGATAATTTTATGGAGTGTTTATGGAGTGTTTATGCATGTATTATGTATATAGATTATGCCCAATTTTAAGTAAAGGTCATAACGAATTTTATATAGGTATTATATACATAGATTATGTTCAATTTTAAGTAGAGGTCATGCCCAATCTTATACATGTATTATATATATAGGTTATGCCCAATTTTATGTAAAATGTATACATAATTTTATATATAATTTATTTTATATATATTTTTTGAACATTTTTAAATGTATGTTGAAGCTCGAGCTCGGCTCAAAGCTCGGCTTGAACTCGATTAAAATTTTTGGGCTCAAGCTCGATAACAATTTTAGGATCGAGAAGAGGTTCGACTCGCAGGTCGGCTCGAAATATTTAAATCAAGTTCGGCTCGAACATAGGTGGGTTCGGGCTCGGCTCGGCTCGGTGCCATCTCTAGTTGTACACACTCCACATTGGGAGAAACTTGATTAAAGTTCTTGTGCAATGAGCTATTTTTCTCATGTGTTCACTGTTGATTTTCAGGACTCCATGAATTTAGGTCATGGAGAAAAATGAGAGAGACACCATTAGGAGAAAACTAGAGGAGAAGAAGTTATGGACTTGATTATCCTAACCCTTCCCCTAACGTTCAATTTATAGATTAATCAAACTACTATATTACAATAATACCCCTAAACTTAGGGTTTAGGGTTTAGGGGTTTAACCCTAGAACTTTAATCTAATTACATCAATGTCATCTCTATGAGATTACTCTTTATTTACCATCCTAACATCATTGCATGTGGGCTTATGGGCTTTGAGCCTGTCTTCTATATCTCTTGGATGCATGTGTCTTCCTTAGTTTTATGGGCTTTGGCCCATCTTCCAAGACACTTAGATATGTGGGACTTTCTTGGTCATGTGGGCTTAGGCCCTATCTTCCAACACTCCCCCTCAAACTGGGGGTGAGAGAACAACATGAACTCCCAACTTGCTGCAAATGATGTAAAATAGTAGCAGCTATAATGGGTTTGGGCCCATATAACACGAACCAAAATAATCCTTGTAAAATTTACCCATGAAATAATCTCATACACATATATGTACAAAATAATATGCTGACCAAGGAATAATCCATCAATTCTTCAAAAATAATAATCCAGTCAGAGAAAAAAATTACATAGTCGAGTTGAGTCAAATAGTAAATCAATATATCCGAGTCATGGCAAAAATATGTATAAGCTTTGGTCCATATACTTATACTGAGGCAGAAAACATAAGTAGCCCAAGTCAGGTTGAATCGGGTCGAGTTGACCCACTGAGTTGACCCAGACTGGATTGACACTGTCCGAGTTGGCTTAGCAGAATCGGAGCATCTTTGGGTCAACAGACCGTCGCTGGGTGAACTATGGTTTGGGTCCGAGTTAGAACAGGCGGGCGACCCGGATTTAATAAGTTTCCTAAGTTAGGAAGCATAAAATTGTCAAAAATGTTTCTTCCTCCTCTCGACGCCGAACAGATCGGCTCTTAAATATTACAAAAATACCCCTATAAATAAAATATTCCAAAAATACCCCTGTGGCCTAAAAATGAAATAAATAAAGTAAATTAAAGAAAATAACTAAAATAATAATGTTATTGCGTGCATAACAAGACCCTACACCAGATGATTCAAATTCTGACCGTCAGGCAAGCTACTGATTGTGTCGTCGTCTTCTCCAGAATCCAAAAAACAATTATTTTGAACCAGCTGAGACGTTGTCCCACTCTGTCGTCGGGGAGGAAGACAATGATTTTTCAGCCAACTGAGGTGCTGCCTTGCCGTTGTGCCGATGTTCGGTTATGTCAGTGTCTCACTAAAAGACTATTTTGCGCCGAAGAAGAAGAAGAAGTCGGCCACCGAACCCGACGAGATTTTAGTCTTCTGCCCGAACCGCATCATCCTAGTCTAAGTTAGCTCTGAATACTGGTATTGCTCTCTACTTTGCTGGATTATTTCCTCTGCCGCATTATCTTCAGAAAATTATCACTGGTTCATCATCGTGGCCGGGACGATACGTCTCACCTCTCTCTGGTTTTCCGATCTATTCGGAACCGGAGAAGACGACTCTACTGTCCCGAGTCCTTCAAAGCTGTAGGGAAGAAGGAAATGTTTTCCTGATTCTTACTATTGTCGATGATATTGGGAAAGAGTCCAGAATCCGGAAATTTTTTTTATCTTAAACCCCAACAGGGTGAACCCTATTTAAGGGGTATGATTAATGAGAAACAGAAGCATTGAAGCTTTGAGAATTAGGTTAAATCTAGTGTAAACAGACTTGAGATCACCTTCTTGATCTCGAGGTTAGGGTTTTCCTCAAAAACCCACGTATTCTCTCTTTCTCCATTGATCTTCGTCTTCCCCATGTCTTCCTACTATTCGTACAGTAATGCATGGTAGACCCGTAACCCGTAGCAGATCCAAGATCCTCCCAAAGAATCCTTGTGTCAAGTCCGGGACTGTAACAACTGGTATCAGAGCAGGAACACAATGGGTTATTCTATATCCCAAGAAAGATGGATTGCTATGGGTAAGGACTTGGAAGAAATACGAGGGAGGAACTCGTTGCTGCAGCAAAACAGGTCACACGACCTCAAATCTCCGACCACATATGCCCACAAGAGGTAGCACAAGCTATCTCAAACGGGGCAATAGGCCAAGGGCCAGAAAAATCTAAATTTTTGTCCCGTTTACCGGCCGAAGCACCTGTGGAAGGTTTGGGGGCGACCCCAAACCCCTTATCACGGGAACCCAGAATTCCACAGGCGACACCAATAAAATCGGCCAGCGGACAAGTCCTTAAGGGATGTTGTTCAACGTAGGAGAAAGTTCTATGGACACCCAACCGCAACACCTTCCCGCTGGGGTCCATCGATCTGGCAGACGGCATGGCACGGAGCACATGGGGGGAGAAAGGGCGACAGGTAAAAGGGGCGCTATAACGCCTCTCGAACCAGGCAACAAAAAATCTTCCAGCAGGGACACCTCAACTTCCTCCTGTGGGCCACCAGAGGAAGAGGACGCTCTGTCGGCACCGTAGGCAAAATTTCCGCAAGGGGTCTCTGTTCCAGGGGGCTGAGAAACAGAGATTCACACGTTTTCGAGAGCCCTCTGTCTCAGTAACTCTCCCAACGGCAAAACCCCAATGGGTTGCTCTTCACCATCGGAGAAGCAGGAGATTCCGTCGGTGACATTTTTGCAGAAGACCCGTCGGCAACGTTTCAACAGAAGACCCGTCGGCGACATTCCAACAAAAGACCTGTTGGCGACATGCTAGCAGAAGACCCGTTGGTGACATTTCAGCAGAGGGCCCATCAGTGACATTCCAGCAGAAGACCCATCGACGATATTTCAGCAGACGACCAGTCGGCGATGCTTCCGCAATTACTGCCGCCCTCCCCGTTTGGGATCTGCTGTAGGAGGAAGAAGGGGTCCGATTAAATTTTCCTAACTTAGAAAAATTTAATCGGCGTTGTCCGTTGAGTCTCGTGAGAGATCGGGCTGTCTACACCGAGTTAACTCAGGCCAACTCAGTCCGAGCTAACTTTAAAATAAAAAATAAAAAAACCTTAAGAGGGCATGCTCCAGTTTTTGGGTGTCCAGCGGGCGAATATAGCGATCACGGATGCTACTCGGGCACATGTGGAGACATTGGCATACAAACACTACTTCCGAGCCTGAGGACAAGCTCGTCTTCCAAGGGGGGTGTAATGTTATGCATGCAATAACATTATTATTTTAGTTTTTTTCTTTAATTTAATTTATTTATTTCAGTTTTTGGCCACATGGGCATTTTTGGAATATTTTATTTATAGGGGTATTTTTGTAATATTTTATCTTAAACCCTAACAGGGTGAACCCTATTTAAGGGGTATGATTAATGAGAAAGAGAAGTATTGAAGCTTTGAGAATTAGGTTAAATCTAGCGTAAACAGGCTTGAGATCACCTTCTTGATCTCAAGGTTAGGGTTTTCCTAAAAACCCACGTATTCTCTCATCTTCCATTGATCTTTGTCTTCCCCATGTCTTCCTTCTATTCCTACAATAATGCATGGTAGAACCGTAATCCGTAGTAGATCCAAGATCCTCCCAAAGAATCCTTGTGTCAGATCCGGACCGTAACATGTCTGTTGTTGTAGATTATTAGCCTGGCGGAAAAATCCTTCGAGGTTGAAGAGTTTTCCAAGGGTGAGAACCATCTGACTCATTTAATTTCCAACTTGGTGTCCGTCACTCAGAGACCCATTGGCGACTGTATCAGCAAGAGACTATGGTGACTATTTCTTGAGGCGGATTTAAAGTTTGAAGAGATGATCAATAGGATGGTCAAAGTAAAACTGGAGGGAGTTTTGTATCTATGATAGGTATTTTTGAGAAAAGAAAATTTAACGAGCAACAAAATCTAAAAACTGATTTCTAACAACTATAAAAAAACCATCGAGAAAAGAAAAATAACAGGTTTCAGGAATCCTGAAAAACCATACCTATGAGTCCTAAAAATCAATGCTCGGAGACCATGTTGATTTTCAGGACTACATGAATTTAGCTCATGGAGAAAAATGAGAGAGACACCATTAGAAGAAAATTGGAGGAGAAGAGGTTATGGACTTGATTATCTTAACCCTTTCCCTAGCGCTCAATTTAAAGATTAATCAAACTATTGTATTACAATAATACCCCTAACCTTAGGGTTTGGGGTTTAGGGGTTTAACCCTGGAACTCTATGAGATGACTCTTTATTTACCATCCTACCATCTCTATGAGATGGCTCTTTATTTACCATCCTGCCATCTCTATGAGATGACTCTTTATTTACCATCCTGCCATCATTGTATGTGGGCCTATAGGCCTTCTCCTTGATCTATGGGTCTTGAGCCCGTCTTCTATATCTCTTAGATGCATGGGTCTTCCTTGGTCTTATGGGCTTTGGCCCATCTTCCAACACACTTAGATATGTGGGTCTTCCTTGGTTGTGTGGGTTTGGCCCTATCTTCCAACACTCACCCTATTATTTGAATAGTTTGGTTGTTCTTTATGTATTAATGAAGCCTTAAACATGAGTGGATCATTAATAGAACACAACAATCAAAACCCCAAGAGAAAATATTATCGATTTGTGGAATGAAATTAGTTTTAGTATGCATGTTGTGTCTTTATTCATGACGAATGGTAGTTTTTCCATTATTATTAAATATTTTACTATTCTACTATTATACTATGATATTGTACACCTGTTATTGATAGGTATTTATGGCATTTTTTTGTGTCAATGAACGAGCTTCTACATGAACATATTTTCTAAAGGTTAACCAAGGAAAAATTCCTAAAACTAGATTGAGCTCTGAGTCAATGAAGGATATTGAAGAATTTCATAATGTATATGCAAAGGTTGCAGTATTTAGTGTTCGAAGAGGATTTGAATGCAAAATTAGTGTGACTAAAGAATTGTAGTCCAAACTGTTTGTAAGTTCTAAACCAGGGAAACCCAATCATGGAAATGGTTGTTTAGAATAATAAAAGGTCAGAATTTCCTCTGCATCTAAATTTTCAGGGAAAAAGAAAGAAGACATTTTATTTTTCTCCATTTGATGACTACAAATCACCTTTGTTGTACCCCTTTCTTGTGCTCGTCACTTGAGGATGATGTATTTTGAATGGAATTCATAATTGTGGTTTATGGCCTTGCCAACATAATAAATTCAATGTCAAAGACTTTTTTTGTATTTTTATTTTGTCCTTTAGGAAGATGATTTTCTCTAAAAATAGGTTTGCGTAATCTATAACACTATTGATTTTAGGGTTTTTCTAGCATAATTTTTGTTAAGGCTTGATGTCAAGCCACTTAGGTCTATACCATGCTGTAATCCTTACAAGATTTGGACAAGCAAGTGCCTTGATGGATGAGATGAGGCAGAGATGTGAACTTTTTCTTTTTCTTTGATTGGTTCTTTGCTTGTCTATTGTGAGCTAACCTCTCTTTTGGAGAAGGCATGGTTTTGTTGAGTTCTTATTAGCTTCATATCATTCAACCTTCTAGAGCCCTTCATAATTTGCTAACTTCTATGTTGTAAGATTCTTGGCCAATTTCTAGAATTGCTTCTTTCTCTTTTGAGTGTATGTCATGCACTCATGCTTGCACCAACTGGAATCTTATTATACGTACAAAAATATTTATTGATGCAATTAGGCGTATAGACGAAACATGGATCTAAAAAATATAAATGATTTTTATTTAAATTCATCAATTATTCATGTAAAGTTTCCTTTTTATGGGGACCCTTGAGAGTCTCAAACATTTTTTGAGTTAAGTAACCTTCATTGATGATTTTGCTCGTACCACATGGCTATTTCTTTTTAAAGAGAGATCTGAAATATCATCAATCTTAAAATCCTTTCATGATATGGTGCTCACTCAATTCAGTCAGAAAATTAAACTACTTTGGTCTGATAATGCCAAAAAATATATTTCTAGTGACCTTGACACCTTGTATCACAAAAATGGCATTATCCATTAGACATCTTGTGCCTACTTCCCTCAACAGAATGGTGTAGGAGAATGGAAGAACCGTCATCTTCTCGGGGTAGCTGTCATAAATCCCCATATTCATTATTTTTTCCACATAGTGATCCTTTTCGCTTCCCTTGAAAGTCTTCATATGTACATGTTTCATTCATGTTACCTCATCATAACATAGTAAACTTGATCCTAAATTTGTCAAGTGTATCTTCTTAGGATACTCTCGCAGGCAGAAAGGGTTATGTTTGCTACAATCCTACTCTCCAAAGCTTACTTGTGTCTAGGGATGTAACATTTTTTGAAGACTCTTCATACTACTCAGAAAATGCCCCTCCAGGTCTCTCCTCTCTACTAGCTTGTCCTATATCTGTTGTGCCTCGTGTTGCTGAAACTATTCAACCCCATGAAGCTTTGGCCGACACCACACCTGTGGAGTTTGCAGATCCCATCAAGGTAAGTCCATGTTATATTGTTCTTTTTGGACCACATTATGATAATCGGCCTATCGCCTTATGGAAAGAACCAAGAACTTGCACTAGGCCCTCTATTTCTCACCCCATATACAATTTTGTGTCTCACCATCATTTATCTTCTTCATGTTGTCAATTTTCTTGCATCTATCTCCTCCATCTTTATCCCACAATCCTACTAGGAGGCTCTGAGACATCCAAAGTAGAAGACGGCAATGGAAGAAGAAATGCAGACACTTTATGAAAATCAAACATGGGCTCCGGTTCCTCTTCCTTCAGGTAAGAAACCAGTTGATTGTAATTGGGTCTATATGGTTTGTTTGTAGCCTTAAGGGCCGCCTCATTGCCAAAGGATACACTCAATGTTATGGAATTGATTATGAAGAAACTTTTTCTCTAGTGTCATATATTATTCCTTGCTGCTAATTCTTCCTAGCCGGTCTACCAACTTGATGAGAAAGATGCTTTTCTCAATGGGGACATAAAGGAAGATATTCATATGCAACAACCACCTGGATTTGAGGTTGAGGGGGAGTCGGTATGTCAATCGACGAAATCTCCTATGGTTTGAAACAATCTCCTCGTGCATGCTTTTACTCTCTTGCCATATTTTTCGTATAGAAAATTATATACTGTTGGAAAGATAATTGAGTCTAGTTTCAAACTCAAAAAGAATCGTTGAAATTAGATTTTTCTAGAGAGAGAAATCGACAACTTAAATAATGTTGAATTTAGGACCCTTTCCATAATTACAAGCAAAAGAAAGAAGAAATGAAAAGAGAGAAAATGGGAGAAAAGCTCTCGGGTAGAGCAGAAAAAATTAAAAAGGGAAAGGATGAGCAATGCCAAGCAAGGAGAGGGAGAGAGAGAGAACAAACTTAGGATTGAATATGTTGCTTAATTAATTCCGAATTACAACCTCTCTATTTATTGGAGAGGAGGAGGTAGAGTCCTCATAGAAGTTGTCATTCAATCCTAATTACATTCTAACTCTAACTCTTTAATATAAGTAAGTCTCAATATAAGTAAGTCTATTCAAACTAGAACTCCTAGAAGACTAATTGGAGTAGAACTAGGAGTTATTTATTATCCACGTGAATATAAGGGATAAGCCAGCTCATGGCCTTATCCTAGTGGGCCCCTCATGATTCTCCAGTGCACCTTGATAATTGTGCCAGCTCGTGAGATCTTGTGGGCCCCACTTGATCTTCAAGTCTTCTAAATCAACTCAGCTTGTGCTTCTTGATTCCTTTACTCGAGCTTGCTTTGGGAGAAGACTCTTCTTGGTGTCCCAAGTCCTCTAGGATCCTTCTTGATGACCTACGTCCTCATGGTGGGTCCCACTAGATCGAGCACCATGGTGGGCCCCACATTGTAACACTCCCCCTCAAGCTACGGTTGAGAAGACATCATAAACACCCAGCTTGCTGCATATAGTAGACATAATCTGGTGAGTGACTGGTTTGGTGAGGATGTCTACAACTTGATTTTGTCACAAGATGTGCTTCAGGAATAAGAGACTAGCTTGAAATTTTTCTCGTATAAAGTAGCAATCGACCTCAACGTGCTTTGTCCTCTCATGGAAGACTGGATTCGATGCAATATGTATTGCTACTTGGTTATCATAGTATAGGTCCATTGGAGCTTCTTTATAAAATCCCAATTCAGTGAAAAGGACCTTATCCATAAAAGTGCACTTACAGTGTGTGCCATGGCTTTGTATTTTGCTTTTGCACTTGACTGTGCTACTACATTTTTTTTTTTGCTTTTCCATGTCACGAGATTTCCTCCAACCATCGTGCAAAAACCAGAAGTAGATTTTCTATCATCTGGGGATCCAGCCCAGTCTGCATCCACGAATCCCTCAATGTTGAAGTGACCATGTTTTTTATAGAGGAGCCCCCTTCCAGGAGCCCCTTTCAGATAACGTAGTATCCTCTCAAGTGTTTGCCAATGACTAAGTTGTGGCTTGTGCATGTACTAACTTACCACACTTACTGCATATGAAATGTCTGGCCTCGTTACACATAGGTAAATAAGTCGTCCCACTAACCTTTGATATTTGCCAATATCAACATCTTCTCCAGTGCCTGTACATAATTTTGTATTTGCATCCATTGGAGTGGCTACCGGTTTGCATCCCATCATACCTGTTTCTTCTAGTAGATCAAGTGCGTATTTTCGTTGGGATAGAATAATCCCATGTCTGGATTGTAAGACCTCAATCCCCAAAAAGTATTTCAGTAATCCAAGATCCTTCGTCTTGAATTCAGCATATATTCTTTCTTTTATTTTTTGAATGCCCTCAGAATCACTCCCGGTTAAAATAATATCATCAACATAAACAACAAGAGCTAGAATCACCTTACCTCTTGTTGTGTTCTCAATAAAGACTGAGTGGTATGTAGAGCATCTATAAAAATCTGCCCGTATGATGGCTTGACTAAAATTTTCAAACCATGCCCGTGGGGATTGCTTTTAGCCCATATAGAGATTTTTAAGGCGACATACGGACTCCCCCTCAACCACATATCCAGGTGGTTGTTGCATATAAATCTCTTCTTTGATATCACCATTGAGAAATGCGTTTTTAACATCCTGTTGATATGTGGGCCAAGAATAATTAGCTGCCAAGGATAATAATATACGTACCGAGGTCATTTTTGCTACTGGAGAGAATGTCTCATCATAATCAATGTCATAACATTGAGTGTAAAACCAGTCGAGCCTTTAGTCGTGCAATGGTCCCATCCGGATTATGTTTTACTGTATAAACCCACTTGCAACCAACAGGTTTTTTATCTGTAGGTAGTGGAACATGAGACCATGTGTGATTATCATTAAGGGTCTTCATCTCTTCATCCATTGCTGCCTTCCACCATGGATGTTGTAGAGCCTCTTGATATGACTGTGGAACAAATATGGAGGAAATAGAAGAAAGAAACTGACAACATAGAAGTGAGAGGCGATGATGAGACACAAAATAGGAGATAGGATGAGAAGTAGAAGGTTGAGTGCATGAACGAGGTTCTTTTCTTATAGCAATAGGACGAGTATCAAATTTAGGACAAAAAACGATAAGTGATGAAGGACTTACCTCTGTTGGATCCGACAACTCGACAAGTGTGGTATCTACCACTATCTCTGGGGGTTGAACAATCTCTGTATCACGAGGCACAACCGGTGGAGGAGAACTTAATACTGATGACATACCAGGTGGAGAGCTATCAGAATAATATGAGGAGTCTTCAAAGAATATTACATCCCTAGACACAAGTAAATGTGGCAAAGATGGACTATAACAAACATAACCCTTTTGTGTTCGAGAGTATCCTAAAAATATACACTTTATAGATTTAAGGTCAAGTTTGCTATGTCTAGGTAAAGTATTATGAACAAAAAACTGACAACCATAGACTTTCAATGGTAATGCAAACGGATCATCATGTGGTAAAAGTTTAGAGTAGGGGGATTTATTCCCAAGAACAGTAGATGGTAGACGATTTATAAGAAAACACACTGTTAGGACAATGTGGGGCCAATAAAAATATGGAACTTTCATGGCATATAATAGACCTCGAGCTACCTCAAGAATATGACAATTTTTTTGTTCGGGTACACCATTTTGTCGAGGAGTGTAGGCACATGATGTTTGATGGATAATGCCATTCTCTTGACAAAAAGAGTCAAGGTCTTTTGAAATATACTCTTTGGCATTATCAGATCGGAGGATTTTTATCTTCTGATCAAATTGTGTGAGTACCATCACATAAAAATATTTAAAAATAGATGGTATCTCAGAACACTCCTTAAAAATAAACAACCAAGTTGTGCGAGTGAAATCATCAATAAAAGTGATAAAATATTGGCTTGAGAAATATTAGAGACACCCAAACATCAGTATGAATCAATGAAAAAGGAATGTTACTTTTGACTTCTGAATGAGGAATGTATGCACTCCTTTGATGTTTACTTAACTGACATACCTCACAACTAAATTCAAACCTTATCTTAAGAGATGGAAATATATGATGAAGAGATTGTATGGAAGGATGTCCCAACCGATTATGCCATAATCGTGTCTCATTCTCAATAGTAGACACCATATTGACCTTTGGCATGTCCAAGTAGTAGAGCCCTCCCTTGTTCATGGCCGCCTAACTGAGGTGGACCATCTCATAAAATTTGATACCCCACATAAGGGTATGGTGGTGATTTTTAGTATATCACCTTTGATATTCATATTCTCATCAGCCATGATAGGCTCTTCTTCTTCAAAAACATCAATAAAATCACCAAGTAGCACTTCTTTAATCAACTCGGTATATGTAAATATAACATCAATGCTAAATAATTTTTTTCCAGAAAACCACTCATAAGAGGCTCAATAGTAATCTTCTATTATTAATAGTATGAGTATGGACTCGTCTCGACGAACAAAATTTCCAAACCAATAAAATTGTTTTGATAGCTCCTTCTAGATAGAGGGGCATGCATATTCCTAACATAATAAGATGAAAGAATTCACATATTCATCCTTGAATCTTCATCTAAAAACAAGAACCAGTAGCATAAAAAAAAATTGAACACTTATCTCTTGGCTAGTGTTCTTCCTTCATACAAGAGCCTTCTTTGAGTGGTGTTGATCATCACTTCTCTAGAGCATTCCTTTGTCAAGGGATCCTAAATATGTTGCTCTGATACCATGTTGAATTTAGGATCCCTTTTCCATGATAACGAACAAGAGAAATAAGAAAGAAAAACGCGAAAATGGGAGGAAAGCTCTCGGTAGAGAAGAGAAAAAATAAAAAATAAAAGGGTGAGATGCATCAAGTAAGGAGAAGGAGAGAGAGAACCAACTCGGGATTGAATGTGTCACTTGATTAATTTCGAATTACAACCTCTCTATTTATAGGAGAGGAGGAGGTAGAGTCTTCATACAAGTTGTCATTCAATCCTAATTACATTCTAACTCTCTTCAATATAAGTAAGTCTATTCAAACTAGAACTCCTAGAAGACTAATTGGAGTAGAAGTAGGTATTCTTTATTATCCACGTGAATATAAGGGATAAGCCAGCTCGTGGCCTTATCCTAGTGGCCCCCTCATAATTCTCCAGTGCACCTTGATAATTGTGCCAGCTCGTGAGATCTTGTGGTCCCCACTTGATCTTCAAGTCTTCTAAATCAACTCATCTTGTGCTTCTTGATTCCTTTACTCGAGCTTTCTTTGGGAGAGGACTCTTCTTGGTGTCCCAAGTCCTCTAGATTCTTCTTGATGACCTAAATCCTCATGGGGGGTCCCACCAGCTCGAGCAACATGGTGGACCCCACATTGTAACAATTTATCACAGTAGCTCATCGATAGGGGAGATGCAATTCGCTGGAGGTTGGCCAGAATGGGTTGACCTCCCTGACATCACCAGGGGACTGGAAATCCATCATCGTCGTGCTCAGGGGTCTCCTCTACACATTAACTACACTTCTGCCCTACTGTAGGAAGCTACATACCGGCTTCTCTCCGACCACCTCAGCAGCAGCTCCCTGAGGTGTTGCTTCGTCTTCCCGTGCCTGGTTTCTGTCGTGAAACACCACAAACAGTAGTAGCTAAAACCAGAGAAGTTTCGGCTGCTGTTGAGTGCTTAGATATGTAGGAAATTGTATGATTAACAACAATAAGGGAGGATTATGGGGGGATAACTAGAGTTCAAGGGGAACTCCAACCCTGAGCTCTAGAAGGAGACCTCTGATCCTGTTTGGAGATAAAATGAGTCTTGACGTTTCATTTCCATCTCTGCCTTACAAATATTTCACGCCAACATGAGTTTAGGGAAAAAATTACAAAAATATCCCTGAGACATATTTAAACATAAATAGCATAAAAACTATGTAATTAAAAGATACAGTACACAATCACTCACCCATGGTGTTGCTGCATTACCCAACTCGCTATCAAGTTCATACATTCTTATCCAGTATTTCTACGAGGGCCTTCTGCCCACTGATAGGAGCATGATTGATGCTGCTAGTGGAGGATCTTTGGTGTATAAAACTCCCGAGTCCACGAGAAACTTGATTGCAATTATGGCGGCCAATTCTCAACAATTTGGCAATAGGCTTGACCTTCCATCTAAGAATGTTAATGAGGTAAATATTTCCTCCCTTGAACAACAAAGTACAAGTCTAACTTCTCTTGTTCATCAAATGGCTGTAGGTAATACGCAAACAACGAAGGCTTGTGGGATTTGTTCAGTAGTAGGGCATCCAACTGATATGTGCCCAACCCGTAAAGGGGAGCCCACTGAGCAAGTGAATGTGGTGAGTGGTTTTCTTGGACAATTGCAAAGGAAGTATGATCCCTATTCGAACACGTATAACATGGGATGGAGGGATCATCCGAACCTTATCTATGAGAATCCACAAGTTAATCAGCCCGCGACATAAAATCACCCAAGTTACCAACAATATAGGCAGCCATATCCCCCTAGGCAAGCACCGGGCCAAACTTCCAATTCTGGTATGTCTTTAGAAGATATTATAAAAAACTTGCCACTAATAATTTGCAATTTCAACAGGAGACAAGGGCCAATATTCAACGTTTGGAAAATTAGATGGGTCAGATGGCAACCGCAATTAGTCGGCTAGAGGAACAAAGTTCGGGGAAATTACCCTCTCAAACGGTAGTAAATCCAAGAGAAAATGCAAGTGCAATCTTTTTGAGAAATGGTAAAGAGGTTGAGATTCCGGTAAAGGCAACCCCAGCATCGTCGGAGCAAGAAAAGGAGAAAAACGTCATTGCAGATAGGAACATTCCCAATGATGATGATGTACCTAAGCGTAAGTTTTCACCTCTTTCTTATTGTAAACCAGTTCCTCCTTTTCCTCAGGTTTTGTCAAATTCTGGAAAATAAGAGCAAAATAAAGATTTATATGAGACTTTTCGTAGATGTGAGGTAAATATTCTATTTTTAGATGCTATTAAACAAGTGCCTTGTTATACTAAATTCCTGAAAGAACTGTGCACAATTAAAAGAAAACAGAAACTTAAAGGATGTGAGAAGGTGAGAGTAGGGGAGAATGTTCTGCAGTTATTCAAAGAAAATTCCTTACGAAGTGCAAAGATCTAGGTATGTTAACTATCACTTGTACATTAAGTAGCACCAGATTTGAGAAGGCCTTGATAGATTTAGGAGTTTCGATTAATGTCATGCCATACTCTATATATGCTTCTTTGAAAATTGGACTTTTGAATAAAAATGGAGTTGTAATTCAATTGGCTGATAGATCTAATGCTTATCCTATGGGTGTAGTTGAGGATGTTCTTGTGCAAGTTAATGATTTGATTTTCCCTGCTGATTTTTATGTGCTTGATATAGAAAAAGGTGACCAAACTGCTCCTATTTTGTTAGGAAGACCATTCTTAAAGACATCCAAGACTAAGATATATGTTCATATTGGCACACTTACCATGAAATTTGATGGTGAATTGTTAAGTTTAACATTTATAATGCCATAAAATATTCTGGTGATGATAATCATGTTTATTCTATTGATGTGATTGATCCTTTCACACATGAAATTTTTGAACTTGATAGAAAAGATGAATTGGAAGTTGCCAGTAGTAAGCATCTTGAGAAAGAGAATGAGGAGTTAGCCTTGAGTTCTGATTTGCAGGAAACTATTGCAGCGTTGAATGATATTCCAAAGTTACAACAGTCAGGTAACGTTCTTTATATTGCGTTACCAATTTCTTACAAGAGGCCTTTACCCTCTGTTTTGCAGGCTTCCACTCCAGATTTGAAGCATCTCCACTGTCACCTCAAGTACGTGTTCCTAGGAGATGGAGGAACGTTACCAGTGATCATCTTCAGTAGACTTAGTGCACCATAAGAAGAAAAGCATGTGCAGGATGAACTTCATTTGTAGGAAACGTTCCATGATGAGCAATTACTCGCCACGAGTGTGACATTACTTTGGTGTGAGAATATTTTAAATTATTTGGTAACTAATATGTTACCTCATGGTTTGTCTAGGGCTCAAAGAGATAACATCAAGAGTGATGCCAAATACTATGTGTGGGATGACCCATAATTATGGAAGCATTGAGTCAAGCCAATGACAATAAACAAAGGCGCTGCTCGAGAGGCAACACAAGGGGAGTTCGTTCTTTTTTATTTTTATTTTTGCATTTATATTTTGGTTATTTTTGCCTTCTCTTTAATTTCACCTTACATTGGGGACAATGTAAGTTCTAAGTGTGGGGGAGGGGATTTAGGTTGTGTTTCAATTCTGTTTTTTTTTTAAAATAAAAAATAAAAAAAATTCTTTGTTTTTGTGGTTTTTAATGATTTTTGGTTGTGTATGTCATGAGCAAGATTAAATTAGGCTCTTGAAAGATTCATAACATGATTGAATAAGTAATCTTCCAACTGAGAATGAATTAGTCTATTTTTTTTCTATGAGGATGGTAGTGACTAAATTTGGTAGACAAAAGCCGGTGAGATTTTGAGCCTTTAGACTGACACATCCATATCACTCTCACTATTTTCTTTCATGAGAGATAATCTTCCATGGATTTGTTTCTCTAGAACTTGCCATGGTTCTCTTTGAGGTCACATTGACACATGCATGTATGAACATGATTAAGGTCCTCTTTGTTATAAGCTACATAAGCCAAATAGCCTACCTTGTAATTATTTTTTTCCTTTTGTTCAACCCCTTTGAGATTTTTTTTAACCCATGTTACAAGCTTTAAACCTGACAAAAAAAAAACCTTTACCCAAGTTGTAGAGCTAGTGGAGCATTGTTCATCATTATGGTTCGTATGGGTGTGCAAGAAATAAGTGTGGGGGTGTTTGGATTTGTGGTATGGCTATGACTGGTGAAATGGAACATGTTTTCACCCTCAATTCATGAGTTCCATTGTTAGTAAAAAAAAAGGTGAAGAGAAAAATATAAGAAGAAAGGAAGTGATCGAGGAAATGGCTTTTAAAGTTACAAACTGTACATGTTCATAATTCCTCCTAAAATTCCAAGAAAGGGATCTATTTATACGAGATAGATACAAATTGAAGAGGATGTTGAGTGGAGTGATTGGTTTTACACGTCTAATATATTCGAGCTTGAGTTGATTCATTTTTTCTCCACTAGTTTCGATGGCTTTTGAGCTACATTCCAAAATATGTCCCACCTTGATCCTAAACCCCGTTACAACCCTTGAAAAGTCCTTATGATTTGTGTTATGCATGTTATCTGAGTGGTGGAGAATGAGAAAATATGCAAGCCTATTGTAGATCATTTTTATTGGAATGAACTTGAGAGAAACACATACCCTTCAAACACATGAGAGTCGAGTGTTTATTTCTGTGAGGGTCTACTTATTTAGTTTACTCCCCCTTTGAAGGAAAATGCATACTAAGTAATTGTAAGTTGTTTAAGAATGTTTTTTCATGATATGTTATGAGTTTTAAAGAGCTTGGTTGGTTTTTGTTGATGGCGTTACAACCTTGATGTTTTTGGAAAAGTGAATTTGAATTTTGCCGAAGGAAGAGCAAAAGTAAAGTGTGGGGGAATTTGATAAGATTAAAAGTGTCATATTTTTGTGCCTTAATGCTTCAGTTTTTATAATTATGGTGCCTACATTTTCTCATTATTCTTATATTTTTATTTAGGATGCAAATGGAAGCGTTAGCTACAAAATAAAGTTAATTGGGCGATTCTGGACAGTTTCAACATTGCTTCATAATCTGAGAATAACTCTCTCATCTAAGCTTTAATGGAGATGATTCAAGATGCTATGGAATTAAAAGAAAAATTTCTACAACTTTTATGTTTTGATTTTTGAGAAAAGCTGGATGTATTTAGGTCCAAACCTAGCTTGAAGGCACTGCACGTGCATTGTGACTTAGACCAGATGCACAAAAAGAAAAAATCCTAAACCGGGAGAAAGAAGGGGAATAAAAAGGAGAAAAGGAGTTCGGCTGACCTCATTTTATTTTCTCCAGCTTTTCCTCTCTCTTTTCTCTAGGTTTTTTCCTTCAGATATCTTCATGGCCCTGCGTGGCTAAACTTTCAGATTTGGTCACAGGAAACTAAAGCCTCGGTATCAATACAACTGTGAGATCTGATTTGTTTTCATCGTTCAATTTATATTTTGAGAATCCGATGTTCTTCTGTAATTTTCTTTCATGATTGTCACATTTAATCACAAGGAGGCCTACTAGTTTATTACTCATTGCAATCTACAGCTAGGTTAGATGTCAAATCCGTAATTGTTTGATCTCTCTAACCTGTGAAGCAATTGAGATTTAATGATTTGCTGCATCAGGAATTATTAGATCTTGAGAAGAAAGTTGGACTAAATTAAATGTAGCCACTTGTGCTTGTGTTATTTAGTTTCATCAATCTCTTTAATTCTTAAGCCTGTTGCTAGATTAAACCTTTAGCGCTTGTCTTGGGTTGTTTAGTAGTTAGGGTTAATTGGATCACCTGTTTTCTAATTAACTACGAAAGGAGAGATAGCTAGATAGTTCTAACGGTGAATATTCAACTGCGATTTGATATATGCTTGCATCGATGATCAGTTGTGAAATTTTGATGGTGGATGTTGACTTAGACCAAGGTTCGTTCTTTTGATTGATTTCGATTCTTTTATTTTAAAATTATTTGTGGTTAGGAGTCCATGACGGAGGAACTTAATCCTGGTCAAAAATATCAAAATTATTTGTGGTTGGAAGTCCATGACGGAGAAACTTCATCCTCGACAAAAATATCAAAATTATTTGTGGTTGGGAGTCCATGATGGAGGAACTTCATCCCCGTCAAAAATATGAAAAATATTTGTGGTTGGAAGTCCATGACGGAGGAACTGTTAGTGTGTCAATGCCCACCTCTCACAAGTTACCGTTAATGTAATCTATTCTCTGGCCCCCAATTATGAGGAGCGCCAATATCGATAGTGAGTAAATTAGTTAGCGGTTCCGGCTTAGACGCTAATGAGGTCAAATTATGCCCGCAATGGTTATTTGTGAAGAAACTATAAAATAAATAAGGAAGATGGGGGTTCGGGGCGTCAACCCCGATGGGGTCCAAGGGGGCTGGCCCCCGGCCCAATGGTACGCCCTTGTCATGATTGCATCACCCAAGTTAGAACTGGGGAAGCTTCATGAAGGTCAATTGGATTGCGTGAAGCAGACATAGCATGCAGCAGTCATTGAGTGCTGCAATGCTTATAAATAGAGGAGTTCTTCAGCAGCATGATCCATCCATAATCAGACCTCTTCCTTGTTACTCTGTTTTTTTTTTAGTTTCTTCTCTTGTATTTCTGTTCAGTCCAGAAGCCATTGAAGCTCTTCTAAGAGCGTGTGGTGGGACGAAACCTTCTTGTATTTTTAATGGATAAGTGTTGGCTCTCTTCTTGATTGTTATTTAAACGTTCCTGGGTTGAGCTTACTCTGTTTTACAGGAACTTCATCCCCGTAAAAACTATCAAAAGTATTTGTGGTTGGAAATCCATGACAGATGAACTTATTATTACATTTATGTTACTTTACCCCATTAATATCATATATTACTCTACCACTTGAGAGTCGTTGTCCTGTGGAGGGACACAATGGTGGAGGTGGACACTTCAGAGCAATGCCGATCGACACACTACTTACAGAAGACAGAGTGTGCCCTACATCCAGCATGAGTTATAACTAGAGTATGGAGTAATATCTTAGTGGCTAGGAGTGATTTACTCTCACTGATATTATGCCAGTTAGGCCTCAGGAATGAGAGCACCAGCGTGAGGGGGACTGTTGGAAGATGAAGGCATATTGGAAGATGTGGCAATTTATACAAATAGTTTATACATCATTTGTGCATATAAATTTCTTCTTTTATATCGCCATTGAGAAAAGCATTTTTGACATCTAGTTGATATATTGGCCATGATGAATTAGCTGCTAAGGATAATAATATACGTACCGAGGTCATTTTTGCCACTGGAGAGAATGTCTCATCATAATCATTGCCATAGAATTGAGTGTATCCTTTAGCAACTAGTCGAGCTTTCAGCCGCGCAATAGTCCCATCCGGATTATGTTTAATTGTATAAACCCACTTGCAACCAACGGTTTTTTTGTCTGTAGGTAGAGGAACCAGTGACCATGTATGATTCTCATTGAGTTCCTTCATTTCTTCATCCATTGCTGCCTTCTACCCTGGATGTTGTACCTTCTGATATGACTGTGGAACAGATACAGAGGAAATAGAAGAAAGAAACTGACAACATAAAGGTGAGAGGTGATGATGAGACACAAAATAGGAGATAGGATGAGAAGTAGAAGGTTGAGTGCATGAACAAGGTTCTTTTCTTATAGCAATAGGACGAGTATCAAATTTAGGACCAAAAACAACTGGTGATGAAGGACTTACCTCTAGTGGATCCGACAACTCGGCAGGTGTGGTATCGGCCACTATCTCTGGGGGATGAACAATCTCTATATCACGAGGCACAATCGGTCGAGGAGAACTTGGTACTGATGACATACCACATGGATCGCTATGAGAATAATATGAGTAGTCTTCAAAGAATGTTACATCCCTGGATACAAATAAACGTTGCAAAGAGGGGCTATAACAAACATAATCCTTTTGTGTTCGAGAGTATCCCAAAAAGATACACTTCATAGATTTAGGGTCAAGTTTATTGTGTCTAGGTAAAGTATTATGAACAAAGCATTGATAATCGAAGACTTTCAATGGTAATGCAAACGGATCATCATGTGGTAAAAGTTTAGAGTAAGGGGATTTATTCCCAAGAATAGTAGGTGGTAGACGATTTATAAGAAAACACACTGTAAGGACAGCATGGGGCCAATAAAAATATAGAACTTTCATGGCATATAATAGACCTCAAGCTACCTCAAGAATATGACGATTTTTCCGTTCAGCTACACCATTTTGTTGAGGAGTGTAGGCACATGATGTCTGATGGATAATGCTATTTGATAGATGCTATATTCTGAATTGAGAACTAAGTTAATTATAATAGAATAACCTTTATAATTGTGTTATAGGTGGTTATTTATCGGTTTTCAAATGAAATGAGCATTTATTGAATTTGGCATTAATCACTGTCGATATTGCATATTTTTCTCTCCTGAATTATATTTCATTGTTTTTAAGGTTTATTTCTTCTTGAAATGCTTTTTATAGATTTAATTATGGAATTTCAGGAGAATTATGGTGGAGAAGGAGATATTTACCAAAATGCCCTTAGTGAAATGGAGATGATTTTTAGGTCAAATCATTTTAAAATAAACAAGATGGTATTTAAAGCAAAAGGAGGCGTCGAAAGAGGGGGTCGAAAGGGGACCCGAGAGGGAAAACCCGAGAGGGGAGCGTGAAAGGAAAATAGAAACAGAGTATCAAAAACAGAGGAGCACCGTCGACCGAAATAGGGGAGGACCCGAGAGGAGTTCCCCACCGCCCTTCGCCGGGCCAATACCTTTCGCCGCGCCACCGTCGTCCACCGCCGTCCACCGCCGTCCACCGCCATCCAGCAACCGAGAACAAACCCGAGGAGAGCTCGAGAGAGTCTCCGTCGAGGTGAGTTCGACAGTAGTCTCTCGCCAGGCCGAGAAGAGATCCGAGAGGGCTTTTCCGGTGCCACTTCCGCTTTCCGACCATCCTCCGCCATCGGTTACGTATTTTCGACCAGTCCCGGAGGCATTCCGACTCCAACCGAGACTCGAGAGAGCCGGTTAGAGAACGTCAGCTTTGTTTCGCTCTTCGTCGGACGTTACCTCCATCCGTCGGCTTCCAACCTTCGTCGCCGGCGTCGTCTCTACCTCCGGCCACTCACTATTGCTACCCGACGCCACCAATTTCCGGAATTTGCAGCACCCGTGAGAACGAGTTGCTGCCCGAGCGAGAGGAGGAAGAAGGGGAGTAATTCGTCGTTATTGAATTTAGTTTTTATATGGTTTGAACTTAGGTTTTGAATGTTAATTGAATCTGATTTGATAATTAAGGTTTATTTAAGATTTGTTTTCTTGATATTTGATTAAATTAGCTAATTAGGGTAAGATTATAATTGAGGTTGGATTTTGGTATTTTAATCCGATTTCTGTCTTTAACTCTAGGCGCCCGAGAGGGGCTAGACGCAAGGATTGAGAATTCGGATTCGTGGTTACGTGGCGCTCGAGAGAGGCACGAATCACAGTAAAATCCAGAGTTGATAATTTTAGCATCATCACAATAGGAAATTGATTCTCTGCATTCTATTGTAATCCGCTCTTTGTCATTAACTCTAGGCACCCGAGAGAGGCTAGACGCAAGGATTGAGAATCCGGATACGTGGTTATGTGGCGCTCGAGAGAGGCACGAATCACGATAAAATCCAGAGTTGACGTTTCCTGTTGTGCAAGTAGTTAATTAAATTATTGCTTGATAATTTAGGATATAATTAGTGTTTAGTTCATATTAATTCATCATATTTGGTTAGGCTAGTTGACTGAAGAATACACAAAATTCAATCCTCCCTGTGGATATGACCCTCGCTTACTGCTAGATTACATGAACGATTCGTACGCTTGCGAGGTATAAAAGCCGATGTAACTAAAATTTTACATCACTATTCTCTTGGCAAAAGGAGTCAATGTCTTTTGAAATATACTCTTTGGCATTATCAGATCGGAGGATTTTTATCTTCTGACCAAATTGTGTGAGTACCATCGTATAAAAATATTTAAAAATAGATGGTATCTTAGAACGCTCCTTAAAAATAAACAACCAAGTTGTGCGAGTGAAATCATCAATAAAAGTGATAAAATATTTGGCTTGAGAAATATTAGAGACACTCAAAGGCCCCCAAACATTAGTATGAATCAATGAAAAAGGTTACTTTTAACTTCTGGACGAGGAGAGCATGTATTCCTTTGATGTTTACTTAACTGACATACCTCTCAACTGAATTCTAACCTTATCTTAAGATATGGAAACATATGATGAAAAGATTGTATGGAAGGATGTCCCAATCGATTGTGCCATAATCGTGTCTCATTCTCAGTGGTAGACACCATATTGACCTTTGGCACATCTAAGTAGTAGAGTCGCCATTGTTCATGGCCTCCACCAATCACCTGCTTTGTTATAAGATTATGAAAAACACATGAAGTAGGTGTGAAGGTAACTGAGCAATTAAAATATTTTGTAAGCTGACTCACAGAGAGCAAGTTTAAAGGAAAGGAAGGAACAAAAAGAATATCATTGAGTGGAAGTGATGGGGTGACAGAAGTGGAACCTTTTCCGTGGACTTTGGCTTGAGAACCGTCAGCTATGGTAACAAACCTGTGTGAAAGACTCAGAGATAAAGAATGTAATAAAGTTTTGTTACCTGTAAGATGCTCGGAGGCTCCTGAATCAATTATCAAGGATGAAGAGGAGGTAGATAGCATACCTGAAGCAGTAGTGGTAGAGGAGCTAGGAGAAGACCCTAGCATGGTCTTTATTTTCTAAAATAATTCATACTCTTCATCAGTAATAATTTTCTATGCAGCTGGTGTTGAGGGATGGTCTGCTTGCGCATCACTAATGAGGGCTTGATTAATCATTGTTGATTCTGACTTGTCATTAGCCTTATAACATATTTCTTTATAGTGGCCATATCTACCACACTAAGTGCATGCCCTATAACAGCACTGGTCTATAGTGTGGCCCCGAAATTTACAATGAGTGCTTTTAATATCATCTGTTCTGCCAGCACTATAGGGACTAAGCAGTGTATCAGGGCTTGAATATAGTTTAGTACATGTCTCCAAAATATATTTAGCAGTATCAAATTGAATAGCATTACTAGAGACATGTGCTTCCATGCTATTTATCAGCCAACCAATTACCAAAGTATCATTCTTCAGCCATTTCATATAAAAAATATCATCTTCATCAATAGGTGGTCCTCGGGTAGTGAGGTGACCAAGTAGGTCTTTGGTTATGAGAAACCTCCTAACTGAGGTGGACCAACTCATAAAATTTGATACCCCACGTAAGGGTATGGTGATGATTTTCACTATATCACCTTTGATATTTATATTCTCATCAGCCATGATAGACTCTTCTTCAAAAAAAACTTCAAATAATATCACCAAGTAGTACTTCTTCAATCAAC
The DNA here is from genome assembly GCF_029961685.1 of Aristolochia californica. NCBI lineage: Eukaryota > Viridiplantae > Streptophyta > Magnoliopsida > Piperales > Aristolochiaceae > Aristolochia > Aristolochia californica. Next base: position 26,717,002 of record NW_027182290.1, on the reverse strand, counting down.
TCGGTATATATAGCATTAATGCTAAATAATTTTTTTTCCAGAAAATCACTCTTAAGAGGTTCAATAGAAATCTTCTATTATCATGGAAATCTTATCCCATGAAAAAAAATTCAATAATCTATGTATGGATTGGTCTTGGCAAACCGAATTTCCAAACCGATAAAACTGTTTTGATAACTCCTTCTAGATAGAGGGGCGTGCATATTCATAACATAATAAGATGAAAGAATTCACATATCCATCCTTGAATCATCATCTAAAAAGAAGAACTAGTAGCATAAAAAGAAAAATTTGAACACTTGTCTCTTGGCTAGTGTTCTTCCTTCATACAAGAGCCTTCTTTGAGTGGTGTTGATCATCACTTCTCTAGAGCATTCCTTTGTCGAGGGATCCTAAATATGTTTCTCTGATACCGTGTTGAATTTAGGACCCCTTTTCCATAATCATGAGAAAAATAAAGAAGAAATAAAAAGAGAGAAAAGGGGAGAAAAGCTCTCGGGTAGAGTAGAAAAAAATTACAAGGGATAGGATGAGCTGCGCCAAGCAAGGAGAGGGAGAGAGAGAACAAACTCGGGATTGAATGTGTTTCTTAATTAATTCCGAATTACAAACTCTTATTTATAGGAGAGGAGGAGGTAGAGTCCTCATACAAGCTGTCATTCAATCCTAATTATATTCTAACTCTAACTCTTCAATATAAGTAAGTCTATTCAAACTAGAACTCCTAGAAAACTAATTGGAGTAGAACTAGGAGTTTTTTATTATCCAAATGAATATAAGGGATAAGCCAGCTCGTGGCCTTATCCTAGTTGGCCTCTCATAATTCTTAAATGCACCTTGATAATTGTGCCAGCTCATGTGATTTTGTGGGCCACACTTGATCTTCAAGTCTTCTAAATCAACTCAGCTTGTGCTTCTTGATTCTTTTATTTGAGCTTGCTTTGGGAGAGGACTCTTCTTGGTGTCCCAAGTCCTCTAGGATTCTTCTTGATGACCTACGTCCTCATGGTGGATCCCACCAGCTCGAGCACCATGGTGGGCCCCACATTGTAACAAATAGGAAAGGTAAAACAACAGAAAAGTTTCGTCCAACAATAGAAAACTTCAACTTTCTAGTTGTTTTATGACATCAAGAACGAGACTTTATATGGAGAATTATATATTAAAAGTAAGATATGTAAATATATTTTCTTACCTATTCAACCAATTCTCATTCTGAGCTACTTGGTTTAAAATATTTAAACTAGTAAAGTTGATGATACTAGCCTTCTTTTACTTGATCATATAAGAGGTGGATTAGCACTTGAGCTTGCAAAATATTTGTTGACTTCAAGCTAGCATCATTGACATTATCTCCCAGTTTGAGGGAGAGAATAGAAGGAGAAGTATGAAGGATGAGCATATTGGAGATTATTTGATTTACTGATTATCAAACAAAACTTATTTCAACTTATTATTGCCAACCTATTAGTTGGCTTGACTCACTCACTCACTGTCAAAGCTACTATCTACTATCTACTATCGACTTGACTCCAGCTTGATTATTACCTTGGATTATCCTCAACTTATTAGTTGGTGCATAGCTTCCTTATTCAAAGATGGACTTGCTACAAATTATCTTATGTATCCTTATTTATCTTAAGAACTTTTACTACTTACTAGTTATCCACTGCTATATAACTACCTATTTGGTACATGTTATTTGGGCCCAAGCACATTTCAGATGCTGCTATTGTGTCTCTTTGATTGAGATATTATTATTGAAGAAGGACTTCTCAGTTACTGACTATTGTCAGCGTTGGTTATTCTAATGAAGAAGAAAGCACATGGCGGCCCTAGAATATTATCTTCTGGTGATTACCATTTAACCCCCTTATTTGGCATTCTAGTCCTACCATTTGATAGTCAGTGCCCTATGTTGGGACATCGAAATGGAAGAACTTATTACTACACTTCCGAGCAATGCCTATACACTCACTACCTATAGAGAATAGGAGTGTGCCCAACATCCAGTGTGAGTCAAGTCTATTATTCACCCAAGAGGTATGTTTTTGAACTACCTTAAGAAAGAGAGTAGACTTTGTGCCCCATAGTAGGGCTACTTTTTCACCTGTGAAATTGAGAGGAAAATATTTTTAACTTGACCATTTGACTGGAGAATGGAGCAATGTCTTACTACTAGGATTGATTTTACTCTCTCTTACATTATGCCAGCTGGGTTTCTTGGTAAAGAACAAAGAGATCACCAACTTGAGGGGGAGTGTTAGAAGATATGACAGATTGCTATTTTATACAGGAAGATCCTATACATCATTTGCAGAAAGTTGGGTGTTTATGATGTTCTCTCACCCCAAACTTGAGGAGGAGTGTTGGAAGATGGGCCTAAGCCTATACAGCCAAGAAAGGTCCATGCGTCAAAGTGTGTAGAAAATGTGCTCAAGCCCACAAACCAAGGAGAAGGCCCACAAGCTCACAAGTGATGGCATGATAGTAAATAACGAGTCATCTCATAAAGATGGCATTGGTGTAATTAGTTTAAGTTTTAGGGGTATTATTATAATATTTTAATCTTATTCATCTATAAATTGAGCCTCAGGGGGGAGGGTTAGGACTCAAGTCAATAACCCTAATCTTCCTCTTATCCTTCTTAAACCTTCTCTCCACAACTCTTCTTCTTCTTCTTCCCATCCCTTTATCCTCTTCTATTGTGATTATACATCATGGAATCCTAAGTTTCAAAATAAATTAATATAGAATTTTTTTCTAAACTTTATTCAGATTTTAATAGTTCCAAAGACTCTTTGATGTGTTTCATGCTATGTACAACAAAAAACATGAAGGCAACCTCAATGACTACTGTGCTCAATTTTCAGTTTTTTTTCAAGAATGAAAAATGGCTCAGCCATAGTCCTTAGATATTGCAACTAAAGAAAGTCATAGAGAGGAGTTGGTTGAAGCAATCTGTATAGCCAATTTACAACCATACCTTGATGTAGCCCAAACACAAATTTTTAATTCAACTACAAAGCCCTACTTTGATAATTGTTGAATTTATGGAAAACATAAAACTTTGCTAACTTAATGTAATTTGAGTACAATGAGCCTCTATTTATAATAGAAGAAACAAATAGAATCCAATTACAATTAAACTACCTTTGTCCCAGTTACACCCAAAGTTAAACACTAAAAGATAAGTCCTAAAACAATTGAACAACAAACATAAATAGAAGACTAACATAACTAAAACACCTTTAACTGAGATTCTTCTACGTGACCTCCCTCCATGAGACTCTTCTTAGATTCCTCCTATTAATTCTAGCTTCGTGAAACTTCTTATTGTGAGAGTCATACAAGACTCTTCCATACCTACTCTTCAACACCCGCCTCAAACAGGAGTTTATAACTTTAACTTACATTGAAAAGGATTTTTGGGCATCAATTTTCTTTTGTGAAAAAAAAATTGCCATAGATGTAAAAACTTCATCTTTTGTGCTTCACTTTTCTTACATATTTTGGTTACATAAAAATTCTACAACATGTGGAACAAAATACCTCTTTCTTGTATTTCTTCTTCTACTTCTCCCCCTCAAGCTGGGGATAAAAAGAACATAGAGACCCTACTTGGACAAAAAAAAAATATGGGAGATGAAATCATTCTTAACTGTATGATAAATCTACATATACCAGTCAAAATGGTTATAGTCTAAAATACACTATGCTCAATTTTAAAGGTAGAGAAATGGACCAATTTTATGGCTTAACAAAAATAATACTACTTTTTAAGGGTAGCTAAAACACAAATCACCTCTTGGGTTAAGAATAAAAAATTTGAACTCAAGATGGATGTTGGGCACACTCTTATACTTTTTAGGTAGTGGGTCTAGGAATTGCTTTGATGTGATTAAAGCGCAAGAAGATAAACAAAAGAAATACTAAAGGAAAACAACTTTAACTAGAAGGAGGTGACTATGCAACACTCATACTTTCAAAGTAACCTTTAAAAAAAACTAGGGGAGACTATTATGGTAGAACTTAATAAATTTGACTAAGTATAACTTTTTTGGGGTGACCACAATTTTTCAAAGTTATCCATGCAAAAGATACACAATCCAGTAACAAAAACACAAAACTTGAAAGTAACATCAAAACAAGATACTGCATACCTGGAATGAGCACATAATAGAGTGATTAAGTCTGACTAAAAATTTCTGATTAGAAGAGAAATTTGGCTAAAAATCAGATTTTATGAGAAAAATAAACTCAATTCATGTCAATACATGGAAAGATAATAAGAGAGAAAATAGGAAAAAAAAAGAGATTTTTGGCAGAGCTGACCTTTAGTAATTCTGATATCAATATCTCCCCCCACCCCCACCCCGATATAGATCAAATCACAAACCATTTATTGATTAAGAAACTAGAGTAAAAAATATTTAATTTTGAACCTCATTTGACTTAAAAAGCTTCGTTCTTGAATTTTTTATGACTTCTTTATTGTCTTCATTATGCTGCTTAACAGTTGCCGACTCCAAAGCCAATATCTCCTTACATATAGATCAGAATGGCATAAAATTTTCTATTTTTGAAACAAAAGTTACATAGATTTCATTAAAATATATTATTGCCTTATAAAATTTACTTCTTTTAAGAGACAAAATCTGACTGACTTTGGACTCTATAATCTAGTCGAATAGAGTACTCCTTCCTTGCAAGCACAACCATTGACTCTTCCGAAATCAATATCTCCCTCTAGAAGACTCAGATTGAGAATTAGTTGGATATTTAAGAAAATAGACTCTTATATATATATATTTATATATATATATATATATATATATATATATATATATTTATTTATTTATTTATTTTGATATATTTATTTATTTTGATATATAATTCTCTATATAAAGTCTCATTCTTGATTATATAAAATGCTTCGAAAGTTGAAGCTTTCTGCTGTTGATCGAACCTCTCTTGCAGTCTTACCTATGCTACTTCAAATATCAATTTCTCTTTGTGAAAAAATTATGTTGCCAAAATTATTTTTGATTTGGAAAGTAGACTCAAAGATATTTCTATCAATATATAATTTTAAATATTAAAATTTCACTATGGAAGTGAAAACTCCAATAAAACAACAAGTACTAAGACTAGAATGAAAGAAAAAAGATAGAATATGAACCTAAACTACTAGAGATGATAGATCAGAATAGGATCACATTGTCTTTGTGGGTTGACCGAGTAAACTCATAGAACCCGCTATAATACCATGTTGAATTTTTGGAAAAGATAAAACTTCACTAACTTGATATAGTTTGAATACAATGAGCCTCTATTTATAATACAGAAAACAAGTAGAATCCAATTACAATTAAACTACCCTTGTCCTTGTCACACCCAAAGTTAAATACTAAAAGATAAGTCCTAAAATAATTGAACAACTGAACATAAATAGAAGGCTAACATAACTAAAACACCTTTAATTAAGCCTCTTTTTGGACTCTACCATATTAATTCTGGCTCTGTGAGATTTCTCTTTGTGAGAATCATATAACACTCTTCCATACCTTCTCTTAAATAATAACATTTATGCCACCAAGTTCAAAGTTTTAGCTAAACAATCAGAAGTCAAAACAGAAGTTAGTGAAACGTTTACCATGGGTACTCAAGGTAAAGGATAAAATCACTCTATTAGATGTTGTGGCAGAGGTGTAGGCCAAGGTAGAGGTAGAGGAAGAACCTATCGAGATGCACCCAGAGACCAATCCACTAGTTTTATTTACTATTTTTTTTATTAACTAATCATCTAGTTTATAGATGTCGGCAGTTACAAGAAGAACCAACCAACATGAATCAAGCCATTATCGTCACAAACAACAACAAAAAAAATAGAATTTCTTAGCCTACATGTTCCAAAATACTCATAGATGAAGAGTTTGAGATTTTTCAGAAGTTTAAAAATATGTTTGGCACATCTTCCAACCCACGACCAGCTACTATTGCTACTATATGTACATCTTTTTCTCTGTAATGTTCTAGTACTTGTCCTTGGATAATTGGCTCAGAAGCCTCTAAACATCTCATTGAATAGATTGGTAACTTATCTTCTTTGTCCCCATGTCCTACTAATCATTTTGTTTTTATTGTGGCTGATTCTCAAATGAATAGGTCACTCTTCTACCCCTCCATTGTTGCCCATGTCTAATGTTCTATTTGAAGGAACAAATGTCCAAACCTTGAACGAAAAACCTCATCCACAAGCAAAGATCTCAAAAATAATAAGAAGAACAAGGTCTTGATCTCAACTTGGGATACTATGGATGACGAGTCTATCCAAAAGAGAACACATTGCATGACTACTACGTCAAAGGGAAGAACCAGAATTCTTCTTGTGGCATAAAACCAAGTACGTTGGCATCCTTCTCTAGTGAGATAAGTTCTTGAATCTCTTGTCTAAAAATAATAAAATTTTAAATGCCAAGTCATGTCCTTTTCTCTTTCCATTCATGATTAGTCTAGAAATTATGCATGTCCCGAATTTTTATCTCCCCTAATTTTTTTGTTCCATGCAACCTCTCGCTTACACTCATGCATTAAATTCCCACATGAATTTGGGTAACACCTTTTAAATTCCAGGTCCCAGCATTTAGTATCTTGCATGTTCTTTCAGTTTCTTTGTGTTAAAACACTAATTTAGGGTTTGAAGGTATTTGTTTGAGAGTTCCTTTGCATGGTGAAACCAGGTTATTATGTTAGTAAGTGTTTTACAACTTACATTGTCATTGTTATTTTCTCCCCTCATTGAGACTACAACCACCTTAAGGCCTTTTTTTTTTCTAGTCAAGGTTTCAATAATAGACATGAAAAGGTGTTTTATTTTTGGCAAGTTCCCTAAGAGTTATAAAGTTTTCTCTTATTGCTAAAAATGTAAGTGATTTCAGTTTCTCTATAGAAATTTGTCTGTTCTTGTTGCCATTGTGCACACTTAATTTAATTCTTTTGGTATCTAATCGGTTGTTTTCTATTTGAAACCGCTAAGGTCTACCCTAGCCATGTTTGAGAGTTCTTCTTCTCATGAGTATGGAAAGAATGATTCTTTGAAGATAACTAAAATTCCATTGAAATGTGTCTCTACTGATCCTTCTGTGCCATAATTAGTCAAGAGATTTCTTAGTGATTTGGACTTGGCTGATCATCTAGCAAATCCCCCTCCCTTCACTAATGAGGAAGATGCTAGCTCTAAGAAGATGTTTTAGTAATCAATTAGTCAATTAAAAGTATCAAAGAATTTATAGCTAACAATATTATACTCTTGGCTCTTGGAAACTGCCAAAATTATATTGGATACCTATGCTAAGCTATACTGTAGTTGTGATAGCCTACTAAGGCTTTATGATGATTTTTAGGTAATGTATAATACAAAGAATGGAGACTACCTCAATGAATTGTTCAGTTTACAGGATTCTTACAATATTGGAAGATAGCCCAACCATACTCCACTGATGTTGCTATTCAAGAAAGGCAAAGAGAAGAAATGGTTGGGTTATTTACCTTGCTAAAATTTAACCATATGTTGATAGAGCAAAGAAATTGAATCTTCATCCAGCAAATCCTCTTTTGATGATATTTGTGCAACTTTGCCTGAATTCCAGCCAAGTCATCTTAGCTAAAGATAGAGGTCACTGAGACATCAACCATGATTACTCAAGGAAGAGGACAAAATTCTTCAAGAAGAGGTAATGGTAGAGGTGTTGGCTGTGGTAGTGGTAGAGGTCATGCCCTTGAAGATTCTCTCAGTGAACAACCCATCTCTCACATTTGCACTTATTGTGGGTTGACTAATCATTTAGTTGAGAGATGCTGAAAGTTTCATGAAAAACCAGCCAACATAAATCAGGTTGCTACTGTTTCAGAAACTGAGGTTGCATCATCTCAACAAACAGGATCCAAAACTTTTATATATTAAGATTATGAAAATTTTCAAAAACTCGAAGCTATGTTGATCACATCTCTGAACACTCCTCATGCCACTATTACTTCCGCATGTATGTATTTTTCTCTTTCATGTTCCAATACTTCACATTTGATTATTGACTCAGGTGTCTTAGAACATTGTACCAGGAAACTTAGTAATTTATTTGTCTCGCTACCCTACTAATTTTGTTTCTATTTGTTAGAAGACAAGAAGAGAAATGGCATACTTGTAATTTATTTCATGTTTTTAGTCTTTATTTCCAGTCTTGAATTTAAAGGGCATTTATATATTATTTCATCTTTAAGTTTTTATATAAAGGATTAATGGGGAGGATTAGGGATCACAATGAAACCCTAAATCCTCTAACCCTCTTCTCCAACTTTGAGCTTCTCTCTCTCTCACTCACTCACTCTAGTTCTCTCTTCAACTTTCACACTTTACAACTCATTTTCTTCTTCTCCTCACCTCACAATACTCTTGCACAAACCTTTCTAATATGTTACTGATGTAATCCAAATATTTAACATGGTATGTGAGCAGAGGTCTTACGATTCCAAAAATAATTTTTGCTTGGTTTGCATAGAGGCTACATGGGACAAGATATCAGTGGATGATTTATATGTCTCGAGTTCAGATAAGTAAAAAATTCAACCTTATGATTATTTCTCATAAATGAAGTCTAAGAACACAGTTGGTGTGTGTACCGTTCAGTCCTCCATATTTTCTTCATATAGTTTATGAAAAAAAATCAATTTCTTTACTATCTGCCCATGCATGCACATAGTAGCTATACAAGATACGTACTTGTGTTACTTTCTGACGAACCAAGCTCAAGATGGTATTTTTCTATTGCTTCTTGAAGTGCTAAAGCTCCTCTTAACACAGAAGAAGTCTCTTTTCTAGTTCATTGCAACTGACCATGTTTCATTGTTGTCTAACTAAATGATTTGTAGCAGTAATCAAGGAAAACAATGCAGTAGAAACATAGGTAAGGTTCAGTTGAAGCAGACCTGAAACCTTCAGTTGATATTATAGACCTTGAGTTCTTGTTGGATTCAAACAATAGAAGTCATGTTTCACTCAAATTCAAACTTTTTTTCTCGAGTTGGCAAAATTTTACTCGAGTTGAAACTCTTCCTCTCGAGCATTGTTGGGTAATATTGAATGTTTCTTGCTGAATAAGGACATCTACATGAAAATTTTGAAAAGCTATGTGCCTTTGAAAGAAGTCCTATTGTCTAAAGAACATAACATCAAGAGATTTGTGTTCTCTTGGTTTGGTGCTCCGGTAGCATACTCGAGCTATTTTTTTTTTTTGGGGAGGGGGGGGTCTTTCTTCACAAAGGAGTCTTATTGTTGATAAATTGAATGGTTACTTGATCAATAATTTATCTACTTGAAGTTAATTAATTATGTAAAGGATTGTTTCATCTCGATTAATACCTTTCTGAAGTTGGCAGTTGTTGAGTTCTATCTCCTCGAGTTTTCTCTACTTAATAAATTTTTTATTAACTACAACATACCTTAGGAGATAATTGTTTGTTTGTGTGATATCCCAAGAATCTTCCCCTTTTTATTGAGTTGAGGATATTTACAAGATACTCATGGCTAAAGAGAATTTCTCAAGTATGTTTGATAAAAGTGATTTACTCAAAATAACTATTGTTCCAGTTATAGAGTTATCAAATTATTCGAGCCAGTTTCAATCAGTTAAGCAATTTCATATTACCCAGGACCTATCTGATCATCCGATCATCTGATCAAGCCTCCTCCGACTATTGATGAAGAGGATATTATGTATAAAAATGGCTCAAAGAAAAAACCCTCATTATTAGCTGGTTAATTAATAATATAGAAGAGAATGCAGCAAATAATATGGTTCACCTTGAAATAGGAAAACTTGTTTGGGATACATGTGCAAAACTCTATTCTAGCACTAGCAGTTTACAAAAATTGTATGATGTTTTTCAGACAATATACAATATCAGACAGGGGGAGAATTTGTATAATGATTTTTCTAGATTCAACAGTCTTATGCGAGAATGAAAGTTTGCCTAACCATACTTTATTCACATTGCAATTCAAGAAAAAAATTAAAAAAAAAAAAAGTATTGGTGTGGTTGTTGTATGCCTTACAAATATGAAACCATATATTAAGATGGCTAAAACTGAATATGAGAAATTGATAAGGAAATATGTAAAGTAAAACACACAACCCTACAAAAGACACCCAATTTGATGCTCTCTTAAAATAGTAGCATGCGTATGAACTATAAAGTGAAGGAAACAGTAGTTCAAGAACCTTTTTCCGCTTCCATTTTCTTAAGAGGGTCCAAGGTTCGTCTCCTTGAAACCTAGATTTTAATTAAAGCCGAGCCAAAGTACAACAAAATTGTGACATTATTTACAAACTCCAAAGCAGTTCTAAAAGCTGAAAAACTGCCTGAAATCCACGAATTAAGACGAACAGGCAAATTCAGAGCGCTTAACTCCCACTGTTATAGTTGGCCTCGTTCAACGATGAAGGAGAGAGAAGAAGAAAGCGAGTACAAACACAGAAATAAATAACTTGAGCCTGCGATGCTAGTGATCAGTGAGGAAGAGGTTCGTGTGCTGTTCCTGGGCCGTCGGCTTCTTTCTAGTATGCGATTTCTTCCCGGCGCTTCCTTTCGCATTGCCTTTTAAGCCTCTGCAGGATTTCATGTGTGAATGAAGTTTTTCTGGCTTGAACGCCTTTCCGCATTGCCTTCAAGTTCCAGTGAGCAACACCCAAATTTAAAAAATGAAAAAGAAAATATCTGAGTAATAATATGTCTAGGGCTGATTGACGATAACGACGATGATGATGGTGAAGAAAGGGTACGACGACGACGATGATGATGATGCACATTTGTCGTAAAAAAATGGGATAGGAGGAGCTATGAAGCTAGGCCAGCGTTACAGACTGAATTGTACTAAGCTGGTTCCATGAATTAGTGGAACTAATCAATGAAAAAATTAAGAGTCGTCCACTCACAAGCAATACGGGTCTGCAATGGACTTAAAAACCGCAGAAGGCGGTGTCTGATTCCCCAAGTCGGTCGTCTTCTTCGTGCTTTTCAGTCCGCTGAAACTCTTCCTGTATATAACATGCTGAAACTATAATCAGAGGCTTCTTTTTTCTTCTCCCCTTTTACGGGAAAAGAGATCGATAAAGAAACAGCATTTGTAAAAATGTCCATCAGGGTATTACCTTCTTGCCTGTTCTTGCTGGTGAGTCAGATCGCACACTCTTGCAGGAAACCTCTCGGACCCTCCCATAATATCAAATTTACTATTTTCCCCTTTATAATTGTTCTGTACTTGCTGGTTCGGATGTCCTTCGTTTTTATTGTTCCTACCATTATCAACGCCAGTACTGTTACTACTACTATTACTCTTACTGCTTCTGTTATTGCTATTGGTATTCGTTTTTGGCCTGCTTAATAACCTCAAAACCGAGTCGTTGGTGTCGATGGCGCCGCAGGAGAGCAGATTACGGAAGACGTAGGAAGCCCTGCTGGAGCTGCTCTTGCTTTTGGTAAATGTAGCCGAACTGCATTTCTTGCTTTCAGTTTTCTGATCTGGAATTTCCTCTGAAACCGAGAAGGAAGATGACAAAGATGCGGAAGAATCCGAAGCCTTCTCTCTCGACGTTGAATCTGTTTCTTCCGTAGTCTTGTCGTCATCGTCGAGCTTGAATTCCACCGATCTGTCCGCCGTCTCGCCTGTTTCCGTCTCTCTCTGTTTCTCCGGGGTCGTTTGAGACGAAGATCGTTGGGATTTTAACAAAGAAGACGGCGTGTCATCTGCAGGAGATTTGGATCATCTAATCACAAATGATAATTGCAATTTGGGTTTGGAAATATTTTACAGTACAGTTTTGGAAGAAGAGAATCTCCATTTTCCAGACTTATTATTACCCAGTGGAGATGATAAAATCTCGGAACCTTTGAGGACGTATTCATTGTCGGAGATTGGATTGATGAGATCGTCGTCCAGCAAATCTTGCCATACATATCCATTCTTGTATCGCCTGTGATCTATCATCGTTTACTACTTATTTCGGTAAAACAAAATGAAAGAACAATTGAAACCGAAAAATCGAACAAGGATTCGTGCAGCAATATTGTTTCTACAAAAAATTTGATCCAACCTCTTATAAGACCAGGAGAAGGATTCTGGCATCTCCTTCCCTCTCAATTCTCCAAGCCATCGTTTGACGTCTGGAGAAGACAAGAAAACAATTGATTACAAAACCAGAATGAGAACTTCTTCTCTCTCTGGTTTTAATGGAAAAAGAATTCCTTACCTCTCAAACGAACGCCATTACGATTTATGTGGTGGACGCGAATTAGATGGGGATGCTCGATTCTTCCCTTACGACTCAGGAAATAGACAACATGCACTCGCCGCACCTCCCCACCCCCACCTTTGGCTTGCATCCTCCTGTATCTGAAAAAAGATGGTCAAGAGTCCTCTCCTCAAAATTCAAATGGGTCGGATGTCCATTAAAAAACGATACCAGCTTCAATTTTTGCAGATAATAAGTTGGAATCTTTAGCCGGCGAACACAATAAAATTTAAAGATATGAAAAATCTCTCGGTAGAAACTGTTTTAAACAACAAAGATTTAAAAAACCAAACCTTATTAAAATGAAAATCGAGGGGGAAGAAATGAAAATCCTTCGACAGGCTGAAGGTAGAAACTGTTCCTTATCTCTAAGCTTATGTTATCTTCTGGGTATGGCCTTTTCTCTCCTTCCTCCTTGATGCAGCAAGACAAAGAAAAGGCAGACCAGGACCAGATTCGGGTCTATTTATAAGCGTGCTCAGAGATCGGAATAGGAAATTCTGTTGTTGAATGCAATATCCCCAATGTTTCTTTTCCAAAACCGAAAACAAGAAGGAAAAATTGTTTGTCTGAAACTATTATTTATATCACGGAGCAGATTAGTATAATTTTCACGGCGCCTCAACGTTCTTTCTTAAAACAGCGTTGTTGCCTAATTAAAATATTAGACAGAAAAGATTGCTTACTGATTAATCCAAAGTTTTTCAGTATTTTGATCGAGGTCAGTTCCGTAAGGTGAGGATTTTGGTCCAAACCCAAATTACCGGGACGAATGGGTGAAGTGTTGAACAGCAGTTAACGAAAGAGAAGTTTGTATGATGCGATCGGAACTAAGGGTAACGACCAAAACGAGAAATAAGCGAGATGAATATTGACCTTTTCAGGAGATGCTCCTTCATGTACGCCATCTCTTCTGGTAAATCCATCGTGGCCTTCCGGGATTATCTTCAGAACCACACTCTGCGGCTTTCGGTCTCTCCGTTTTCTTTTTTCTTCTTCTTTTTTGGTTTCTTCTGAAATCATCAAACAGATATTATCAATGCACTACAACTGCTAGAAAAAAGAAAGTAAATATGGGATCAGTAGTCGTATCTGACATTTGGGACTGCAAGAAGGAGATAAAAGAACGGCCTCTGAAGACGATGAATTAAAATCGAACTTTTCGAAGTTATCGGAAAGTGCAAGATTTTGAAGATCTCATGACAATGGTGAACAGGTATGAGCCTCAGAAGGATGGAAGGCTAGAAATTCTGATTTCAGTGACCTTTGATCATGAAGCTTAAGTATTAGATGTCAAACCGAGGGCAGACATTTCTGCTGACATCCGGCGCACGACAAATTAAACAGTTCTCAATCTCTGGACTGGTTTAGTTGAAATCTGAGAAAGAAATCCATGTGAAGGGGACAAAATTCATGTACTCAAAAGTTAACCAAAGCTAATATACATAGAAACGGAAAAGAAAAGGAAAGAAAAGAGAGAAAGAGAGCAAGAATCCCTTACATTTCCAGTTGCTATCTAGAATCACCCTGAGCTAGCGTTTGCAGCTAAACCATAGAAAAGTTGCGGCAATCGTTTATATAGAGGAAGAGATAGAAGTTTCAGAAAGAGGTTCACTGGGCGAAACCATCAAGAGACCGGTGCCGGTAGCTTCACTGCGAGAAACCCTCCAGAGCAGGGGGACGAATTCGTTAGGCCGTCTATTGTGGCCGAAGTTTTGGTAAATTTCCAGTGGATTGAAAACGAAATGAAAAGGGTGGTTGATTGCCGTTCGGGGCGTACGTTCGTCCACTCTAACTTCACTGAGGGGGGGTTAGTGCCCCAAAGTGGATTCTTGAAGATCAAGTCATGTCCAACATGAAGATCATGTCATGTCATGTACATGAAGATCAAGTAAGAATTTGTGTTAGTGTTGACGACTTCATGTGCACTGGAAAACAGTTTCCAGTGTTAGTGCCCCAACATGAGAAAAACATAAAAAACAAGAGAATTTCTAAACCTTTACAGTGCACTCAATTACAACATAATCCTTAAACCCCAAATTAGGTAAAACAACCATTATTACTACACGAATAAGTTATTGAAAGTATAATTAAATATACTAATATATTTATTAATTGAATTAGATATTTTATTGTACATTAATATGGTAATTACACGAGCCAGTGAAATACGTATATGATTAATTACAAATAATAAATAAATAACATTATAAATAAAAAAACAAAAGTAATACATTAAGTTATTAATTTATTAATAACATATGATATATTTTAACCTAAAAATGAGTAATTTAAGAGAAAAAATTGATCTAATCATAACTTTAACACACTATATATTTGTACATAATATATTTTATGTATTATTAATTAATAATATATTATCACAAAATTTAAAACAATTGGTTTAATTAACTATAACAATCGGATAATTATGCCAAAATAAGTTATCAAATATTTATTTTAATAATATTTTAATTATAACTATTAAATCACTATTTTAATATAGTAATTGTAAAATAAAAATAATTATTTTATAAATAAAAATAATTATTTTATAAATAAAAATAATTATCTTATAAATAAAAATTATAAAATAATAATTTTTATGAAGATAGTTTAATTTTTCCTAACTTAGGAAAAATTAAACATCTTCGTCTTCCTCAGCAGCGAGCCAGCGGGGCGATGGCGACGGGGCCGGGAAAGGGAAAGGCAATGGCCGGCGACGGCGGCGGGGGGCAATGCCGACAGAGGCGGCGCTCCGACGGTACGCCGAGAGGGAGAAGAGAGGGAGGCCGAGAAGCTCTGCAAATGTTTGACCTCCCGTGCTTTGCGGGAATGAGAGAGGGCTGCGGAAATGAGAGAGGGAGCAGAGAATGAGAGAGGGTTGCGGGAATGGAGACGAGAGAGGGCTGCGGAAATGAGAGTGGGAGCAGAGAATGAGAGAGGGTTGCGGGAATGGAGACGAGAGAGGACTGCGGGAACGGAGAACTGAGACGAGAGAGGGCTGCGGGAACGGAGAACGGAGACGAGAGAGGGCTGCGGGAACGGAGACGAGAGAGGGCTGCGGGAAAGGAGACGAGAGAGGGAGCAGAGAAAGAGAGAGGGCTGCCGGAATGCAACGGCAGAGAGGGTGTGCGGCAGAGAGATCCCCGAGAGACAGCCCCGCGCGAGAGTCATGTACATGATTCTCAAAATTGGGCGGAAAGCACTTTCCGCCCTTTACTCTTGAGACATGAACTCTTGATTCATGTATATTCATGTACATGACATGAATTTGGGCGTTCCCTAACGACATCAGGACATGACCTGCGTAATGCGCATGAAGATCATGTCCTGAGTCATGTGCACTAACCCCCCCTGATAAAAACCTTTTTGTATGACGTACGGAACTGGAAGACGACCAAAAGAAATCAATTATCAAAGGAGGCAGACGAAGTGGTTAATTAAAATTTGAACAGAAAATAGGAGCAGAAACTGCACGGTGATAGATTTTGTTGAAAACCCTTCTCATCAATTAACTAAGATGTAGATTGCGTGGTGGGCTTTCACCATTATCGTTTGTCACTGTAATTGACAAGTGAATATGAACTGATCACCTAATCGTGCAATAAATAACTTGTTTTTTACTCCTTCAAACGTAGTTTCCGATGACTCCATTTCGTGGCTCCATTCATCTCCATCTTCATTTTGTCGAATCTACATAGCTACCTAATGTATGGTCGCAAAAGTTTGATTGAACTATACTTTTCTCAGAGAGGTAGACAATAGGAATTCAAAGTACTTCTTTAACACTTGGATACTCCAATGATATTTTTTTTCTAAGAAAACAAGTGAAAAGAAATATAGCATGAATTTTATTGCTGATGTTAGTACTATTGAGTACATCAAATTATCAAAATAATTAACCATTGCTTAATACAAAAAAGTGAATTAATGTTAGCTTGAAAATTCTTGTGAAGTTAATTTTGAGATAACAAATTATTAGAAACTAGTTGTGAATTTTGAATGAGCAAAGATGGTAGAAAAAACCTCTAATAGAAAAAAAGAAAATTTGGTAGAACATCCTTGCTAAGGAATATCTCAACACCCCATGTAAAATGACGGAATGGTTTCACAAAGTTTAAGAAGGAAACATGCGGATGCTTGTCATCTTTTTGGAACTGTCCACCCTAGACATTTCAAAGAATACAACACAAAAGGAGAAAAAGTTGAGGACCATTAGTCTGGACACCCATAGTTCGAATGACCAGGAGAGAGAGAGAGAGAGAGAGAGAGAGCAACCTTTGTGGACGACCATTTGCTCAAATATTCGACCCGACTTGCCCAATGAAAGCTAGAAAAGAAAAAGGAGAAAACTAGATCTACGAGGCATTATCGAACTGACACGTCTTAATGGACATGGAAGAGAAAAAGTTCTATAGGAACCCATTCAACCATTGATCTAAACAAACTAAAGAAAAGAAAAGAAGTAGCTCACAAAGACAGTCCAACGATTAGACCTTAGTTGTTCGAATAATTCATTCTAGAAATATTGTAGGTGAAGTTATAGAACTTTGATTTGGCTATTGTAGGTTACCAAAACACATATGTGACTATCTCCTATCGTGATTAACAACGCAAACCGTGAACTTGATTTTTTTTTTAAATTATTAATCAATTTGGCCGATTTTTTTATGAAGGACAAAGTATCATTTTTTTTGTCAAAAACAACTATAAACGAGTAATTTTTTTATCATTTAATTGAGCTTTATTTAAAAATATTCATCCCTCAACTAACACTATTGCAACAAATCAAAACATTTTCAATTTCTCCAATGCATCCAAATCAATCTAAGATCTTCAAAAGTGCCAAAGCAAAGGAGTTTTTTTTGAAAAATCTAGTGCTTGTGGATTTGATTTTTAAAATTATTACTTTTGCTTAATATATTTTTTGTTGAACTTAGTTGCTCATACTTTTAAATTATTTGTTTAACATTAGTTTGGCTGAGGTCATTTAAATTAGACTAAATTAGGGTACAACTTTTTCTAAACTATGATTATTGAATTTAAAAGTTTCATTGTGTTTATACATTGAAATCACTTTTTGAGAGCTACTATTGCTATGGTAGAATCATCTAACGTTGGGTGTATTTATTTGTACTTTAATTAGTGTAGTATCTGCCTATCAAATGGCTTTTGTGTTGTTAATTCAACCCTGAATTAAGTTGAAATTATGAGAACAAAGAAGGAGAGAGAGAATGCAAGAGAGGCAAGTAAAGAAAGAGATAAAACCAGTGGGAGAAAAGACCCTAGTTTGGATCGTGTATTTTCTTCTATTGCATAGGGTGTTTTTATGTTGAAGAGGTTATAGCATAATTACATTCATAACCTCATATTCCAATACAACATATAGACCTCACACAATGAGTAATTACATAGATTGACACATCCTCTCCAACATTCTCTCTCAAGATGGAGCATAAGTATTAGAAAGGTCCAACATATTACATAATTTTAAGAAAGAGGCGTCTGGCAATGCTTTAGTGAAAATGTCAGCAACTTGATCCTTAGTCTAAACAAATAGGTTCAAAATATGATCGCTCATAACCTAGTGTTGAGTAAAGCTACAATTGGCTTCAATATATTTGGTTCTTTTATGAAAAATTGGGTTATTAGCAATGAAAATAGATGCTTGATTGTTACATTCCATTGGCATAGGTAAAGACACCTTTAGACCAAATTCACCAAGCTAAGATTTTACCCAAATCAATTCACATACAGCATGAGTCATTGTTTTGTATTCAACTTTGGCACTTGACCTTATAACCACGGTTTCCTTTTTACTCTTCCAATTGACTACATTACCTCCAATATAGGTACAAAAGCTACTAGTAGACCTTCAACATCTGATCAACCACTTACCTATGTGTCCATGATTTTTCTATAACATTCCTTAGCCTAGGCCCATCTGTAGGTATCTCAAAATCTTGTGAACTACTTATAGTTGTATCTTTCATGGATTTTCCATGAATCTACTTGCCATTGTTGGCACGTAAGGGCCCTTTAAGTTAATTTTGATGATGACAAAGTTGAAATTACACCCGTGTGACTGAGATAATCGTCCAAAGGATGCATGAAAAAGTTTCACAAGTTGTTGTGGTAGTCAATTGCATGAATGTAGCTTGATAAGATGACTAGAGAAGAAAAGTCTTTTGTTAGAGGTCATGTGCCATATTGATCAAATAAGTGAGGTGAATGACGAGAAGAAGGGAAAGAGGAAATGCCGAAGACCGACTAATTGATGGCAATGAGACCAAACGACTAGAGAGAAAACTTTATGTTGCAACTCTTTTGGCATATCGACTAGGTGACCAACCATATGATTTGAACTAGATGAGCCTTTATTGAAACTCATTTACTACATTAGATGGAAGGCTCGAGAAAATTATTGACCAAGTGTTGACTCCCTTCTTGATTTTTATGATAAAAAAACTTCATTGATCTAACAATTACAATTCAAGCATTTCAAATGTATTTCCTTCAAGAGACGCAAAACTCAAAGGTCTAAGCAATGAACCGGTATAAGCTTCTCAAAGACCTCGAGCTCCATGAAATGTCAAAATATTTTTGAAGAAGCACCCTTAGAAAGAAGAAGTAGAGAATTGAATACTAGAGCTTAGTAAGTCATGAAAAAATGTCAAAACTCAGTATATGTAAGAAAGCAGCCCCAATCCTTCCAAAAAAATTGAAGTACAATATAAATTTTGAAGCTTTAGGGTAGATTTGTACTCAAACATATTTTTACCAATGCATACATACCTTTCATACATGTTAGAGTCACATACGCTCACAAACACTCATGCTTTAAAAATTCACATAGTGAACTGGCAATGAATTGATCAATCAACATCTAGCAATTATCTATCAACCAAAAGTTCACATACCAAAAATATAAAGCATGGTCGATCAATGAGGGTCGATTGATCAATCATCCAAAACATGACCAATCTATGTTATAAAGTATAATCGATCAATGTTGCCTAGGTGAAGCAAAATCATGTCGAATGATTGATCAACCACTAGACACTGATCGATCATACATAATTTTGCTAACTAGGGACATAAAGCATGATCGTTTACAACAAAGTCATTGATCGGTCATACTTGTTATGCACTGCCAGAAGGAATTCAGACTAATTGATAATACCTTGTACATTGATCGATCAACTTAAAATGTTAGACCCAACAGGATGATATATGTTGATCATACCATTGATCAATAAGTCATTTTATGATAGAAATATAGTTTTTATACATAATTGATCGATCAATCATTTTACATTGATCAATCAATGTAAAGTCAACTTTCTCAAATGGGTAAAAACAACTAGTTTGGCTTGGGGAAATTATAAATACCTCACCAAATGTCCCATTGAGAAGTTAATGAGATTTTATTAGCACACCTACTACAATTCATTCTCATTTACTCAAAATTCCTTCCTAAGACTTATTTTGAGAAAGAAATAGTCTACTTTGCAAAACCATTCCATTCCTTTCACAATTCCAACTCGCATATATTCTAGTCAAGCTCCTATCTATATCATTGTGCATCAAAGGCTGAAAGCGTGGACCTCTCGAGGAATGGATCTAGCTAATCTCTTGGATAGATTGATTTATAATTGTATATTTTGGCATGCACATGGCTTGAAGGTGAGTTAGAATTTCTTTCTTGTAATTCCAAGCTAATTGAGATATTATTAGTGAAATTTCCCAAGTATGGGTTATTGGGTCGTGAATACCAATAGGGTAACATCAATAACAAAATAGTTGGTGCTCATTTATGGTGTGTGATTTTATCTTTATACTTGCATTTTTTTCTTTACTTAAATTCTCATACAACTTTAAGTTTAAAATTTTAAAAAATCAATTCACCACCCCTACCCTTTTGAGAAGCTACATGGGCTAATGATTGGTATCAAAGTAAGTCAAGTCTTATTTTGAGTCAAAATCTACTTGATTTTGAAATTCTATTATAATGGGATTTGAAGACAAATTGTTTATTCCAAAAGGACAATCTGCCAATCATCCCCCACTATTTAACAAAATTAACTATGGTTATTGGATGGTAAGAATGGAATTCTTCCTCCAATCCCTAGATTTGGAAATTTGGCATGTGATAATGTTATGGTCTCTAATCATGGACTGAGTGATACGATGGAAGGAGAGATCTTCTTACAACTCGGGTCCAGGACCAGGACGCCTTGGTCTTCCTGGTCAATCTATGATTTTGAATTTGGATTGAAGAATGAGAAGAGATGAGAGTGGAGAGTTGAACGGAGGATCAAATGGAGAGGAATAACTAGGTTCATCAAAGGGAGACCTGAACCTTGGGTTCCTTGGAGGAGAACATCGATCCTATCTAGGGTAAAATCATTCTTGCCTTCATTCATTTCGTGAGCTCCCTTAAGCAAATCACGTTAAGGGCTCAAGTGACTATTTTTTACAACTATGCCACTGTGGCTTACATGCTAACTAATTATGAATTAAAGCAACATATAATCCTACAATAATTGTTGTTCCAATGAGTCACTAATTCACCCGCATCGCCTCTGGATGACTTGTCCTGCTATGGAGTCCATAACATCACTCCCCTCTCGGAGAAAGAGCTTGTCCCCAAGCTCGAATGTCGGGTAGATGTGCCGAAATACATCTAGGTCCTCCCAAGTGGCTTCAATGGCATCTATGTGTGTCCACTAGATGAGTACTTCTCTATGTTCCTCATTCTGTCGAGTACTTAAGATTTTGGAAGCAGTGAGAGAAACTTTACTGTCTTCAATCGGTGGTAAGGCAGGAATAGATTGGGGCACAGTACCACTGAGCGGATTGAGGAGGGAGACGTGAAAAACATCATGGACTTTGGACTCTAGAGGAAGTTGTAGCTGATATGCAACTTGCCCAATACGCTGGATAATTTTGAAGGGGCCAAAATATTTGGGAGACAGCTTATAGCGAGTTCCGCAATTGAATGTTGACGGTAAGGTTGGAGACAGAGACATACAAAGTTTTCCAAATTGTACTGAACATCGCGGTGACCCGATCATAGAAGGCTTTCATACGTATTTGAGCTTGGAGTAGATATTGGATAGCCGATTCCAATAACTGATCTCGAGTGAGAAGAGTATGGTCCACGACATCCACCCGAGTCGTTCCCTTAGTATAGGAAAGCAAGCGAGGGGGATCCCTTCCATAAAGTATTTTGAATGGTGTTGCATATAAAGCAGTATGGAAAGAAGTGTTGTAGCAGTACTCTGCCCAAGGAAGGCAATCCATCCACTTTTTAGGACTGTCCCCCACCAAACATTGCAAGTACATCTCAATTGTATAGTTGACCACCTCAATCTATCCATCGGTTTGAGGGTGATATGCGGAGGAGTATTTCAGTTTGGTACCACATAATTTGAAAATGTCCTTCCAAAAGATACTAGTAAAGACCACATCTTGATCACTTACTATGGATTCTGGAATACCGTGGAGACGGACAATGTTTGTGAAGAAAACTTGGGCGACTGTGGCTGCTGTATACGGATGTTCCATCGGAATAAAGTGTGCATATTTAGAAAAATGGTCTACCACCACCAAAAGGACAGATTTTCCCGAAGTTTTAGGTAGCCCCTCAATGAAATCCATGGAAATGTCTGCCTATACTTGTGTGGGAAGGTTGAGTGGTTGTAATGCAACTGCTGGACTCAAATGGTCGGCTTTGTTGTGTTGACACACCAAACACTCAGCCACATATGTTGCCATTGTGGATTTCATCCCTGGCCAATAAAAATCTTCCCAGATGCGCTGGAGAGTTTTCTGAAGCCCTTCGTGCGTGCTATCATGATAAGATAAGACAACCACTACTACCAACGGTGAAGTGGATGATAAATATATACGCTGCTTATAGAGAATCATGTGGTCATGCACAGACCAATGACCTGACTACGTGCCTGCAGCAATATGTTGCGACAACTCTCTTAATTCTGGTGCGTGCTGGTGTTCCTCTCTAATGGAATCTAGTAAGAGAGGAGTAGGGTGACTGATGGCGGCCAAGTGCGGTTGATCTTCAGTACGACGGGAGAGAGCATCAACAACTTTATTCAGAGTACCTGGCTTATGTTCCACCAGAAAGTCAAACCCCATTAACTTGCTAATCCAGTGTTGTTGGGGGAGAAGTTTATATGCGTTGAGCCAACATAAACTTCATAGTGGTCTGTGAGGATAAGGAAAAATCTTCTCCATAAATAGGGTCTCCAATCGCGGACGCCCTTGGCTAGGCCAATGAGGTCACATTCATAAGCCGGTAACTTATGATGATGAAGTGCGAGTTGCCGACTGGAATAGGCAACAAGATTTTGAGATTGTTGAAGCACTAACCCAATCCCTTCGCCCGAGGCATCACATTCTATGACAAATACATCGTCGAAGTCTGGTAACTGTAGAACTGGAGTGGAGGCTAATGCTTGCTTAAGTGCTTGGAAGGATGTTTCAGTGTTGTCATTCCACTGGAAGGCATTGCGACGGAGAAGGTTGGATAAAGGGGAAGTAAGTGGAGCATAATTGTGGATGAACTTTCTGTAATACCCTGCTAGGCCCAGAAATCCTCTCAATGCTGAAATATGTCGCGGTTGCGGCCAATGTATAATGGCTTCAATCTTTTCCGAATCTACTAATACCCTTGTGGCTGTAATGACGTGACCCAGATAGGCCACCTGAGTTGTACCAAACGAGCACTTGGAATGTTTTAAGTATAAATGATGCGTACGAAGAAGTTGGAACACCAATTGTAAGTCTCTCAAATGGTGAGTCCATGACTTGCTGTAGATCAAAATATCATCAAAGAATACTAAAACAAATTTTCGGAGATAGTCATGAAATACCTCGTTCATGAGTGCATGGAAGGTAGAAGGGGCGTTAGAGAGACCGAAAAGCATGACAATGAACTCAAAGTGACCATGGTGAGTACTGAATGCGGTCTTCTCGATATCCGGAGGGTACATTCTGACTTGGTGATAGCCCGAGCATAAGTACAATTTGGTGAAAAAAATTGCTCCATGCAATTCATCAAGTAGCTCATCCACCACTGGAATAGGGGACTTGTCCTTAATGGTCTTGGCATTTAACTCCCGGTAGTCCACTCAAAACCGCCAAGTATTATCATGCTTTTTGACCAATAGAACTAGGGATAAGAAAGGGGACTTACGCGGTCGGATGAGGCCCTATTTGAGCATGAAGTGTGTTGGAAGATAAGCTCAAGCCCATACAACCGAGGAAGGCCCACAAGATGGGCCCACGCCCATAAGAAGTTGGACCCACAATGATTACCATGAGCTGGCATCCTTATCACATCAGTAGGAAGATCAAGAAGGACTCACAAAAGTATCTTATCTTATGGTCACATCAAAGAAGAGTTTTAGTTTGAGTTATGTTGTTCTTTTATCTATATTGAGCTATTTAATTATATTAGGACTTATGTTTAAGTGTTAGAGTTTGGGCGTAATTGGGACAAGGGTAGTTTTATTGTAATTGGAAAATACTACCTTCCTCTATTATAAATAGAGGTTCATGTATTCTGATTAAAACAAGTTATTGATATCAATGAAGTATTTCACTTTTCCATAAATTCAACAATGTGACATTGACGCTCAATTGCATCCTTTTGTAGGTGGGAGTACCGATATGGGCGCACAACCACCACTTTGGGTCCAGCCTTCAAACTGATCCTATGGTCACAATAATGCAGTGGCGGAAGAGTAGTAGGTTCCTGAAAGAGGTCTTGAAAGTACTCCAACAAATTTTATAAATTGCTGTCCACTGGTGTGTGTTGCTGCAGCCCATGTAGATGGACTGGCCCCTCAGATTTACGGCCTTGTAATGTAACCTTATTGTTGTCAACTACAAAGCTTATCATCAAGGCTGCAAAGTCCCACAAGATGGGCCCTAAAGTTTGGTGCCACTTAACTCCCAAAACCATATCGAAGCCTGCAAGTGGAATGATAAAAAAATTCCATCGAGAATTGATGGTTGTCAATCTAAAACATGAGTGCCTTGCTGACCCCATAACTGGGAACCTTTTACCCATTTGCAACAGGAACTGAAGCTACTGGCCGCGGTTGAATTGGGAGCTATAAATACTAGGCAGTAGTGAAACTCAAAAAATTATGAGTACTACTGGAGTCCACTAGACTTAAAAGGGGTTGATCATTGACTAATGTAGAGACTGGTGGTGAACTGTAGGCCAATGATCGCGTGTAAGGAAATGGTGGGCTCTGCGACCTCGAGCTGTTCCACTTTTCTTCTTCTTCCTCATTGTTCATTTCTAACCAGAATAATTTCTTGCACTGATGCCCATATGTATATTGCTCATCACAATTATAACATAACCCCTTCGAGCTACGTTCTTCCATTTCAGACCTGTTCAATTTCCGAATGAATGTTGGAGTGGATGGAGGAGGTTTAGGTGCTGTGTTGTGGACTCAATAGCACACCGAGTCACACAACGAAGAAGACAACAACAACTCACTCAATAGGATTTAATTCTTATATTTCTTTGAGTAGGATTTATTTCTTATATTGTTTTAAGTAGGAGTTATTTCTAATTACTTTATATGTAAGGGCATTATGGGGAATTATTGTAACCCTAACCCTAAAACTCCTTGACGTGACCTATTTAAGGGAAAGGTATGAATGAAATAGGTAAGCTTTGAGATTTTAGAATAACCTAGTCTAAACAGGTTGAGATCACCTCTTGATCTCGAGTTTAGGGTTTACTCCAAAAATCCAACCTATCCTTCACCCTCCATTGCCATCCATCTTCACCTAAATTCATCCCTCATCATCCATACTAAGAAAAGGAGCTTCCTGCCCCTTTTCCGAGCCCAAAGAGAGGATCTTCTCTCATCACCAGCGTCAACAAGAAGTTGGGTTCAATCCCCTCTTGACGAGCAGCAAAAGAGGAGTAGTTCTGGTTCTTTCACGTGAAGGGTTAGAGAAACTCTTCTTGCTGGGAATTCATCACGAAAATAGAGCAAGGACAGCCATCAACGTGAGCCAAGGCTGCCCCATCAAGCTAGGTCTTCAAGTCCTAGAACGAGCTGCATCAAATCAGAGTTGAAACCTTGATTAATGTGAGCAAAACAGGTATTTCTCCATTCTTTCTCCACCTTAATTACTTCCATTCTAGCTATAACTTTAGCACTAGAATGAGATCATAAAAAGGGAGACTGATCACTGGTGGAAGAGTACCCAAAGAAGGGACCTTTAACCCTCCTTACCGAATCCAGCAACTCAGTACCAGTACTGGATTCACAACTCCCACGCCGTGTTACTCGATCCATGACCCAGGACCGTAACATGCTGTAGAAGGAGTGGAAGCAGCATTACTTCTCCATGGTGGTGTTGTGGTGGTCACTGGTGATCTATTCTTCCCCGCTTGCCAGATTGGTCTTCAGGTTTGAAATTTCTATTTGGCTTCCAAGGCTCTCACCAAATTCATTGCTTAGGACAAATCCGTAGGCCCAAGGAGTTCCACTTCCAGACAAAGGGACTCAGTGAGGCCAGCCGTGAACAAACTGACATGCTGGTCTACCCGTACCACCTTGTTTGCTTGTGATAATTTCTCTTGGAATTGCTTTTGGTACTATGCTACATTACCGGTTTGGCGTAACAGTACTACATTGCCCAAAGGATTGCTGTGAGCCGGCAGTCTAAACTGTATGGTGCACAAGTCCTTCAATTCCTCCCAATCTATGCCCGGATGTTCCAATTCAAGTTGATGTCCCCGTAGTTGCACTTCATCGAACATGTAGATACTTAAAAGGGGTTGATCATTGACTAATGTAGAGACTTGCATTGTGGTGGTGGACTGTAGGCCAATGATCGTGTGCAAGGAAATGGCGGGGCTCTTCAACCTCGAGCTGTTCCACTTCTGAATTTTCTTTTTCTTCCTCATTGTCCATTTCTAACCAGAATAATTTCTTGCACTGATGCCCGGATGTATATTGCTCATCACAATTATAACATAACCCCTTCGACCTACGTTCTTCCATTTCAGACCTGTTCAATTTCCGAATGAATGCTAGAGGTTTAGGTGATGTAGAAGGAGTGGAAGCAACATTACTTCTCCATGGTGGTGTTGTGGTAGTCACTGGTGACCTATTCTTCCCCCCTTGCCAGATTGGTCTTCGGGTTTGAAATTTCTGTTTGGCTTCCAAGGCTCTCACCAAATTCATTGCTCAGGACAAATCTGTAGGCCCAAGGAGTTCCACTTCCAGACAAAGGGACTCAGTGAGGCCAGCTGTGAACAAACTAACATGCTGGTCTACCCGTACCACCTTGTTTGCTCACGATAATTTCTCTTGGAATTGCTTTTGGTCCTGTGCTACGCTACCGGTTTGGCGTAATAGTACTAAATTTCACAAAGGATTGTTGTGAGTAGGCGGTCCAAACTATATGGTGCACAAGTCCTTAAATTCCTCCCAATCTATGCCCGGATGTTCCAATTCAAGTTGATGTCCCCATAGTTGCGCTTCATTGAGCATGTGGAATGCGGCCAACCCAACTTTGTCTATTTCAGCTGTTCCTTGATTGTAAAAAAATAAATTCACAATGGTATAACCAAATTATAGGGTCGTCTGCCCCGTTGAAAACTGGAAAATCGATTTTGGTGTACCTTGGGACCGTCCCATTGCCTGGACTGAAATGTCCCCCTTATCCAGTGTGCTCTGTGCGTCCAACTAGAGGTGCGCCTTGTCCATTCAAAGGTGCTCTGTCCCCTTCTCTCAGAGTGGGTGTTCGTCCTTAGAGTCTCTCATAAACTAAATTTATGACCTCTTCTACATGTTGGGATACTGTTTGAGAGAGTCGGCTATCCAGCAGTGCTACTAAGCGGCCCTCCATTTCTTCCTGCCTGGCGTGAACCAATTCCATGAACTTTGCCAACAACTCCTCCTAGTTTGAAGACTCCCCCATATTTACCTACTCTGATACCAGTGTGTTATGGTCTCTGACAATGGACCGAGTGATTCAACGGAAGGAGAGATCTTCTTGATACTCGGGCCCAGAACCAGGATGCCTTGGTCTTCCTGGTCAACCTATGATTTCGAATTCGGATTAAAGAACGAGAAGAGATGAGAGTGGAGAGCTGAACGGAGGAGGAGTGGAGAGGAATAACCAGGCTCGTCAAAGGGAGACTTGAACCTTGGGTTCCTTGGAGGAGAACAGTGATCCTGTCTAGGGTAAAATCATTCTTGCCTTCATTCATTTCGTGAGCTCCCTTAAGCAAATCATGCTAAGGGCTCAAGTGACTATTTTTTATAACTATGCCATCGTGGCTTACATGCTAACTACTTATGAATTAAAGAAACATATAATCCTACGATAATTTTTGTTCCAATGAGTCACTAGTTCACCTGCATCGCCTCTGGATGACTCGTCCTGCTATGGAGTCAATAACAGACAAAGAATGACACATTTGAGGCACAAAAACTTGAGAATGAGATTCTTGTCACAAAAAGCTGTAATGGGTTGAATAGGGAAGACAAAGAGAAAATCTGAACAACCTCTAAGGCCATCAACTTATTGTTGTGTGCCTTAGGACCAAATGACTTCAATAGGATCTCCACATGTAAGATCGCCAAGAAAATTTGAGATGTACTAGAGGTCACACATGAAGGAACTAGTAGAGTCAAGGACTCTAAGATTAGTTTGTTGATTTTCCAATAAGATGAATTCGAGACGAAATTGGGCGAGTCCATATCATAAATAAATTGAACATTCTAGGAGAGGAGATCTCCCTCTATAGGAAAAATGTTGATTTTTAGGGTCAAGACATAAAAACAAGAGATTTCAAGGGAAGGAGAGAAGATAGGAGAGAGGAGAGAAAAACCAAGGGAGAGAGAAGAGAAAAAGAGAGAGAGAGAGAGAGAGAGAGAGAGAGAGAGAGGTTTAAGGACAAATTTAAGCCAAGAGGAAGAGTCTAGAATGCTCTGCCCTATGCATTGAGGTCATATTTATAATTGTGTGAAGGTGTTTACAATGTCTATAATGCCCTTAGGGCTACATGCTTCAAAGGAAAAAGATATAATAAGACATACACCAGCTTGCATAATTACAATTCTATGTCATCTCCATGCAAGTTCTCCTTATTTACTAGCCATGCCACCCCTACACACATGGGTGTCTTTTAAAACACTCCCTCAAGCTGGTGTTTATAACTCCACCTGGAAATAATCTTGGTCAAGTAACTTCTATGTTTGAAAACAAAATTTTGATTGCCTTGCTTTGATTCATGTAGGAAGATGGGCCCAAGCCCACACGACCAAGGAAAGCCCACATATCTAAAAGTGTTGGAAGATGAGCCCAAGCCCACATGACCAAAGAAGACCCACATATCTAAGAGTCATGAAAGATGGGCCCAAGCCCATAAGATATGAATCCATAGAAGATGGGCTCAAACCCACACGTCCAAAGAAAGCCCACATACCTAAGAATTTTGGAAGATGGGCTCAAGCCCATAAGATATGAACCCACATAAAAGTTTCAATTTAAAGGTGTTTTAGTCATGTTAATCTTCTATTTATTTTGGGTTATTTAATTATTCTAGGACTTATCTTTAAGTGTTAGAGTTTGGGTGTAATTGGGACAAAGGTAGTTTTATTATAATTGGACTTTACTACCTTCTTTTGTTATAAATAGAGGTTCATGTACTCTGATTATAGTAAGTCATTGAAGTATTTATCTTTTCCATAAAATTCAACATGGTATCAGAGCAGGTTCTGTGAGTTGACGTGGTCAACCCACAGAGATAATGAGATCCTTTCCCTAATCTATTACCTCTAGCAGTTTAGGTTTGTGTTTATTTTTTTCAGTCCCTACACCTGTTAGTCGTTTTATGTTTTTCACCTCTATATTGCTCTTCTATTAGTGAGAAAATTTTTGCTACTTAATTCGGATCAAGTTCTATGACTCGTTGCCAACTCTGTTTTTGTCTAACGTTGTTGTGGTTGCCAGTTCTGCCTTGAGAGTGCAGAGGTGGTGGAGACCGATAGGAACCACTTTGTTCGGTGTTGTCGACGAGGAAGACAAAGAGCTGGCTGTTCCGTCGACTGACTCTCTGTTTAGAACCGCTCGGATAAGATGAATCCATCAGTTCGTTTTCTGTTTCGGTGCGTTGAATTTATTTTCTCCGCTGAGAACTCTATCTCCGTCGAGAAGATAGGTGTTGTTTTGAATGGGCATACCGAGTCTCAGAGTCTTTTGGCGAGGGGGAGAAGAAGAAGTTCATTTGCCGAGCTGTTCGGCTCCGTCGCTGAAGAAGAAGGAGAAGATGAGAGTGTGATTAAATTTTCTTGAGTCCTCTCTCTGGTTGTTGTCATTGCCACAGAAGAAGACTGTTGTTTGGCGCCGTTGCCAAAGAAGAAGAAGATTTTGCGCCGACAATGACAATGGTCACTGATCCCGCCGAATTATTGCCGAGCTATCTGCTATTCTTTCGAGTTATTTTGACGGATCCTTTATCGTCAACAAGCAGCTAGGTTGTCGTCTCTGGTCACCCTATCTGTTCGACGCCGTGAGGAAGACAATGACTGTTGAAGGATCCTGCCGTTATTATACATCTCGCCAGATACGTTTGTTGGATAAACACAGTTGTTGATACGTCTAGTATCATGTAATTATAGTCCGAACTGATTTGGCTTACTGAATCTGAGTTTATCTTGAATTTTTGTTGTACTGCATTATTCGAAAGCATGCGATAAATATGGAGGAATATTTCTGGAGTATAATCCGTCAAGATAGAGAGTCCAGAATTCTGGAAAACTAAGTTTGAAATGTCGCTTTGTTCGGCGCCGAGAGGAGGACTACGACACTGCTGAAAAATTAAAGTTTTCCCTAAGTTAGGAAACGTTTAATCGGCTCGTTGGTTCTGTTGAGCGACCCGGTTCTGGTCAGCCGGGTTAACCCAGCGGATTGGACCAACTTGGACAGAGTCAACCCGTTCTAGGTTAACTCAAACATGTCCCACTCACTTTCTGCCTCGGTATACATGCCCATGTTTAATACATATTTCTTCCATGACTCGGATATATTGGTCTACTATTTGACTCATGTGCAACTTGGTATTTTTTCTATGGTTGGATTATTATTTTGTAAGTATCGGCAGCTTATTCCTTGGTCAGTATATTATTTAGTAAAAATACTTGCATTGGAGTATTTCATGGGTCATTTTACAAGGTTTATTATTCTGGTTTGTGTTTTATGCATTGGAAGATGGTCATGTTATATGAGTCCATGCCCAATTCAGCTGCTATTGTGTCTATTTGGTTGAGACATTATTATTGGAGAAGAGGTAGCCTCAGTATATGTTACATCACCATGACTGAGGAGCTTATTAGGACATCTATATTATTTCACCGTGATGGAAGAGTTTATTACTAACTCTATGTTATACCTCCCATGAATTGGCATTTATTACTCCTACCATTTGAGAGTCATTGTCTTGTGGAGGGACACGGTGATGGAAGAGTTTTTTTTATTACATTTTCAAACAACGTATAGACCCACTACCTACATTAATAGGAGTGGCACTACCTACAGAAGATA
Source organism: Aristolochia californica (assembly GCF_029961685.1). Classification (NCBI taxonomy): domain Eukaryota; kingdom Viridiplantae; phylum Streptophyta; class Magnoliopsida; order Piperales; family Aristolochiaceae; genus Aristolochia; species Aristolochia californica. The sequence goes on along the minus strand of NW_027182290.1, from coordinate 26,686,034 downwards.
GGAGTGTGCCGGACATCCAACATGAGTTATTTGACTGGATTATGGAGCAATGTCATATGGCTTGAAGTGATTTTACTCACACTTATTTTATGTTAGCTAAGTCTCATGAACGAGAGCACCAACGTGAGGGGGAGTGTTGGAAGATATGGAGGACTGCCATTTTATAAAAAAAGATTCTCTATATCATTTGCAGAGTTCATGATGTTCTCTCACCCCCAGCTTGAGGGGGAATGTTGAAAGATGGGCCTAAGCCCACACAACCAAGGAAGACCCACATATCTAAGAGTGTTGGAAGATGGGCCCAAGCCCATAAGATATGGATCCAAAGAAGATGGGCTCAAGCCCACATGACCAAGGAAGGCCCACATACCTAAGAATGTTGAAAGATGGGCACAAACCCATAAGATATGGACCCACAAAAGAGTTTCAGTTTAAAGGCGTTTTAGTCAAGTTAATCTTCTATTTATTTTGGGTTATTTAATTATTCTAGGACTTATCTTGTAGTGTTAGAGTTTGGGTGTAATTGGGACAAATGTAGTTTTATTATAATTGGGCTCTACTACCTTCCTATTTTATAAATAGAGGTTCATGTAATCTGATTATAATAAGTCATTGAAGTATTTCTCTTTTCCATAAATTCAACAATTCATCTTCTTGTTCACGTTATGTTTGTAGTCTTTATCTTGTTCTCACCTTGTCTCCCCCTTTCTTGGATATTCTAGCCACATAAAGCTTGATTACCACAACACATGGAATTTTACATGTTGGAAGATAGGCCCAAGTCCACACAACCAAGGAAGGCCCTAAAAATATTATAAGATGAATCACACGACCAAGGAAGGCCCATAAGATGGGTCCAAGTACATAAGAAGTTGAACCCACCATGATTACCACGAGCTGGCATCCTTATCACATAAGTTGGAAGATCAAGAAGGACTCACATACGCATCTTTATCTTATGGTTACATCCTAGGAGAGTTCTAGTTTGAGTTATGTTTGTTTTTTATCTATATTGATTCATTTAATTATGCAAGGACTTATCTTTAAGTGCGAGAGTTTGGGTGTAATTGGGACAAAGGTAGTTTTATTGTAATTGGACTCTACTACCTTCCTCTATTATAAAGGAGGTTCATGTACTCTAAGTTAATGAAGTCAATGAAGTGTTTTTCTTTTTCATAAATTCAACATGGTATTAGAGCAGGTTCGGTGAGTTGACTTGGTCAACCCACAGAGATAATGAAATCCTTTTTTTCTAAACCCTAAACCCTAAGTCTAGGTTCGTAGTTTTTTTTTTAGTCCCTACACCATAGTTTTCTTTGTTTTTTTACCTCTATAATGAGATTTTAATATTATAAATTATATATTGAAAGAAAGATATTTTAGTATACTTTCTAAGACAAAATTATTTTTTCCAATCGAATTTATTTACAGAGTGATATCGATATTTCAATGAGCAAAGGTCAGATTGCAAAAAGGTTCAAGCAGTAGCTGCAAGCTTCCGCTTCCAAGGTATTTTATGCTATCAAGAACTAGACTTTATATGGAGAAATATATATCCAAAAAATTATTTGTAAGTCTATTATTTTACTTATTCAACCAATTTTTTATCTGAGTTATCTACAAAGATAAATCGATATTTGAAGCACCAAAGGTCAGTTTGCAAAAGAGGTTCGAGCAACACAAAAAAACTTCAACTTCCGAGGTATTTTATGCTATCAAGAAAGAGACTTTATATGAAGAATTATATATAAAAAATATATATATATAAGTCTATTTTCTTACCTATTCAGCCAATTCTCTATATGATATTTTTATAAGGAGATATTGATCTTGGAAGTGTCAATGGTTATGGAAAAAAAGGAGAAACAATAATTAGTTCGGCCAAATGACAGAGACCAAAAACTATCAGATTATTTATCTTTTGATAATTATATTTTATGAGATGAAGTTATACTTTGATTAAAGTTATTTAATTCTAGTTTCATACAAAGAAAATTTCATGTCAATCTGATCTATATTTAAAGATATATTCGCATTGGAAGAATCAAAGGTCATGCTGATATTCCATTGCATTGAAAAATCTGAATTTATGCCCATTGTTTTGCGTCACTTTTTGAGTTGATATATCAGGAAAATATCTCAAGTCTCCCTGGTTTAAAGGCTTATTACTACATCTATGTTATTTGGGCTTATTTTTGCATCTATGATATTTGGTTTAAGCTAGGATCATTGTCATTACCTCCCAGCTTGAGGGGGAGAAGTACAAGAAGTTCAAGAAAAGAGTATTTTATTAAATATGTTGTAGATAAGTTTATGTGACCAAAATATTCAAGAAAGGGGGAGCACAAAAGATGAAGCTTGTACATCTAAGAAAAAATATATTTATATCGGATTATGATTATTTCACGGGTCCTTCTACAAGGTTTCTTGTTTTGGTTCGTGTTATATGTGTTGGAAGATGGTTGTGTTACATTACAGCTGCTACTATTATTTTCTCTTTGGATGAGACATTTTTATTGAAGAAAAGGTGGCCTCAGTACTTTTTCTCATACCATAATTTATTTGACTCTCAAAAATATCACGGTTGGGATACCATGAGAGTCGGTGCCCGGATTGGGACACCATGATAAATTTAACTCTAAAAAATTACACGGTTGAGATACCATGAGATTATGTGTCCGGATTGGGACACCATAATAAATAACCCCATTACCCTTCTGTAATGGCTTTTATTACTCCTACCACTTGAGAGTCATTGCCATGTGGAGGCACACGGTAGTGGATACTTCAGAGCAATACTGATAGACACACTACCTATAGAAGACAGAATGTGCCCTACATCCAACATTAGGATTGGATTATGGAGCAATGTCTTACCGGCTAGGAGTGATTTTTACTCTCACTTATATTATGCCAGTAGGGCCTCATGGAAGGACACAACAGCGTGAGGGGGAGTGTTGGAAGATGAAGGCATATTGGAAGATGTGCCATTTTATATAAAATGATTCTATATATCATTTGCAGCAAGTTGGGAGTTCATGTTGTTCTCTCACCCCCAGCTTGAGGGGAAGTGTTGGAAGATAGGCCCAAGCCCACATACCAAGGAAAGCCCACATATCTAAAAGCAAAGTATTATAAGATGAACCACAAGACCAAGGAAGGCCCACAAGATGGGCCCATGCACATAAGAAGTTGAACCCACCATGATTACCACGAGCTGACATCCTTATCACATAAGTTGGAAGATCAAGAAGGACTCACAAAGACATCTTTATCTTATGGTTACATCCTAGAAGAGTTCTAGTTTGAGTTATGTTTGTCTTTTATCTATATTGAGTCATTTAATTATGCTAGGACTTACCTTTAAGTGTTAGAGTTTGGGTGTAATTGGGACAAAGGTAGTTTTATTGTAATTGGACTCTACTACCTTCCTCTATTATAAATAGAGGTTTATGTACTCTAAGTTAATGAAGTCAATGAAGTGTTTCTCTTTTCCATAAATTCAACATTACATTCTAGATTATATGCCCTAATTTCAAAATAACGAGAACAATAATAATAATCGCAGAAGAAGAAAAAAAACACGAAGAACAATAGAACAAGGTTTATACAGGTTCGCCTCAAGGTGAGACTACGTTCTATCTTCCGTTGCTATAGTAATCCATTATGAAGATGAAATAGTTTACAAGAGAAATCGCACACACTTACAAGTGCTTTTATCTAAACTCTTGTGCTGCAATTTATGATGCTCCTTGAATGATCAATGATAAAACCCTAATAGTCGTGCCCCCTCAATTACAAAGAGAAAATTAGGGCAACTGCTTCATAAGAGTGAAATTCCCAAACTGCCCATAATGAAACAGAAGTCAATATATTATGTACCGACTTAGCTTAAGGCATTAATTAGGCTCCACAACTTAACAATCTCCCACTTGGAGACTAATCCATCATCAATATCTCCACTATAGTGGCACCAACTTGTCAATCCTCAAAGAGAAGTCCAACTGAAGTTACAATCGTAACAGTCTTTGTCAACATATCAACTGGATTCTGACTTCCTTGAATCTTCTCAAGTACTAAGACTCCATTCTCTAGAGCTGATATTATGAAGTGATAATGCACCTGTATGTGTTTCATTCTGGCATGATAAACATGATTCTTTTCTAAATGAATGACACTCTGACTGTCACTGTACAACATATTCTTCTCATGCTTAAGACCTAATTCATCCAAGAAAGGCAACCATACCATCTCTTTGTTGGCTTTGGTCACGGCGATATATTTTGCCTCAGTAGGGGAAAGAGCAAATATATTTTTCCACTTAGAGACCGAGCTAACTGCTATTCCACCCTCTGTATATACATATCCAGTGGTACTCTTCCTACCATCAATGTCTCTAGCCATGTTAGCATCTATATAATCCTGTAATCCCAAGTTTGGCTTTCTGAAACACAAGGTTGAGTCTGCAGTGCCTCTCAAATACCTAAGAATCCACTTCATTGCTTCCCAATGTTCTTTCCCAAAATCACTCATATACCTGCTCACAATTCCCACTGTATGAGCTATGTCTGGTCTAGTGAACACCATGGCATACATGAGACTGCCAATAGCAAAAGCATAAGGCACATTGGCCATGTGGGCTTGTTCCTGCTCTGTAGAAGGTGACTACTCCTTATATAGCCTAAAGTGACTAGCTAAAAGAGTACTCACTAGTTTTGCATCCTTCATGTTGAACCGGCTTAGCACATTCTTCACATATTCTTCTTGGGATAGTTTTAAGACATCAATTCCCCTAGTAATTCTCATCCCAAAGATTTGTTTTACAACACCCAAATCTTTCATTGTAAACTTTTTGGACAACTCCCTTTTCAACTTATCTATTTCCTGTTTGTAGGCACTTGCTATCAACATGTCATCAACATATAGCAGTAGAATGATATAGGAGTCATCAAACTTCTCCACATAACAACAATGATCTGATTGGCACCTCAAGAAACCATTACTACTCATAAAGTTATCAAACTTCTTATACCATTGTCTTGAAGCCTGTTTAAGGCCATACATGTTCTTTTGAAGTTTGCACACCATTTTTTCCTTTCCCTGTTGAAACCCTGTGGCTGCATCATGTAAATTTCTTCTTCCAAATCACTATGAAGAAATGTTGTCTTTACATCCAACTGCACTAAGTGCAAGTCTTCATTTGCCACTAGTCCAAGCATTGTTCTAATAGTAGTCAATTTTACTACTAGAGAGAAAATCTTAGTATATTCAATGCCTTCTTTTTGTTGAAAGCCCTTTACCACCAATCTTGCCTTGTACCGCTTGTTGCCATCATGTTCATCTTTTATCCATTACACCCATTTATTCTACAAGGTTGTCTTCCCTTTTGGTAACTCAGTCAACTACCATGTCTGATTGGATAACAGTGAATCCATCTTATCCTGCATGGCCAACTCTCACTTGGTTGATTCATCAGCTTGCACGACTATTACAAGGTGGGACCAAACCCACCATGACCACACAAACCGACATGATGAGTCACCACGTGAGGTGGCATGACTAGTAATCACACGAGATGGAATCCACATCACATGAGTTGGAAGATTTGGCAATCTTCCTTGATTAAGGTAATTGATTTATCTTCCCTTTATTGATGTGATTAGGGATATAAGGGATCCTAATTGATTGAGGAGTTTCCAAAAATATCTAATGGAAATAGTATAAATAGGGGTCTTGGTTGAAGGATTTAATCAAGTTCTCCTCTTCTCAACTCGTGGAAGAATCTCTCTCTAGCCTAAAGTCTCTTTTATCTTTTGTCTCTTCTCTGCTCTCTACCTGAGCTCTCTCTCTCTCTCTCTCTCTCTCTCTCTCTCTCTCTCTTTGCTCTTTTTCTCTTCTCTCTCCCTTCTCTTCTCCCTCTGTCATCATGCTCGAGGTTTCAAGCATTGGGTCCTAAATTCAACATGGTATCAGAGCATCAAATTTAAGATCCCCACATCAAAATAATACTCTAAGAAGTTATGATCAAAGCTACTCATAGAAGCCTCTTGGTGAAGCAAGATTGAAGCTTGTGAAATAAGTTTTTCATTCTTGTTATTATGACTTTATGCTCTTGGTTTTTTTACCTTTAGAAGATGGTTCAGAGATGATTTTATTGTTTTCTTCATCTTATGAAATTATTGAGATTTATGCATCTTGGACTAGAAGAAGTTTACTATGGTAGTTATGTCGGTTTGCAAGTTCTTGGTTGAAAATCGGTTGATGTTGAGATTCTCTGCATAAAAAGTAATAATTTTGTGGGAGCAAGATTTTCCTGATGAAGAAAAATATTCTTGAGCCTATTATGGGTGGTTTTTTATCGATTGGGTTTCATAAATCTAATTACTTAGCTTATATGCTATGCTTCTCCATTAACCGAGTTGTTTGACTCAGTTTTGTGATTTTTTGGAAAAAAATTTGAGAGCCACGAGTTGGCTGATTGTTCATGAAAAAACAAGAATAGAATATTGTGTTTTACATAAAAGGAAGCAAGCACAAAATAAGTAAAGAAGTGTGCCTTTGGAAAGTCTAGTTGGCGCCAATCTATTTGAAGAAAGATTGTTGTTTTTTCTAGATCTCACATTCAATCAATATCTTCTTGATTAAGCATGATTTGTTTGATTTTAAATCAATCATATCTTACCTAATTCATGAGAAACTAAATCTAGACTGGTTTATTCCAAGTTGGAGTTTATTATATTTTTGGAATGATCCTGGAAAGATCTAATTTGGAATTGCCACCTCAGTTTACTTGATCTCATGGTTATTGATTGAGTTTTGAAATTCTCTACAAGGAAGACTAGAGAATTGATTATAGAAATTTTTGGCCAAAAATTTTACTAGCCTAAGAGGGTTCCCTCCTTGCCTAAAGGCTTGATAAGCTCGGGTTCTCCTCCCATCTACTCGAGTTAGTCTTGTGTTGGAATATATGATTTAATTAGGGTGGCACTGATGTAATTAGTTTACGTTCCCTGTCTCTTCTTCACTCTTATTAAGGTGAAGGGTATACTTGTAATATTGATAGTTTTGATATCTATAAATATACCTTATGGGGGAGGGTTTGGAGCAAGTCCATAACCTCCAGTTTTCTCCTAATGGTGTGTCTCTCCTTTTTCTCCATGACCCAAATCATGGAGTCCTGAAAATCCACCAGAGCATTGATTTTCAGGACTCACATCTATGGTTATTCCGGATTGAAAAAAAAGCCGATCATTTTTTTATTTGCTCATATTGTTGTTCTATTTTTCATCGTTACTGGAAGTCCCTTTCTACTGCTGAGCTTTTCATAATTCTGCTGCTCAGTGAATGAGTTTGTAAAACAGAATCAGATTCTGCTTGGTGGATGATCGAGCTGGTGGATGATCATGGTTTTGGTACATACATCTCTGTCCGTTGGTTTGATCCTGCCCTAAATCAACACCACCTTTAGTATTATTTCTGGAAAGGTATGATACTGATCTTCATCGGAGAATAATGTTACTGGTTGGAACTTTTTCTGCTCTACTGATTCTGCTGCTTGAGTTATTGCATTTCCTCACTCAAACCAGAATCTTAATCCGGTGAGTTAGTGCTGTTGGTGGCACGTTAATCTTAATCTTACTGGTTCCGTTGCCGGGACAATCTTTCTGTTACTGGTTCCACTGGTAACAGACTGTGCAGTAAAATCCTCTACATCTAGGCTTGTCAGCGACAATTCTCTGTTTTTGCACTTCTCAGCGAAGATCATTGTTTTGTTGTCTCTGCTATTCATCTCTCGGTTGCTATCATCTTTTTCGTCGGATTTGCTGTAATTATCATCATAATTGATCAAAAGTCCATCTTCATTCCCATGGTATCATCTGTTATTGTCATGCTGCCTGGTATCTTCTATTATCTATATTATCGTGCTGGTAGTTTATCTGTAGAGATATCCAGCAAGTCTCTCAACAAAATTCAGCTCTGTTTCTGCCAGTATTATCTCTGAGCGTTATTGGTAAATATCTGTTGTTTAATGGTAAGTCTCTCATCCAAAGCTATTAATCCAGAAGATAATCTTGAACTGATGTTATTAGTAAGTCTCTCATCCAAAGCTATTAATCTGGAAGATAATCTCGAACTGCTGATTTCTCGGTTGCATTGGTATTCCGCTCTGTTCGGAGATCTCTACATTTTCTGGCTGGTTGATTTTCGAGTATCTGTTTGCTGGATTATTTACGTTCGGTTGTGGCTCATCGCTGTCCCGCTCTGTTCGGAAGCAGGGACGATGACTGCCATATTTCTCCCTCTGCCCAAAATCTGTCTTGTTGCCGTTGTCGGAGAAACGACACTGTTCCAGCGTTTTGAAACACTTCCGAGGCGTCGACAGCAGGAATTGAAGCTGGCTGGTTAATCACCGCACTGGTTGAAAACCAGTGCCGCGGGGAAGAAGAAGACACAGTTGGAAATTTTGATTTTCCTAACTTAGGAAACGGACTTAATCAAGCGCCGGTTCAGCGCTTAAGTCAAGCCATCTTGGACCGGGCCGAGTTCACCCAGTGACGGGTCAGCACTTGCTCTTGTTCTGCTGAGTTAACTCGGGTCAACTCGTACTGAGTCAACCCAGGCCGGGTCAAACTGACTCAGCTCCTAAATTTTTTTTGCCTCGGTATATGTGTTTGGGTCCCGAATTCTATGCCGATTCCTCCCACAACTCGGCTATATTGATCTATTATTTGACTCAGTTCAACTCGATCCAACTCGATTCTGTCTCTGGCTTATTATTATCTTGGATTATTACCCGGATTTGGTGCAACTTCCTTATTTACTGATGGTCTCACTGCAGACTATTTCATGTGTCCTTATTATTTTTAAGGACCTCTATTATTTACCGATTATCTCGACATTAGCCCATTTCCACTGCTGTTATTGTGTCTCTTTGATTGAAATATTATTTATGAAGAACAACTCCTTGGTTTCTTGCCTTGGATTCATTATTTGCTGACTGTCATTGGCATTGGTTCGTTTGATGTAAATTTTGAATTTCTTAGAAAAATAAATTACATGGTGGCCCTAGCATTGTATATTCCTCTTTACCCATTACCCATTACCCTTTGGCATTCTTTCTCCTACCATCCTTTATTTGACTCTCACTTACCTTTATTGAACCCTTTTTAAAGCATTGCTTTGGTTGTCCTTTTTATTCATATGGGTATTTAAAGTCTATTGAGACTTTTTATTGGTACCCGTGGGTCTTTTATCACTATCTTGTGAATGACAGGTATTACCCACTCTAGTGATTATTGTCACTATATTCATTCGAAATCCTTCGAGTTTGGTTTCGACTTATGTTTTCTCACCCATTTTACCTTTTGAGAGTTTGTGTCCAGTTTCTTACTTATCCTTGGGACAACGTGATGGAGGAGATTATTATTACATTTATGTTATTTCGTTCAAGTTGGGATCACTGCCATTACCTCCCAGCTTGAGGGGGGGGGGGGGAGTTTACGTTTCCTGTCTCTTCTTCACTCCTATTAGGGTGAAGGGTATACTTGTAATATTGGTAGTTTTGATATCTATAAATATACCTTATGGGGGAGGGTTTGGCGCAAGTCCATAACCTCCAGTTTTCTCCCAATGGTGTCTCTCTCCTTTTTCTCCATGACCTAAATCATAGTCCTGAAAATCCTTTTTCTCCATGACCTAAATCATGGAGTCTTGAAAATCAACATCTTGTTGCACTTGAATCTCCAAGCCACTTACTTAGGCTACTTTAAATTTGAGTACATTATTATCCTTGAATTGCCTCTTATAGCTGAAAAATACATGGGTAACGAGAATGATATTCTCAAGATTACTATCATACCCTTGTGAGGGATATCAAATTTCTTGAGTTGGTCCACATCAGTTCGACGGTTCCGTATAATAAGGGGCCTACTTGGTCACCTCATCAAACTTGGGCCACCCATTGATGATGAAGATATTGCTTATGCTAAGTGGTTAAAAATGACACTTCGATAATTAGTTGTCTCATGAATAGCATGGAAGAACCTGTCTCCAACAACGTTGTTCATCTCGACACTGCCAAGCAAATTAGGGAGACGTGCTAAATTGTACTCTTGCTTCGACAACTTACACATGCCATATGATATTCTCCAAAGAATGTTCAACACTAAAAAATGAGAAAATATCCATGAATATTTGGCTAGTTTTAGAGGCACTTTTCAAGAATGGAAACTAGATCAGCCTACCTCCGCCGATGTTTTTGTCCAAGACAAACAAAAGGAAACCTTAGCCACTGCCATTTGCCTAGTAAATATTAAGCCAGATCTTAAGGTTTCTAAAAGTCAACTCCTTAGCACCTCTACTATTTCCACCTTTAACGATGTATGTGCCACATTACTCTGCATTCCAAACTCTTCTTCCCCTTCTGCTAATGAAGTGTTATCCTCTATGTACTCCAGGCATAGGGTAACATCAACCGACCGCAGTTGAGGCCGTGGAAGAAATTATAGAGGAGGACGAGGAAGAGGTGGAAGAAATGCTTTCTTCATAACAGAAGGCAGGGACTGCACCCATTGTGGGAAATATGGCCACACTATAGATTAGTGTTGAAAAATCCATGGCATGCCGAAATGGGTTAAGGCTAATCAAACCTCAGTAAGTGGTACAACAAAGGACCAGTTGTTGAATTTATGGAAAAGGGAAATACTTCATTGATTTGTTGTAATCAGAGTACATGAATCCCTATTTATAATAGGGGAAAGTAGTAGATTCCAATTACAATTAAACTACCCTTGTCCCAATTACACCTAAATTCTTACACTTAAAGATAAGTCCTAGCATAATTAAATAACTCAACATAAATAGAAGACTAACATAACTAAAACACTTTTAAACTGAGACTCTTCTGTGAGACCTCATTCTGTGAGACTCCTGTAAAACTTAATCATATAAGTTCTGGCTATGTGAGACGTCTTACTGTGAGAGTCTTGTAAGAGCTTTCCATGTCTTCTCTTCAACACTCCCTCTCAAGCTGGGAGGTAGTAATAATATCCTTCATCCTGTCCCAACACTGGGCACCGACTCTCAAAGGCAGAAATGGGTGACAAAACATAAGTCTAAACCAAACTAAAAATATTTCAAACAAATATGGTGATAATAATCACTAAAGTGGGTAATGTCTATCATTCACAAGACAACAATAAAAGACCCATAGGTACCAATAAAAAGTCTCAATGGACTTAAAACACCCATATAAATAAAAAGGACCAACCAAAGCAATGCTTTGAAAGGGTTTGGCCAAAGGGATAAGGGAGATTCAAATAAAGGATGGTAGGAGTAAGTCTATCAAATAACAATAACACGATAATGGGAATCAAAGGAAGATAATGATGGGGCCACAATGTTCTTTATTCAAATCTTCATCAGGATAACCAATCTTGACAATAGTTAGCAACCAAGGTGTACTTCTTCCATAATAATGTCTTAGCCAAAGATACACAATAGCAACAACGCATATGGGCCAATGCTCAAATAACATGTAAAAAATAATGAAAGTCCTTAATAATGACACGTGAAATAATTTGGTGCACGTCGTCCTTGAGTAAGGAACTTTAATACTTCTGATATTAATATCTCAAAAAATATAGCTCAGAATCACAAACGGTTTCTTGATCAAGAAACTAGACTCAAATATATTTAATTTTATATCAAATTTGACATAAAAATATTCGTTCTTGAATCTTTTATGATCTCTTGGTTCTCTTTATTCTGTATCAAGACCCTTACAGACTCCAATGTGAATATCTCCTTAAATATAGATCAGATTGACATGAAAATTTCTCCATCTGAAACTAATCTTCAATAACTTTCATCCAGGTATAATATATATTCATAAAATATATTTTTTTTATAAAAATAATCTGATAGATGTTGGAATCTATACTCTGGCCTAAATAAGTACTCGTTCTTCTTTGGCTAGCAACCATTGACTCTTCCAAGATTGAATAATTTCTTGAATACTTAATATCTCCATCTAGAATACTTAGATTGAGAATTTCTTGAATAATTAATAAAATAGACTCATAGATATTTATTTAGATATATAATTCTCCCTATAAAGTCTTGTTCTTGATGGCATAAGCTAGCTCGAAAGTTGAAGCCTTTTGCCGTTGCTCGAACCTCTCTTACAATCTTATCTTTGTTACTTAAAATATTGATTTCTCTTTCTATAAAACTTTGATTGCCAATGTTCATGTTTCTTTGGAATGTAGACTCAATTATCTTTCGGCCAATACATAATATTCAATATGAAAAACTCAGTATAGGGGTGAAAACAAAAGTAAACAACGGCTATAGGGACCGAAAAGAGAGAAAGATAAATATGAACCTAAATTGCTAGAGATAATAGATCAGAAAAGGATCACAATATCTATGAGGGTTGACCAAGCCAACTCACAGAACCTGCTCTGATACCATGTTGAATTTATGGAAAAGAGAAATACTTCATTGACTTGTTGTAATCAGACTACATGAACCCCTATTTATAATAGAGAAAAGTTGTAGAGTCCAATTACAATTAAACTACCCTTGTTCCAATTACACCCAAACTCTAGCACTTAAAGATAAGTCCTAACATAATTAAATAACTCAACATAAATAGAAGACTAACATAACTAAAACACCTATAAACTGAGACTCTTATGTGAGACCTCATTTTGTGAGACTCCTGTAAGAGTCTTCCATATCTTCTCTTCAACACCAGTCTACCCCACCAGTAGAAAAGAAAACCTTTACCGATGATGAGTATGACATATTCCAGAAAATGAAAACTTTGATGGTTTCTCCTCCAAGTTCCTCCTCAACTGCTGCGGCCACCACCTCTTCAGGTATGATCTCTACCACTTCCTCCTCTTCATCCTCGATAATTGACTCAGAGGCTTCCGAGCATTTCACAGGTAAAAAAAATCTACTCCACTTAGTTTCTCCTTGTCTCTTGAATAAATTTGTTACTATAGTTGATGGCTTCCAAACTAAAGTTTTCGGGAAAGGATCCACCTCTGTTACAACATCACTTCTACTCACAGTTATTATTTTTGTTCCTAACTTTCCCTTGAATCATTTATCTATTAGTCACCTAACACAACATTTCAATTGCTCAATTACCTTCTCACCTACTGTTGAAACCAATGCGCTAAAAGGCTCAAACCTTTTAGGAAAGCAACCACACGGATCTTATACAAGGACTGGCCCGGTCGATACAAACAAATATTTCAACACTCCCCCGCACGGGGAAAACCTATGGACAAATTCACCAAAAAAACCCGGGACAAATTCACCAGAAATACCTGGGACAAAGTCGGTGGGAGCAAGACTCGAACACGGGACCAACCTGCTGTGATACCATGTTGAAACCTATGCGCTAAAAGGCTCGAACCTTTTAGGAAATCAACCGTACGGATCTTATACAAGGACTTGCCCGGTCGATACAAACAAATATTTCAACACCCACTTCCTGTGCGTTTCAGGATCTTACAACGAAGCAGGTGATTGGTGGAGGCCGTAAACAAGGGGGGCTCTACTACTTGAACGTGCCTCAAATAAATGACGTCTCAACCTAGGAAACTGAGACAAGTCTATGGCACAATCAGTTGGGATATCCATCCACATAATCTCTTCATCTTATTTTTCCTACCTATAAGGACAGGTCAAGTTTAAATTGTGAAGTGTGTCAACTGAGCTAACACTAGAGGACCACATACTCACCTCGTCCCAAACTTAAAAGTGTTACTTCTTTTCGTTGATTCACACAGATGTATGGGGACCCTTGAGCGTCTCAAACATTTCTCGAGTCAAATACTTTATTAACTTTATTGATGATTTTGCTCGCACCACATGACTATTTTTCTTTAAAGAACGATCTGAAATACCATATGTTGATTTTCAAAACTCCATGGATTTAGCTCATGGAGAAAAAGAGGAGATACTCATTGGGAGAAAACAGGAGGAAGAAGAGGTTATGGAATTATCCAAACCCTTCCCCATAAGGTATATTTATAGCTATCAAAAGTATCAATATTACATGTATACCCTTCACCCTAATAAGAGTGAATAAGAGAAAAAAATAAACTAATTACATTAGTGCCACCCTAATTACATCATATACTCCGAGTCAAATAGTAGACTAATATAGCCAAGTCATGGAAGAAATATGTATAAAACTTGGGACCCAGACATGTATATCGAGACAAAACATATGTGGGCCAAGTCAGGTTGACCCGGACCCGAGTTGACTTGGACCGGATTGACCCAAGTTAACTCGGCAGAGCATAGGCTGAGCTTGGGTCGGCAACATCGCTGGGTTAACTCGGCCCGGTCTGGGTTGCAGTCAGGCGATCGACTCGGTGCTCGATTAAATCAAGTTTCCTAACTTAAGAAACTTCATATTCAGTTGTCTTCACCTTCCTACCACGACGCCAAACATAGCAGAATTTGTAGGAAAAAAACTCTGCAAAATAGAATCTCAGTAAAGTTGTCTTCTCCAACAACTGCAATAGGTTTGGGATTCACGGCAGAGATACTCAAAATATCAATCTGAGGAGCAAAGAATACGAGAGGATAGCCAGTGATGAACCAGTGAGAACGAAGGAGAAGATTTCTTCCAGCAATAGTATCCTGAAGAGGCAATAGCAAGCAAAGGATCATACGCAGAAAATCATGATGACAATAACAATGATTGGCTGATTATTGGAGCAATTATTCACGGCAAAGATCAGTTTTGGAAGATAAGCTCAAGCCCACACGACCAAGGAAGGCCCACATATCTAAGATTATTATAAGATGGGCCACACGGTCAAGGAAAGCCCACAAAATGGGTCTAGGCCCATAAGAAGTAGGACCTACAACGATTACCATGAGTTGACATCCTTATCACATCAGTTGGAAGATCAAGAAGGACTCACAAAAGTATCTTATCTTATGGTGACATCAAAAAAGAGTTTTAGTTTGAGTTATGTTTGTCTTTTATCTATATTGAGTTATTTAATTATGTTAGGTAATTGGGACAATGGTAGTTTTATTGTAATTGAACTCTACCACCTTCCTCTATTATAAATAGAGGTTCATGTACTCTGGTTACAACAAAGTTATTGATGTCAATGAAGTATTTCACTTTTCCATAAATTAAATATGGTATCAGAGCAGGTTGTGTGAGTTGACTTGGTCAACTCACGGAGGTAATGTGATCCTTTTCTCTAAACTCTAAACCCTAAACCCTAATTCTAGGTTCATAGTTATTGTTTTTAGTCCCTATACTCATAGATTTCTTTGTGGTTTTTACCTTTATAAATAGTTTTTCATATTGAAAAATATATATTGATGGAAATATATTTGAGTCTAATTTCCAAATAAAAATGATTTGTTCTAATCGGAGTTATCTACAGAGAGATGTTAATATTTGAATGAACAAAGGTCAGATTTCAAAAAGGTTTGAGTAGCACCAACAATCTTCAAATTCCGAGGTATTTGTTTCTATCAAAAACTAGACTTTATATGGAGAAATATATATCAAAATAAAAATCTGTAAGTCTATTTTTTTACTTATTCAACTAATTTTTTATCTGATTTATCTACAAAGAGAAATCGATATTTTAAGCAGCAAAGGTCAGATTGTAAAAAAGGTTTGAGCGGTAGAAAAAAGCCTCAACTTTTGAGGCAAGGTATTTTATGCTATCAAGAAAGAGACTTTATATGAAGAATTATATATCAAACAAAAGATACATAAGTATATTTTCTTACCTATTCAAAATTTTTTTGGTATGATTGTTTTTATAAGGAGATATTGTTATTGGAAGAGTCGATGGTCATTCTGGAAAGAAAGGAGAAACCTTACGTAGTTCGGCCAGATGACAGAGACCGAACCCTATCAGATTATTTATCTTATGATAATTATATTTTATGAAGTGATGTTATACTTTGATGAAAGGTATTAAGTATAGTTTTAGGTGAAGAAAATTTCATGTCAATCTGATCTATATCATGCTGGTATTTTGTTACATTGAAAATCCGAATTTAAGCAAATTTTTTTGTGTCACTTTTTGAGTTGATATATCAGGAAAATATCTCGCTTCTCCCTAGTTTAAGGGATTAGTTATACATCTATATTATTTGGGCCTATTGCTACATCTATGAAATTTGGTTCAAGCTGGGATCACTGCCATTACCTCCCAACTTGAGGAGGAGAAGTAGAAGAAGTACAAGATAGAGGTATTTTATTTCATATGTTGTGAATAAGTTTATGTGACCAAAATATTCAAGAAAGGGGGAGCACAAAAGATGAAGCTTGTGCATCTAAGAGGAAATTTTTATATCGGATTATTTCATGGGTTCTTTTACAAAGTTTATTATTTGGATCGTGTTATATGTGTTGGAAGATGGTCATGTTATATATAGTTGTAGCTATTATGTCTCTTTGGGTACATTATTATTGAAGAAGAGGTGGCCTCATGTCATCATTTATTTTACCCCATCAAAAATATCAAAATTATTTGTGGTTGGGAGTCCATGACGGAGGAACTTCATCCTCGTCAAAAAGATCAAAATTATATGTGGTTGGAAGTCCATGACAGAGGAACTTCATCCCCGTCAAAAAGATCAATATTATTTGTACTTGGAAGTCCATGACGGAGGAACTTATTATTACATCTATGTTATCCTCCTCCCCTCCCCCCCCCCCTCCTGTAATGGCTTTTATGACTCCTACTACTTGAGAGTCATTGTCCTGTGGATGGACATGGTGGTGGACACTTCAGAGCAATGCCGATAGACACACTACCTATAGAAGACGGAGTGTGCCCTACATCCAGCATTAGGACAGGAGTATGAAGCAATGACTTACCGGCTAGGAGTGATTTTTACTCACTTATACCGCAGGGCCTCATGGAAGGATGCAACAGCATGAGGGGGAATGTTGGAAGATGAAGGCATATTGGAAGATGTGCCATTTGATACAAAAATATTCTATACAACATTTGTAGCAATCTAGAGTTCATGTTGTTCTCTCAACCCCAGCTTGAGGGGGAGTGTTGGAAGATAAGCTCGAGCCCACACGACCAAGGAAGACCCACATATCTAAGATTATTATAAGATGGGCCATACGACCAAGGAAGGCCCACAAGATGGGTCCAAGCCCATACGAAGTAGGACCGACAATGATTACCATGAGTTGTCATCCTTATCACGTCAGTTGGAAGATCAATAAGGACTCACAAAAGTATCTTATCTTATGGTCACGACAAAGAAGAGTTTTAGTTTGAGTTATGTTTGTCTTTTATCTATATTGAGTTATTTAATTATGTTAGGACTTATCTTTAAGTGTTAGAGTTTGGTGTAATTGGGACAAGGGTAGTTTTATTGTAATTGGACTCTACTACCTTCCTCTATTATAAATAGAGGTTTATCTACTCTGATTACAACAAAGTTATTGATGTCAATGAAGTATTGCACTTTTCCAAAAATTCAACAATCATGGACAAGCAAGATAGCATAAAATCCTGTCAAAATAGTAAGCTAGCAGCAAATAATCTACACTGAAACCAACTGGAGACGTCCGACAAAACAACAGGGAAAATCCTCTGCTAAGAGAAATACTCTCTGATTGGCATCCAAAAATCTTTCAGAAATAAGATAGATGGCAAATGTTGATTTCTAAAAAGCTCAAGATGAAAAGCAGTTGTGGCAGCAGCAAGAAACGAGAAGATATCAGCAGACAGCTAATGAAAACAACAACTTTTCAAATGAAGCTGTCCAGAGTTAGCACAATGCGAAAGAATCTGAAGGCCAGGCTAGATACGATCTAGATACAAGTTCCAAACAACTTCCAGCAGAATACGATTTATCAGCAACTTTCGGTACAAAGCAATGGACAACAAGAATTAGCTGAGCAGATAGAACTTTTAGAAATAGAAGATCAGCCATGAATCAATTTGCAGCGATCATGTATAATCAACAAAGATTGAAGGCAATAATCTAGGCAAGACATTGGAAGGCTTCCAAAAATAAAAACAAGCAGCAGTAGAGACATCCAAATAGTAATGAAAAACATAAAATTTGTTGTCAAGGAGATGCTTATCTGCTCCTTCGTCGTCATCCAAAAACAACAACCAATCTGGTGCAAGCTTCCAACAAAGTGTGCTAATTTGTCGTCACCGAAGCATGAACTAGGGGCATGCCGGTCACCCCTGCCAAGAGTGTTTGTGTAGAAAAAGCTTCTTTTGTTGGTACTCATACTTCCATAGGAGACGGTAGAAGACACGATGGAAGATAGGCTTTCTGCGAATAGATAATCCTAGATGGGTCAACGATGAAGCGTTTCTTCTCCAAAAAATAATGATCAATAGAAGAAGAAAAAAAAATGCTGATGTTGTTGTAGGAGAAAATGAGCAATGAAATAAAATAATAAAAAAAAACTAGGTTCCTGCAACAATAAATAATGAACCATCAATATGAGAAAAGAAAAATTATGGGTTTCTAGAATTATGAAAACCATACTATGAGTCCTAAAAATCAATGCTTTGATACCGTGTTGATTTTCAGGACTCCATGGATTTAGCACATGGAGAAAAAGAGGAGACACTCATCAGGAGAAAATAGGAGAAAGAGAGGTTATGGACTTATCCAAACCCTGCACCATAAGGTATATTTATAGGTATCAAAAGTATTAATATTATATGTATACCCTTCACCCTAATAAGAGTGAATAAGAGACAAAATATAAACTAATTACATCAGTGTCACCCTAATTACATCATATCCTCCAACACCACCCATATTTAAATCCTTTCATGCTATGGATATCACTCAATTTGGTAAAAAAATCAAAGTACTTAGGTCAGATATTGCCAAAGAATATACTTCCTGAGATCTTGACTATTTTTATCAAGAGAATGACATTATCCATTAAACATCTTGTGCCTACACCCCCGTGAAGAACCGTCACCTTCTTGAGGTAGCTCGTAGCTTATTGTATACCATGAAAATCTCATACTTTTATTGGCTGCATGCATTCTTATAAATAGGCTTCTCTCTTCCGTTCTCGGTCATAAATCCTCATATTCCTTATTGTTTCCACATGGTGATCCTTTTTCACTTCCCTTGAAAGTCTTCGGTTGTACATGCTTTGTTAATATTACCTCCCCATAACATAGTAAATTTTATCCAAAATCTGTCAAGTCTATCTTCTTAGGATACTCTCACAAGGGTTATATTTGCTACAATCCCACTCTCCCAAGGTCACTGGTGTCCAGGGATGTAACTTTTTTTGAAGACTCTTCATACTACTGTAACAATGCCCCTCCAGGTCTCTCTTCTACACCAGCTTCCCCTCGACCGGTAGTGCTCTGTACTATGGAAACTGTTCAACCCCCTGAACCACTTGCTGACACCACACTTTCGGAGTTTGCGGATCCCAGCAAGGTAAGTCCATCTTCTCCTGTTCTTTTTGGACCACAATATGATACTTGACCCATTGCCTTAAGAAAAGAACCTAGAACTTGCACTAGGACCTCTACTTCTTACCCCATATCCAATTTTGTGTTACACGATCGTTTATCCTCTTCAGGTTATCAATTTCTTGTGTCTATCACCTCTATCTTTGTGCCACAATCCTATTAGGAGGCTCTGAAACATCTAGGATGGAAGGTAGTAATGAACAAATAAATAAAGGCACTCTATGAGTTCCTCTTCCATCAGGAAAAAAATATGTTGGTTGTAAGTGGGTCTATTCAGTTAAACACAATTCGGATGGGTCATTTGCTCGCCTTTAAGGCCTGCCTCTTTGCCAAAGGCTATACACATTGTTAAGGGATCGATTATGAGGAAACATTCTCTCTGGTGGCCAAAATGAACTCAATATGTATTTTATTATCTCTTGCTGGTAATTGTTCCTGGCCGATCTATCAGCTTGATGTGAAATTTGTTTTCCTCAATGGGGATATAAAGGAAGAAAATTATATGCAACAACCACCTAGATTTGTGATTGAGGGGGAGTTGGTATGTCAATTGAAGAAATCCCTTTATGGCCTAAAGTAGTTTTCTCGTGCATGATTTGATAAATTTTGCCAAGTACTAATACAGGCCGGATTTCACATATGTTCAATAGATCACTCAGTGTTTCTTAAGGACATACCTAAAGGAAAAGTGATTTTGGCCGTATATGTTGATGATATTGTCATAATCGGCAGTGATCTCAAGGGCATTCAAGAAACCAAGGAAAAGATATGTGAAGAATTCAAGACAAAATATCTTGGACTACTTAAATACTTTCTAGGTATTGAACTACTACAGTCCAAACATGAGATTATACTATCTCCAAGGAAGAATATCCTTGATCTATCAGAGGAGACATGAATGATGGGGTTTGGGGTTTAGACATCAGAAACCTCTATGGATTCAAATACAAAATTATCTGTAGGCACTAAAGAAGATTTGGATATCATAAAATATCAAAGACTTGTGGGGAAACTCATTTATCTCAATGTAACAAGGTTAGATATATCATATATAGTAATTGTGGTTAGTCAATACAAACACAAACCACAACTTACTCATTGGCTAGCACTAGAAAGAATATTGTGATATTTGAAACAAGCTCCAGGAAGAAGGATTTTCTATAAGAACCATGGTCAGTTCAACATAGAAGGGTTTTTCAGAAGTAGACTGGGTCGGATTCCCGGATGACAAAAAATCTACTTTGGGATATTGTACAATAGTTGGAGGGAACTTGGTTACACAGAGAAGCAAGAAGCAGAATGTAGTTGCAAGGTCAAGTGCAGAAGTAGAATATAGGGCCATGGCACACACAGTTAGTGAGCTTCTATGGATCAAATCACTTCTCACTGAATTGGGATTCTATAAAGAAGCTTCTATGGATCTACATTGCAATAATCAAGCTGCAATACATATCACCTCAAATTTGGTCTTCCATGAGAGAACAAAGCACATTGAGGTAGACTGCCATTTTATGTGAGAGAAATTCCAAGCCGGCATATTATCTCTCAAACATATCTCCTCAAAAGGGCAAGTTACAGACATTCTCACCAAACCAGTCACTCATAAGATCATGTCCACCATCTACAGCAAGCTGGGCCTTTAGGATTTTTTCTCACCCTAGCTTGAGGGGGAGTGTTACAAGGTGGGACCAAACCCACCATGACCACACGAGCTGGAAAATTGTGTCACCACATGAGGTGGCATGATGAGTCATCACAAAAGCTGAAATCCTCATCACATGAGTTGGAAGATTAGGAAATCTTCCTTGATTAATTTAATTAATTTATCTTCCCTTGATTGATGTAATTTAGTTAATCATGATTGATGTAATTAGGTATATTAGGGATCCTAATTGATTGATGAATTTCCATAAATATGTAATGGAAATAGTATAAATAGGGGTCTTGGTTGAAGGATTCAATCAAGCTCTCCTCTTCTCAACTCGTAGAAGATCTCTCTCTAGCCTAAAGTCTCTTTTCTCTTTTATCTCTTGTCTCCTCTCTACCCTAGCTCTCTCTCTCTCTCTCTCTCTCTCTCTCTTTGCTCTTTTTCTCTTCTCTTTCCCTTCTGTTCTCCCTCTCTAATCTTGCTCAAGGTTTCAAGCAGGAGGTCCTGCATTTATTTGCTTCATCATAACTCTCTGGTTATCCTTTATTAGTCAATAGAGTATAATTCAATGCAGGGGAGTGCCTCAATGGCGGTTTGCTAGTTCTGGCAAATCTGCTGAGTTCAGTCACAGGAATTTTATAATTTACTTCTGGCGGTATGTTTTCCTAGTCTTCTTGACCAATATTCTCTATCTCAATAACTGGAAGATCTCTCAACTGAATCACTTTAGACTTCTTGGCTTCATTACTTGTGCTCTCAGACTCTATTCTCAACCTGTCTTTATACATGGCGCCTTCATTGAAGATCACGTCCCTGCTCCTGATCATCTTACGACTTTGTCCATCCCAGAAGTGATAACCTAACACGGTACCAGCATAGCCAATAAATAAACATATCTAAGATTTAGCATCAAGTTTGCTTCTAATAGTAAAATCAATATGAATAAAAGAAACACAACCAAAAACTTAAAAGAAAGAAAGGTTTACCTCTTTGCCACGTCAGACCTCTTTTGATATTTTGCAATCCAATGGTGTTGAAGGACCTCTGTTGATCAAATAGGCAGCGGTGCAGATGGCCTCACACCAGAACATCTTTGGCAATCCCACGTGTAATCCTATGCTCCTAGCACGCTTGTTCAAAGTCATATTTATTGTTGGAAGATAGGGCCCAAGCCCACACGACCAAGGATGGCCCACATATCAAAGAATATTATAAGATGGGCCAAATGACCAAAGAAGACCCACAAGATAGGCCCAAACCCATAAGAAATAGGACCCACAATGATTACCATGAGTTGGCATGCTTATCACATCAGTTGGAAGATCATGAAGGACTCAAGAAAGTATCTTTATCTAATGGTCACGTCCTAGAAGAGTTTTAGTTTGAGTTATGTTTGTCTTTTATCTATATTTAGTCATTTAATTATGCTAGGACTTATCTTTAAGTGTTAGATTTTGGGTGTAATTGGGACGAAGGTAGTTTATGGTTATTGGACTCTACTACCTCCCTCTATTATAAATAGAGATTCATGTACTTTGATTATAACAAGTCAAAGAAGTATTTTCCTTTTTCATAAATTCAACATGGTATCAGAGTAGGTTCTGTGATTTGACTTGGTCAAAACCACTGAGAAGATGAGATCCTTTTCTCTAAACCCAAAACCCCAAGTCTAGGTTCGTAGTTATTATTTTTTTTCCAGTCCCGACACCTGTAGGTTTCTTTGCGTTTTTTACCTCTCTAAGTAGTTTTTCATATTGAAAATTATATATTTCTGGAAATATATTTGAGTCTAATTTCCAAAGGAAAATGATTTGTTCCAATTAGAGTTATCTACAGAAAGATATCGATATTTAAATGTACGAAAGTCAGATTGAAAAAAGGTTTGAGCAGCAACAACAATCTTCAGATTTTGAGGTATTTTTTGCTATCAAGAACTATACTTTATATGGAGAAATATATATAAAAAGAAATATCTGTAAGTATATTCTTTTACCTATTCAACAAATGTTTTTTATCTGAGTTATCTACAAATAGAAATCGATATTTGAAGTAGCAAAGGTCAGATTGAAAAAGAGGTTCAAGCGGTAGCAGAAAGCCTCAACTTCTGAGGTATTTTATGCTATCAAGAAAGATACTTTATATGGAGAATTATATATCAAAAGAAAGATACGTAAGTCTATTTTCTTAAATACTCAACCAATTCTTAGTATGACATTTTTATGAGGATATATTGATATTAGAAAAGTCAATGGTCATTCTGGTAAAGCAAGAGAAACAGTACTTAGTTCGGTCAGATGACAGAGACCGAAATATATCAGATTATTTATCTTCTGATAATTATAATTTATGAAGTTAAGTTATAATTGGATGAAATTTATTCAAGTCTACTTTCAGAAGGAGAAAATTTTATGTCAATCTGATCTATATTTAAATAAATATTTACATTGGAATAATCAAAGGTCCTTCTAGTATTCTGTTGTATTGAAAATTCTGAATTTATGTCAATTATTTTGCATAAATTTTTGAGTTGATATATCAGGAAAATATCTCAATTCTCCATAGTTTGAGGGCTTATATATACATCTCTATTATTTTGGCTTATTACTATATCTATGATATTTGGTTCATGCTGGGATCACTGCCATTACTTCCCAGCTTGAGGGGGAGAAGTAGAAGAAGTATAAGAAAGAGGTATCTTATTCCTTATGTTGTGGATAAGTTTATGTGACAAAAATATTCAAGAAAGGGGGTGCACAAAAGATGAAGTTTGTGCATCTAAGAAAAAAATTTATATCGGATTATTTCATTGGTTCTTTTACAAAGTTTATTATTTGGTTCATGTTATATGTGTTGGAAGATGGTCGTGTTATATTCAGTTGTAGTCTTTGGAGACATTATTATTGAAGAAGAGGTGGCCTCATATCATCATTTATTTTACCCCATCAAAAAAAGATCGTGGTTGGGAAACCATGACGGAGGAACTTAATACTCTGTCAGAAAATATCACGGTTGGGAAACTATGATGGGCCTTGTAAAAAAATATCATGGTTGGGAAACCATGACGGAGGAACTTATTATTGCATCTATATTATACCCCCCTGAATTGGCCAACTGGGTCTCAAGGAAGATAGCACTATCGTGAGGGGGAGTGTTGGAAGATTGGAGGATTGCCATTTTATACAAAAAAAAAAAAAAAAATCTTTACATCATTTGCTGCAAGCTGGGAATTCTTGATGTTCTCTAACCCCCAGCTTGAGGGGAAGTGTTGGAAGATAGGGCCCAAGCCCACACGACCAAGGAAGACCCACATATATAAGAGTATTATAAGATGGGCAAACGACCAAAGAAGGCCCACAAGATGGGCCCAAGCCAATAAGAAGTAGGACCCACAATGATTACCATGAGCTGGCATCCTAATCACATCAGTTGGAAGATCAAGGACTCAAGAAAGTATCTTTATCTAATGGTCACGTCCTAGAAGAGTTTTATTTTGAGTTATGTTTGTTTTTTATCTATATTCAGTTATTTAATTATGCTAGGACTTATCTTTAAGTGTTAGAGTTTGGGTGTAATTGGGACAAAGGTAGTTTTATTGTAATTGGACTCTACTACCTTTCTCTATTATAAATAGAGGTTCATGTACTCTGCTTATAACAAGTCAATGAAGTATTTTCCTTTTCCATAAATTCAACATTCATCCTTTTAGCCACACCATTCTGTTGAGGTTTTCTAGGAATGATCTTCTTCATCTTGATTCCATTTTCAACACAGTAGCGCTTGAAATCATCATCTATGTCTCCCTCATTATTTGACTATAGGTACTTCACCTTCAAATCTGTCTCATTCTCAACCATTGCACTCCAACTCTTGAAGGTATCAAAGACATCATATTTCTTTTTCAAGAAATAAACCCATACATTTTTGCTTGCATCATCAATAAATGTCACATATTAATTAGAACCACTAAGGGAAGTAACAGTTGAAGGCCCCCATAAGTATGTCCATTTTGTTGTCTTTTGCTCCTTTCCAGCCTTAGAAAAGAGTTAACCCTTTTCTGCTTGCCAAAAATACAGCCTTCACACAATTTGTTGTTTACGGTTTTCAACCCTGGTAGCTTCCCTTCTAATTGAGGCACTTTAATTCCCTTCTCACTCAAGTGACCAAGCTTATAATGCCACAAATCAGAATCAATAATAGCATCAGCAACTGCAACCATGTCTCTACAACTAGAAGTGATGTACAAAGTTCCAATTTTAACTCCTCTTGCAACAACCATGGCTCTCTTTGTGACTTTTTTTGTAGCACCATTAAAAGTCACATTATGATCTTCATCATCAAGTTGCCCTATTGAGATCAGATTACTCATCAGTTTTGGTACATGTCTCACCTTGTGAATTTTCCCCACTGACCCGTTTGACATCCTCAAACTGACATTACCAATACCGACAATATCCAAAGGTTCTCCATCAATAAGATACACCTTCCCGTGATATCAAGAAACATAATTCTCCATGATCTCACAATGCGTAGTGGTGTGAAAAGCTCCTGAATGTAACACCCAAGAGTCAATAGGGATATCAATCGACAAGAGTAAAACATCTTATACTTCTTCAATCACCGTATTTGCAACATCAATTTTTTTCATCCTTCTTCGGTGCTATGCAATTTTTCTTTATGTGACCAGACTTGCCCCAATCAGCACTCCACATTCTTTCCGAATTTGGACTTACTTCTTCCATTTCTTGACTTCCCTCTACCGTTGCTCTTGTTGGATTTCATCTCAAAGTTACTACCCCTAGTATCGACCTTTAGGGCAGAATTAGATGTTAACAATTTTTTGGAGTCCTTTCTACAAACTTCTTCTGCAAGAATGGTATCCCGAACATCATTAAAGATCAACTTCTCATTGCCTAAAGAATTACTTACCGCAACCCTGATAGGCTCCCTAACAATTTGGCAGAGATGCCAAAAGAATTAAAGCATGAACCTCATCATCCAATTTAATATGAAAGGAGATCAATTGATTGGCAATCATGATAAACTCATTCAAATAAGATGCCATTGATGTATTTTTTTATCATCTTTAAATTGAAGAGTTTTTTCATGAGATGTACCTTATTATTTGCGGAAGACTCATCATCCATGTTGTGGTTGAGTGACATTCTTCGACAGTGTTAACTGGACTACTCTCAACACCTATCTATCAAGGAGATTTCACTCATCATCTTTCATACCTTCTGGTTTCATATCCATAAGTGGTGAGTGCAGCTTTTTACTATACATATAATCTTCAATTTGCATCCTCCATAATGCAAAATCCATACCATCAAACTTGTTGATTCTTAGTGCTGATCCTTCTCTGCCAACCATTGCCCTCAATCATGAACCAATGCCCCGATACCACTTGTTAGGAATAAGACGCCATAATTCCAAACTAATAAAAGTAATAATAATAATAATCACGTAAGAAGGAAAAAACAAGCACGAAGAATAATACAACAAGATTTATATAGGTTCACCTCAAGGTGGGACTATGTCCTGCCTTCTGCCGCTGTAGTAATCCACTATGAAGAAGAAATATTTTATAAGCGAAATAGCACCCAATTACAGTTGTATTTCTCTAACCTCTCGGGCTTCAACTTATGATGCTCCTCGGATGATCAAAGATAAAACTCTAATAGCATCCCCCCTTCTCCCCCTCCTCCCTCCCCCCTCTCAATTATAAAGATTTGGGCAACCGTTTTACAAGAGTGAAATTCCAAAACTACTCTTAATGAAACAACAATCAATATATCGTGTATCATCTCAACATAAGGCATTAATCAGGCTCCACAACTTAACTATTATTTCCTCCATTAGGGTGTCCCAAGGATAAGTACTCAATGGAACACATACTCTCAAAAAGTAAAAAATGTGGGTGATAAAGCAAGAGTTGAAACCAACCTCAAAGGATTTCAAAAAAAATAGCGATAATAATAACTAAAGAGGGTAATGCTTATCACTCAAAAGACAGCAATAAAAACCAAAAGGGTAGTAATAAAAAGTCTCAAAGGACTTAAAACACCCATATATTAAAAAAAGAGGACCAACCAAAGCAACACACCAAGGGGTTGGCCTAAGAGAGTAAACGAGAGTAAAAAAAGGATGGTAAGAGAAAAGCAACCAAGTAAAATGGTGTTAGAGAATAAAAGGAAGAGAAAATAAACACTATCGTAATAAGAAGTGTTAAGTTGTGAAGCCTAATTAATGCCTTAGCTGAGTTTTTCACAGATATATTGATTGTTGTTTCATTAAGGGCACTTTGGGAATTTCACTCTTGTAATGCAGTTACCCTAGCTTTCTCTTTAAATTGGGGGGCGCCGCTATTAGGGTTTTATGATCTTAATCCGAGGACCATCTCGAGTTGCAGCCTGAGAGGTTAGAGAGAAACACTTGTTTTGCGATTTCTCTTGTAAACTTTTTCATCTTCATAGTGGATTACTGCAGCGGCAGAAGATAGAACGTAGTCTCACCTTGAGGTGAACCTGTATAAATCTTGTTGTGCTTTTCATGTTTGCTTTTCCCTTCTTCCACATTTATTATTATTGCTCTCGTTAGTTTGGAATTAGGGCATCTAATTCCTAACAAAAAGGTTGTAACAGTAATACTAAAATAACTTAACAACTTTGACCAAGTATGACCAAAGAGGGAGATACAAAATTCATGGAGTTATGAACATGATGACTGAGAAAACTTTAAAAAAATCACCATTAATAAATTTTTGAGATGGAACATAATAATGAAAACTTTCTAAAGCATTTACTTTTTAACACACTTTGACCAATTTGGAAAGATAAAATTCAAGAGATAAATTCTAGAGTAAGGGATACTTAGGATACTAATATTTTGAATTTAGAATAAATAAACAAGACTTTCTAATTCAAAATTTTTAGACTTCGTTAAAAAGGAAACTAAACTCATATAGGGAAAGACTTCCCTAATGGAAACTAATGTAATGTGAGATCAAACAAAAGAAACATTGAAGGAAGGAAGGAAAGATACTTAAGTTGGTCAAATCTTGATACTTAATTTGACAAAATCTTGACTAGAGTTTGAAAAAAAAACTTAGGCAACATTAGCAACTAAAAAAGTGAAGAAAAAAATTTGGCTTAAATTCTGATTGTCGCATCCAACGGGATACCAGCACGACATTTGCTTCTTCCAATGTAGATATCTCTCTATATATAAATATCAGATTGAGAAATGGTTTATTAGGATATAAAGTAGACTCACATAGATTCCTTTCAAAGATATAATTTTCAATATAAATTTGTACAAACCGTTTAGAAAGTTGAGGCTTTCAGTTGCTACTCGAACCTTTTATGACTTAGACATCAATTTATCTCCCTAGAAAACTCTGATTGAAAAAATTATTTTTGATTTGGAAACTAGACTCAAATATCTTTACAACGGTGTATAATATTCTATATAAATCACATGGGGTCAAGGAGTGAGAAAACAACCAATAATAGGAATTGGGAAAGAAGACTAAAGGCAAAAATGAGAGACTCCCTTTTTTTCTTTTTTTTTCGTCTTCTTCCTCCCTTTCTTCTCCATATTCTTCTCCTTTTCCATCTCAGTTATTTTCCAGCTCTGATACCGTGTTTATTTCTTGGGCCAATACATTAACACAAGAGATCTCAAGGGAAGGAGAGAAGAGAGGAACTCTAGGCCTTGGGAGAGAGGAGAGAAGAAACCAAGGGAGAGAATTTGAGCCAAGAGGAAGTGGCTTGAATGTTCAACCCATGTCTTGAGTCTATATTTATAGTTGTGTGAAGGTGTTTAAAATAACTACAATACCCTTAGGGTGGCTACATGCTTCAAAGGAAAAAGACATAAGAGAACATTCACCAACTTTCAAAATTACAATTATATGCCATCTCTATAGAAGTTATCCTTATTTACTAGCCATGCCACCCTTACACACGTGGGTGTCTTTTTACACAACATGACAAGCTTCACAAGGAACTTCCAAAGTATTGGGACATGAGGAAGACCACCATTTGTGAGAATGCTAACTTTATAACTATGAGCTTGGAAGAGCTTCTGAGGATTCTCCTAGCGCATGAGATGGAACCTCAAGAGATAGAGGAATTTCTTACCATAGGTTGAATCCCTTATTTATTTTTATGATAACAAACTTAATAGATCTTGCAATTTGAAAAATCGAGTATTTCATATACTTTACCTTCAAGAATCAATGCATCTCAAGGTCTAAAGCGTCAAATTGACAAAGCCAACTCAAGACCACAATCATCATTGAAGGAAGTCTCTTGAAGATCCACTCACAAGGAAGAATACAATGAGAAGACTAGAGTTCAATATAAAAGTCATGTCTAAAATCAGTCACAATGTAAGATTGTATTCCTAAACACCCTTCTTTAAGTACAATAGTGAGCTTTAGGTTGTAAATTGCACATAGACATGTTTAGAAACATCCTAAACATTTCTTAGAACATGTTAGACTACTTAAAAAAATAATTCCCTTCATTTTTAAAGTCAACTTAGTTGATCAGGCACTTGAATGATCGATCATCTAGAAGTGTGCATGCCAAAAATATAAAGCATGATCGATCATAGGAAGTTCACTAATCGATCATAGTTGCATTGAACAACTAGTTTCTGATTGATCAATCATCCCCTGTCAAAGATCGATAAGTCTATTGAATTTATGGAAAAGTGAAATACTTCATTGACATCAATAACTTGTTGTAATCAAAGTACATGAACCTCTATTTATAATAGAGGAAGGTAGTAGAGTCCAATTACAATAAAACTACACTTGTTCCAATTACACCCAAACTCTAACACTTAAGGTAAGTCTTAACATAATTAGGTAACTCAATATTGATAAAAAAACAAATATAACTTAAACTAAAACTCTTCTTGGTCGTGATCCTAAGATAAAGATACTTTTGTGAGTCCTTGATCTTCCAACTGATGTGATAAGGATATCAGCTCTTGGTAATCATTGTGGGTCCTACTTTTTATGGGCTTGGGCCCATCTTGTGGGCCTTCCTTGGTCATGTGGCCCATCTTATAATAATCTTACATATGTGGGTCTTCCTTGGTCGTTTGGGCTTGATATTATCTTCCAACACTCCCCTTCAAGCTGGGGGTGAGAGAACAACATGAACTCCTAGCTTGTTGCAAATGATGTATAAAATATTTTTGTATAAAATGGCACATCTTCCAATATGCCTTCATCTTTCAACATTTCCCTCACGTTGTTGCGTCCTTCCATGAGGCCCTATGGCATTATAAGTGAGAGTAAAAATTACTCCTAGCCGGTAAGTCATTGCTTCATACTCCAATCTTAATGCTGGATGTAGGTCACACTCCACTACTATGGGTAGTGTGTCTATCGGCATTGCTCTGAAGTGTCCACCACCGTGTCTCACCACAGGACAATCATGGACTTCCAACCACAAATAATTTTCATCTTTTTTATGGGGATGAAGTTCCTCCGTCGTGGACTCCTAACCACAAATAATTTTCATATTTTTGACAGGGATGAAGTTCCTCCATCATGGACTTCCAACCAAAAATAATTTTCATCTTTTTGACG
Organism: Aristolochia californica; assembly: GCF_029961685.1. Lineage (NCBI taxonomy): Eukaryota > Viridiplantae > Streptophyta > Magnoliopsida > Piperales > Aristolochiaceae > Aristolochia > Aristolochia californica. The sequence continues at coordinate 26,655,277 of NW_027182290.1, read as the reverse complement.
GGGATGAAGTTCCTCCGTCATGGACTCCCGACCAAAAATAATTTTCATCTTTTTGACGGGGATGAAGTTCCTCCGTCGTGGACTCCTAACCACAAACAATCTTGAACTTTTTGATGGGGTAAAATAAATGATGACATGAGGCCACCTCTTATTCAATAAAATACCTATTTCTTGTACTTTTCTCCTCAAGTTGGGATGTAATGGCAGTGATCCTAGCTTGAACCAAATATCATAGATGTAACAATAGGCCCAAATAACAGAGATATATAAATAAGCCCTCAAACCAGAGAGAAGTGAGATATTTTCCTGATATATTACCCAAAAAGTGACTCAAAACAATTGGCATAAATTCGGATTTTTCAATTCAGCAGAATACTAGCATGACCTTTGATTCCTCCAATGCGAATATATCTTTAAATATAGATCAGATTGACATGAAATTTTCTTAGTCTAAAACTAGACTTAAATACCTTTCATCCAAGTATAACAAATCTTCATAAAATATAATTTTTAGAAGATAAATAATCTGATAGGTTTCGGTCTCTGTCATCTGGCCGAACTAAATATTGTTTCTCCTGTTTTTCCAGAATGACCATTGACTCTTCCAAGATCAATATCTCCTTATAAAAAAAATCATACTATTAGGTTCTTCCCGAGCCATGGATCGAGTCACCCTTCTTTCCTCTCTTCCCTCCATATTGAATCTTGACGCTAGAAGAGGATTCTTGCTTCTTGAACGTGGAATGATGGAAATCAAAATAGAATGATTGAGATTTGAAGAAAGCTCGACCTGGACCTCAGAGGGAGAATCAGACTTAGACCTCTGAGGGAGAATCTGACCTGTTTAACTCTAATTTTATCAATACTTGATTTCCTTCACCTTGACGTCCCCATAAATAGGGTTGAGGACGGAAATACAAATTAGACCCATGGGTCACTTGGTTCATGCCATATTACATCTAAACCAAACCAAACCAAACTAAACCAAACCAAACCAAATGGAATTACATTAAAAGTAAATTGACATAATTTAATTCCTATGCCTGTGGATAAGTCGTGATGCTATGGAGTCCATAACATCACCCCCTCCTGGAGAATGAGCTTGTCCTCAAGCTCGAAGTCGGGGTAGAGGGTTCAAAATGTGGCTAATGGCTCCCATGTCATGTCATTGGGATCAACATTAGCCCATTGTACAAGGATCTCCCAATCACCCTGAATGCCTATAACACCTGTGCTGGAGTAGAAAGGACACATCCCTCATGTAGTGGGGGCAGAGGTGTGTGCAACAAGGGAGAGTCACCTTGAAGGGCCTTCAACCGTGAAACACATTGTGAATCCTGGCCTCTGGCGGAAGCTGCAAGCGGTAGGCAACTGTCCCAATGCGGTCCATTACCTGAAAGGGACCATAATACTTTGGAGTGAGCTTGTGGCATTTGGAGGCTGATAGTGACAGTTGCCTGTAGTGTTGGAGACACAGCCATACATAATCTCCTGGAGAAAAGAAGACTTCCTGGTGCTTCTTGTCATAATAAAACTTCATAGTATGCTTGGCTTCCTGGAGATGAGTGCACACCTCTGTGAACAAGGTGTCTCTTTCTACTAACGCTTGGTCCAAAGTGGCAACCTTGGAAGCACCTGGTTCATATGATAAAAGGTTGGGCGGTTCTCTACCATATACTACCTTGAATGGGGTAGTTCCAAGTATGCTGTGGTAGGAGGTGTTGTAACAGAATTCAGCCCAGGCAAGCCACTTAACCCACCGTTTAGGTGAGTCCCCCACGAAACAACTAAGATACATCTCAATTGTCCGGTTGATGACCTCTGTCTGACCATCAGTCTGCAGATGGTAGGCGGAAGAGAATGCTAATGTGGTGCCCTGCAGCTTGAATAGTTCTTTCCAAAATGTACTGGTAAAAAGGGCATCTCTATCACTGGTAATGGAAGTAGGCATTCCATGTAACCGGACAATATTGTCCATAAAGAGCTGAGCTACGTGAGTTGCAGTGTATGGATGCGCCAGAGGTATGAAATGGCCATATTTGGAGAAACAATCAACCTCTACAAAGATAACGGATTTGCCGGACGATGAGGGAAGGCCATCTATGAAGTTCATGGAAATATCTGACCAGACTTGTGACGGCAACTGAAGTGGTTGGAGAAACCCTGCTGGACTTAATGATTCAGCTTTATTTCGTTGACAAATCTGACAAGCTGCCACATAATTGGCTATACTGCAGTTCATACCCCTCCAATAAAATTCCTGACTTATCCGAAAATATGTTTTTTGTCGGTCCTCATGTGTACTGTCATGGAAGGAGGCTAAAATGTTGTGAATAAGTGGGGACGTGTGGTGTAGAAAGATCCGGTTTTTGAAGAGGAACAGACTATCCTGAACCGTCCAATGTTTTTTCGATCTCCCTTGCTGGATCTCATGATATAAAGCCATAATTTCCAGGTACTGTTGTGTCTCCTCCCTAATAGAATCCAACAAGAGAGCTCTGGGTTGACTGATGGCAAGTAATTGCGGCCCTGGAATGTCCCAGTGAGATAAAGCATCAGCCACCACATTCAAACTCCCAGGTTTATACTCCATGGTAAAGTCAAACCCCATAAGTTTACTTAACCAGTGCTGCTATAGTGAGGTAGTGATGCGCTGCTCAAGCAGATACTTGAGGCTCCAATGATCGGTGTAAATCAGAAATGGGCGCCCCCAGAGATAAGGCTACCAATGTTGTATTGTTTTAGCTAACCCGATCGGTTCCCTCTCATAAGCTGCTAACTTGTGGTGGTGTTGGCCAAGTTGGCGGCTAAAATAAGCGATCGGGTGTCCTTGTTGGTGTAACACTGCACCAATACCCCCCCCCCCCCCCCCCCCCCCCCCCCCCCTTGAAGCATCACATTCCACCACAAATGACTCATCAAAGTCCGGTAGCTACAAAACCGGTGCGGATGATAAGGCCTCTTTCAACTGCTGAAAGGAATGAGCCATTGTCTCGGACCAGGTAAAGGCATTTTTCTTGAGTAGGTTGTTGAGCGGTGCTGCAATCTGGCCATAGCTATGAATAAATTTCCTGTAATACCCAGCTAAGCCCAAAAATCCTCTTAAGGCTGTAATGGAGGTGGGAGGAGGCCAATCTGTGACGGCCTGAATCTTACTTTGGTCTACCTTCATCCCAACTGCTGAAATAACGTGGCCTAAGTATGCCACTTCTAAGGTACCCATAGAACATTTGGACTGATATAAAACCAAATGATGTGAGCGGAGAAGAGTAAATACCTGGTGAAGGTGCTAAAAATGTTTTTTCCAACTGTTGATATATACCAAAATATCATAAAAAAATACCAAAATGTATTTCCTCAAGAGAGAGGAAAATACCTCATTCATGAGGGCCTGGAATGTGGAAGGCGCATTTGAGAGACCAAATGGCATTACGAGGAACTCGAAATGCCCGTGGTGCGTATGGAACGTAGTTTTCTCCACATCTTTAGAATGAATGCGGATTTGATGATAGCCAGACTTCAAATCTAGATTGGTAAATATAGTAGTATGATGTAACTCATCTAGCAACTCGTCCACCACTGGTATGGGAAATTTGTCTTTAATGGTGTGCGCATTAAGTTGCCTATAATCCACACAAAACCTCCACAACTTATCATGCTTGCGGACCAGTAATACTGGGGAGGAAAAAGGAGACCTGCTGGGTTGAATATTACCCTGGGCCAGATATTTTGGCACTACCTTTCAATCTCATCCTTTTGTAAGTGGGGTAATGATAAGGACACACCACTACAGGTTCAATGCCCATTTTCAAATGGATGCGGTGATCACAGTGCCAAATAGGCGGTAGAGCAGGAGGTTCCTGAAAGATATCCTCAAAGTCTATAAGTAATTGAGATAACTTATAGTTGTCAATGTTATGGACCTGAATAGCCTGAAGGGCATAGGGCACTGGTGCCTGGGTGCCATGCAATGTAACTTGACGGTGGTCCTCTGTGAAGGTCATGGTCAGAGCCTGAAAATCCCATAAAATAGGCCCCAAAAGTTGTAGCCATTTAATTCCAAGTACCAAATCAAATCCGGACAGTGGAATCACGAGGAAATCTGCAATAAATGTGTGTCCCTCAATATCAAAGTGTGTGGGTGGAGAGATGCCACACTGGTAATTTTAGCCCCATTGGCTACTGAGACAGAAAGGCCTATCTGTTGCTGGACGACTAACCCAAGTTGTTCAGCCCCTGGCTGACTGATGAAATTATGTGTGCTGTCATAGTCTACTAAAGCAAGTAATTGTAGGTGATGTAACTGGGCTTTAATTCGCATAAAATTAGAACCGCGCAGACCAGTCATTGCATGAAGTGAAATCTCTGGACCCTCTTGGTCTGTCTCCACAATCTCCTCCTCTGGTAGTATGTCCTCACAATCCTCCCATAGACATATACTGAATAATCTTTTGCATAGGTGACCCTGGACATACTGTTCATCAAAGTTAATACAAAGGCCCTTGGCCTTTCTCTGATCCATTTCTTGTTTGTTCAGTTTTTTCAAGTAAGGAGCTAGTGGAATAGAGTTAGAACTGTCTGGGCGTGGTGTTGCACTAGCTCTAGAACGTGGAGGACCAGAATATGGTGCTGGCGCAGTGGCATTGTGCCTTCCAGGCCAAGCTGGTTTTCTGACCAGTGAATCCTTCAGAACTCGTTGCTTATGCTCAATTGACCTGGCTAAATTCATAGCGTGGTCCAAATCTGTAGGACCATGTAATTCAACTTCCAGTCACAGAGCTTCTGTCAAACTATCAGTAAAGATTTGAACATACTGGGTGTGACTGACAAACTCAGTAGCGTGGGCCAAACGTTCCTGGAAGGTCTTTTGATACACCTCAAGTGATCCATTCTGGTTATAATTGATTAATTAGCCCAATGGATTTCTACTAGCTGGAGGACCAAACCTCATCCTGCATGATTGTTTAAAGGTTGTCCAATCCTGAACCAATTGGTCATTTCGGAATTGGTGGTACCTTAGGAGCGCTTCATCAAGCATTTGGTATACGGCCAAATAAACCTTCTCATCCGCAAGTGTTTTTTTATGATAAAAGAATTGATCACACTTGGTTAACCAAATCAAGGGTCCTTAGACCCATCATATGTAGGAAAATCGAGTTTGAAATACTTGGGAATCGTATTTGGTCCCTGTGCGAAAGGCCCCAGATGTGGATTGTTATGGCGCATTGGTGGTGGTGGAGGAGGAGGTGGTGGAGGAGATGGTGGGTAGTAGTGATGGTGGTCGACCGGTGGAGAGTAGGCTGCCGACGGCGGTGCTCGTAGACCACTGTCATCTTGTCGTCAGAGGAGGGCTTGGATGGTGGCGTCCATTGATTTGATGGCATAGGTTAGAGGTGGTCTGATGCACTTCTTCCAAGGATTAAGCCTGAACGTCTGTCCTCTAGCGATTATCTTGAACTAATTGCCTCAAATCCTCAAGGGAAGAGGAATCCCCAAGGGTGGACTTGTCTGATACCAAGATGTTAGGTTCTTCCCGAGCCATGGATCAAGTCACCCTTCTTTCCTCTCTTCCCTCCATATTGAATCTTGACGTTGGAAGAGGATTCTTGTTTCTTGAACGTGGAAATGATGAAAATTGAAATAGAATGATTGAGTTTTGAAGGAAGCTTGACCTGGACCTCAGAGGGAGAATCTGACCTAGACCTCTGAGGGAGAATCTGACCTGTTTAACTCTAATTTTCTCAATACTTGATTTCCTTCACCTTGATGTCCCCATAAATAGGGTTGAGGATGGAAATACAAATTAGACGCAGGGTCAAGTGGTTCATGCCATATTACATCTAAACCAAACCAAACCAAATGAAATTACATTAAAAGTAAATTGACATAATTTAATTCCTATGCTTGTGGATAAGTCGTGATGCTATGAAGTCCATAACACATACCGAGAATTGGTTGACTAGGTAATAAAATAGACTTAATTATCTTTCATTTGATATATAATTCTCCATATAAAGTCTCTTTCTTGATAGCATAAAATACCTCAAAAATTGATGATTTTTGCTGCCGCTCGAACCTCTTTTTAAATCAGACCTTTCTTGCTTCAAATATCGATTTCTCTTTGTAGATAACTCAGATAAAAAAATGGTTGAATAGGTAAAAGAATAGACTTACAGATATTTCTTTTTATATATATTTCTTCATAAAAATTCTAGTTTTTTATAGCAAAAAATACCTCAGAATTTGAAGATTGTTGCTACTACTCGAACCTTTTTGCAAACTGAACTTTGCTCATTGAAATATTGATATCTCTCTGTCAATAACTCTGATTTGAACAAATCATTCTTCGTCGGAAAATAGACTCAAATATCTTTCCGTAAATATATAACTTGAAATATTAAAAACTGCGTATAGAGGTGAAAACCATAATGAAATATATAGGAGTAGGGACTCAAAAAAAATAACTACGAACCTAGATCTAGGGTTTAGAGAAAAGGATCACATTACCTCCGTGATGTTGAGTGGTGGATCCTATCCCACACCACTTGAGTTCATTTATGATAGTGTGTGCTACACTCAAGAAAAAGATCAACCTTCCCTCTTTCGTTGATATTTTCCCCCTCTTCGATACTGATCGACGCAGAGGAAAAATAGGGCTCTATCGGGACTTACATAGACCGTAGCTGAAAAGAAACTGAGTAGCTTCTCAGAAGCAGCCAAAAAATAGTGGAAGCAAGGGACTCTCAGTGCCGGGAGAGAAACAAATAGAAACTCGGAACTCTCTCCTCCGCTTCGTATCGGTGCCTGTGTGTGCACCAAGAAGATGAAGTGGGGGAGAAGCTTAGGTCCGCCAGAGACGCTTTTGTGAGAAGTAGTGTGTTGGCTCGAGAAGGCACGAGCGTAGTCGACGCCATTGCCGGAGAAGAGAGAGTCGTGTAGGCTCAGATCTTGGCATTGTCACGGGAAGGAAGAGGGCCCAAAGACGACGCGCGGACCCGTGAAGCTTTGACAGTGCTATCAGAGCAGAGACAGGGTTCGGATTCCCAAAGATGACGCATGTGCCATCGCCGTCGTAGTTGCTGCATGAAGAGAGGGGCATAGGCTCGCCATTGCCAGAGGAGAGAGTCGTGGAGGCTCGCTGTCGGAGAGGAGAGAGCCGTGGAGGCTCGCTATCGGAGAGGAGAGAGATGTGGAGGCTCGTTGTCTCTGGAAGAGATTGGCTCGGGTTCGGCGTTGTCACCAGAAGAGACTGGCTAGGGTTCGGTGTTGTAGCCGGAAGAGACTTGCTCGGGTTTCGGCGCTGACGCGAGAAGAGACTGGCTTGGGTCTTGGCGCTGTCGTTGAGCAGGGAGGTGTTCCGCTGCTACTGGTAGAGGCAGCAGTGAGCCATCTCAGGTGTTGTTGGTAGAGACAGCAGGGAGCCATCTCAGGTGCTGCTGGTAGAGGCAACTGTTAGGTTCTTCCCTTGCCATGGATCGAGTCACCCTTCTTTCCTCTCTTCCCTCCATGGATGATCTTGACGTTGGAAGAGAACCCTTGTTTCTTGAACGAGTAATGGTGGAACTCAATTAGAATGAAGGAGCTTTGGAGGAAGCTCAACCTTGGACCTCAAAGGGAGAATCCGACCTTGACCTCTGAGGGAGAATCAGACCTGTAAAATATAATTTTCTCAATACTTGCCTCTCTTTTCCTTCACGTCCCCCTAAATAGGGTTGGTTGAGGATGAAAATACAAAGATAACCCATTAGGTCAAGTGGTTCACGCTACATTACACTGAACCAACCCAAAGTAAATCAAACCAAATAAAGTAAACCAAACCGAATTGAAATTACATGAAAAGTAAATTGTCATAATTTAATTCCTATGCCTATGGATAACTCATGATGCTATGGAGGCCATAACATCACCCCCCCCCCTTGGAGAAAGAGCTTGTCCTCAAGCTCAAAGTATGGGTAGAGGGTGCGAAACGCCGCTAATGGCTCCCATGTCGTGTCACTGGGGTCAGCATCTGCCCATTGCACTAAGATCTCCCAATCACCCTTAATACGGCGAGTTTGTAATACCTGTGCCGAGGTAGAAAGTACACATCCCTCATGGAGTGGTGGCAGTGGGGTGTGCAGCAAAGGCGAATCTCCCTGGAAGGCCTTCAATTGTGAGACATGAAAGACGTTGTGAATTCTGGCCTCTGGCGGAAGCTGTAATCTGTAGGCCACTATCCCAATGCGGTCCATCACCTGAAAGGGACCATAATATTTTGGAGAGAGCTTGTGACATTTGGAGGTTGTCAACGACAGCTGCCTGTAGTGTTGGAGACGCAACCAAACATAATCTCCAGGAGAAAAGAAGACTTCCCGGTGCTTCTTGTCATAATATTGTTTCATAGAATTTTGTGCCTTCTGTAGATGAGTGCGCACCTCAGTGATGAATGTGTCTCTTTCAGCTAATGCTTGGTCCAAAGTGGCGACTTGAGAGGCCCCTGGTTCATAGGCTAAAAGATGGGGAGGTTCTCTGCCATATACCACCTTGAATGGGGTTGTGCCGAGTGCACTATGGTAGGAGGTGTTGTAATAGAACTCAGCCTAGGCGAGCCACTTAACCCACCTCTTAGGTGAGTCCCCCACGAAATAGCGGAGATACATTTCAATGGTTCTGTTGATGACCTCTGTCTGACCATCAGTCTGTGGATGGTAGGCTGAAGAAAAGGCTAACGTTGTGCCTTGTAACTTGAAGAGTTCTTTCCAGAAGGTACTTGTAAAGATTGCATCCCTATCACTGATAATTGAATTAGGCATCCCATGTAATCATACAATGTTATCCATAAAAAGTTGAGCTACTTGAGTTGCAGTGTAAGGATGTGCCAGAGGAATGAAATGCCCATATTTAGAGAAACAATCCACCACTACAAAGATAACAGATTTACTCGACGAAGAGGGAAGTCCATCTATGAAGTCCATAGAAATATCAGACCAGACCTGTGACGGAAGCTGAAGTGGTTGGAGCAACCCCGTTGGACTTAATGTTTCAGCTTTATTCCATTGACAAGTCTGACAAGCCGCCACATAATCAGCTATATTGCGCTTCATGCCCCTCCAATAAAATTCCCTACTGATCCGAAAATATGTTTTCTGTCGGCCCTCATGTGTACTGTCATGGAAGGAGGCTAAAATGCTGTTAATCAGAGGGGATGTGTGCTGTAGAAAAATTCTGTTTTTGTAGAGGATGAGATTGTCCAGAATCGTCCAATGTGGTGTCACTGTGCCCTGCTGGATATCCTGGCATAAGGAGATAATATCCGGGTACTGTTGTGCCTCTTCCTGTATAGAATCCAACAAGAGAGCTTTGGGCTGACTAATGGCGTTTAATTGCAGCTCTGGAACATCCCGACGAGATAAGGCATCAGCCCCTACATTCAAACTTCCCGGTTTATACTCGACAGAAAAGTCAAACCCCATAAGCTTACTTAACCAATGTTGTAGTGGTGAAGTAGTGAGACGTTGCTCAAGAAGATACTTGAGGCTGCAATGATCAGTGCGAATAAAAAAAGAACGTCCCCAAAGATAAGGGCGCCAATGCTATATAGTTTTCGCCAATCCAATCAATTCCCTCTCATAAGCTGCCAACTTGTGGTGGTGTTGGCCCAGTTGACGGCTAAAATAAGCAATCGGGTGGCCCTGTTGGTGCAACACTGCGCCAATACCGCCCCCCGAAGCATCACATTCCACTACAAAGGACTCCTCAAAGTCGGGGAGCTGCAAAACTGGGGTTGCTGATAAGGCATCTTTCAATTGCTGAAAGGAATGAGCTGCTGTCTCTGACCAGGTAAAAGCATTTTTCTTGAGGAGATTGTTGAGTGGAGCTGCAAGCTGGCCATAGCTACGAATAAATTTTCTATAATATCCAGCTAGGCCCAAAAATCCTCTTAAGGATGTAATAGATGTAGGAATAGGCCAATCTGTGACCGCTTGTATCTTACTCTGGTCTACCTTCACCCCTGATGCTGAAATAACGTGGCCCAAATATGCCACTTCTGATGTGCCCATAGAACATTTTGATCGATTTAAAACCAAATGATGTGAACGTATAAGAGAAAATACCTGGTGGAGGTGCTGAAGATGTTCTTCCCAGCTGTTGCTATAGACCAAAATATCGTCGAAAAAGACCAATACATATTTTCTCAAGAGAGGAGAAAATACCTCATTCATGAGGGCCCGGAAGGTGGAAGGCACATTTGACAGACCAAATGGCATTACGAGGAATTCAAAATGGTCGTGATGCGTGCGGAACCCTGTTTTCTCCACATCTGATGGATGAACTTGGATTTGATGATAGCCAGATTTCAAATCGAGTTTAGTAAAAATTGTAGCTCCATGTAGCTCGTCTAACAGCTCGTCCACCACTAGAATAGGAAATTTATCTTTAATTGTATGGGCATTGAGATGTCGGTAATCCACACAGAACCTCCAGGACTTATCATGCTTGTAGACTAGTAATACCGGTGAAGAAAAAGGAGACCTGCTGGGCTGAATAATACCATGTGCTAACATCTGCTGGCACAGCCTTTCAATCTCATCCTTCTATAAGTGAGGGTAACTATATGGATGTACCACTACCAACTCGGTACCCATTTTCAAACGTATACGGTGATCACAGTGCCTCAGTGGCGGTAAGGCAGTAGGGTCTTGAAAGATATCCTCAAATTCTGTAAGTAAGTGAGATAACTGACATGTGTTTGTGGACTGGACCTGGGCAACCTGTAGTGCGCAGGTGAGTGGTGCTTGTGTGCCATGCAATATAATCTGATGTTGGTCCTCTATAAAAGACATGGTCAGAGCTTGGAAATCCCATAGTATTGGTCCCAACAATTGTAGCCATTTAATTCCTAGCACCAAATCGAATCCTGATAGTGGAATCACCAGAAAATCTGCAACAAATTCATATCCCTCAATATCAAAGTGTGTGGCTGGTGATATGCCTACACTAGTAATTTTAGCCCCATTTGCTACTGATACAGAAAGACCATTCTCTTGCTGTACTACTAACCCAAGTTGTTCTGCCGCCTACTGACTGATGAAATTATGTGTACTACCTGAGTCAACTAAATCCAGTAACTGTAAATGATGGAATTGGGCTTTAACCTGCATTGTGCTTGCACTGCGTAGACCTGTCATAGCATGAAGGGAAATCTCTGGACCTTCTTGGTCAGTTTCCACAATTTCTTCCTCTGGTGGTATCTCTTCTCCATCCTCCCACAGACATATACTAAATAATCGTTTGCAGTGGTGCCCAAAGACATACTGTTCATCACAGTTAAAACAGAGGCCTTTGGCCTTTCTCTGGAACATTTCCTGTCTAGTAAGTTTTTTGAAGGAGCAGGTGGAGCCGAATTAGAGATGTCTGGGCGTGGGGCTGCACTGTCTCTAAATCTTGTTGGTCCATAGGATAGGTTTGGCGCAGAGGCATTGAGTCTCCCTGGCCAAGCTGGTTTTCTGACCAGTGACTCCTTTAGAACACGCTGCTTGTGCTCAATTGCCCTGGCTAAATTCATAGCGTGGTCTAAATCTGTAGGACCATGTAATTCAACTTCTAAACGTAGAGCTTCTGTCAAACCAGCAGTAAAAATATGAACATACTGTGTGTGGCTAGCAAACTGGTTTGCACTGGCTAACCTTTCCTGGAAGGTCTTTTGGTACACCTCTAGTGTTCCAGTTTGTTTGTAATTGATTAATTCGCCCAATGGATTGCTACTAGCAGGAGGACCAAATCTCATCATGCAAGACTGTCTAAAATTTGCCCAATCCTGAACCACTTGGTCATTTCAGAATTGGTGGTACCATAGAAGCGCTTCATCGAGCATGTGGTAGGCAGCCAAATACACTTTCTCATCTGCAGGTGTTTTTTGATGGTAAAAGAACTGATCACACTTGGCTAACCAAATCAAAGGGTTCTTAGACCCATCATACGTAGGAAAGTCAAGTTTTAAATACCTTGGCACAGTGTTTGGTCCTTGAACGGCAGGCCCCAGATGGGAATGGTGTTGACGCATTGGTGGTTGTGGGGGAGGTGGTGGGTGGAATGGATGGTGTTCGGCCGGTGGAGAGTAGGCAGCTGGAGGGTGGGCTCATGTATCATGGTCCTTTTGTCGCCGGAGGAGAGCTTGGATGGCAACATCCATTGATTTTATTGCCTCACGCAAATCAGAGGTTGTTTGACGCACCTCTTCCAAGGCATGAGCCTGGTTATCTGTCCTTTGCCTATTATCTTCCACTAACTGTCTCAAATCGTCAGGGGAAGAGGAATCCCCAAGTGTGGACCTGTCTAATACCAAGATGTTAGGTTCTTCCCTTGCCATGGATCGAGTCACCCTTCTTTCCTCTCTTCCCTCCATGGATGATCTTGACGTTGGAAGAGAACCCTTGTTTCTTGAACGAGTAATGGTGGAACTCAATTAGAATGAAGGAGCTTTGGAGGAAGCTCAACCTTGGACCTCAAAGGGATAATCCGACCTTGACTCTGAGGGAGAATCAGACCTGTAAAATATAATTTTCTCAATACTTGCCTCTCTTTTCCTTCACGTCCCCCTAAATAGGGTTGAGGACGAAAATACAAAGATGACCCATTAGGTCAAGTGGTTCACACCACATTATACTGAACCAACCCAAAGTAAACCAAACCAAATAAAGTAAACCAAACCGAATTGAAGTTACATGAAAAGTAAATTGACATAATTTAATTCCTATGCCTATGGATAACTCATGATGCTATGGAGTCCATAACAGCAACAGGGAGCCGTCTCAGGTGTTGCTGGTAGAGGCAGCAGGGAGGTGTTCTAGGTGCTACTGGTAGAGGCAACAGGGAGCCGTCTCAGGTGCTACTGGCAAAGGCAGCAGGGAGCCGTTCCGGGTGCTACTGGTAGAGGTAGCAGGGAGCCATCTTAGGTGCTGCTGGTACAGGCAGCAAGCAGCCGTCTCCGGTGTTGCTGGTAGAGGTAGCAGGGAGGCGTTCCAGGTGCTACTGGTAGAGGCAGTAGGGAGCCATCTTAGATGCTGCTGGCAGAGGCAGCAGGGAGCCGTTCCAGGTGTTGTTGGTAGAGGCAGTAGGGAGTCGTTGTAGTGAGAGGCAGTGTCATTGGTGTGAGAGAAAGTGTCTTTGTTGTGAGAGACAGTGTGACGACGCTGCTACTATAACGGATAAGCCTCTCTATTGTATTGTGATTCCTCTGATTTGAAATGAAATCCTATGCAGCTCCCGTGGACGTAGGCAATTTTTGAACCACATAAATATTGTGTCGTGCGTGATTACCTTGTCTTGTTGTCATCGATCAGGTCTTTCATAACAACTGGTATCAGAACTGAGGTTTGGGTCTAAGGGAAAATGATGGCTAGAGAGAGATGAGAAGATTGTGTACAAGAATAAGTTTAGTACAGTTGTTGAAGCAGCTCCTCAGGAGTCCGAGTTCGTGACACTAGATGACCTACCAGAGGCTACCATGTAGTGCAGAGATGTGAGTGACGGGGAGAGTGGGTGCTCTATTATTCCGCATTTAGATCCAGAGTCGTCCACTACTGCAGTTGTAGTTCGTAGAGTTACAAAGAAACCTTGCAAGATGAAAATTCTAGCAAGTGGGAGTTGGCTATGAAGTGTGTTACACTTGAGAAACCAAAGTTGTGCTTAACTTCAGTTGGTCTTCTAGCATGAAGACAGGGGCAGTGAGTTGTAGAAGTGGAGGAGATCATGTTTGAGGAAGAGGGCGATGCAGTGGGTGTACTAGTCTCCAAGTGGGAGAATTGTTGAGTGGTGGAGCATGGCCCACACCACTCGAGTTCATTTATGATAGTGTGTGCTACACTCAAGAAAAAGATCAACCTTCCCTTTTTCATTGATATTTTCCCCCTCTTCAATACTGATCAACGCAGCGAAAAAATAGGGTTCTATCGGGACTTACAGAGACCGTAGCGGAAGAGAAACTGAGTAGCTTCTCAGAAGCAGCCGAAAAATAGTGGGAGCTCGGGACTCTCGACGCCGGGAGAGAAACAAAGAGAAACTCGGAACTCTCTCCCCCGCTTCATATCGGTGCCTGTGTGTGCACCAAGAAGACAAAGCGAGGGAGAAGCTTAGGTCCATCAGACACACTTCGGTGAGAAGCAGTGTGTAGGCTCGAGAAGTCTCGAGCGAAGTCGATGCCGTTGCCGGAGAAGAGAGAGCAGTGTAGGCTTGGATCTTGGCGCTGTTGTAGGAAGGGAGAGAGCCCAGAGAGGATGCGCAGACCCGTGAAGCTTTGACGGTGTTGTCGGAGCAGAGAGGGGGTTCAAATTCCCATAGACGACGTCGGTGTCATCGCCATCGCAGTTGCTGCTAGAAGAGAGGGGTAGAGGCTAGTTGTTGCCAAAGGAGAGGGGTAGAGGCTCGCTGTTGCCAAAGGAGAGAGCCTTGGAGGCTCGCTGTCAGAGTGGAGAGAGCCGTGGAGGCTCGCTGTCAGAGAGGAGAGAGTCCTGGAGGCCTGTCATTTCCATAGAGGAGAGAGCCGCGGATGCTCGCCATTGCCAGAGAGGGGAGAGTCATGGAAGCTCGTTTTCGTCGGAAGAGATTGGCTTGGGTTTAGCGTTGTCACTGGAAGAGACTGGCTCGGGTTCGGCGTTGTAACCAGAAGAGACTGGCTCAGGTTTTGGCACTAACACTGGAAGAGACTGGCTTGGGGCTTGGCGTTGTCGCCGGAGCAGGGAGGCGTTCAGGTGCTGCTGGAAGAGGCAGCAAGGAGCCATTTCAGGTGTTGTTGGTAGAGGCAGTAGGGAGCCGTCTCAGGTGTTGCTGGTAGAGGCAGCAAGGAGCCGTCTCAGGTGTTGCTGGTAGAGGCAGCAAGGAGCCGTCTAAGGTGCTGTAGGTAGAGGCAGCAGGGAGGCATTTCAGGTGCTGCTGGTAGAGGCAGCAGGGAGCCATCTCAGGTGCTGTTGGCAGAGGTAGCAGGGAGCCGTTCTAGGTGTTGTTGGTAGATGCAACAGGGAGTCATCTCAGGTGCTGCTAGTACAGGCAACAAGGAGACATCTTAGGTGCTGCTGGTAGAGGCAGCATGGAGGCGTTCCAGGTGCTGCTGGTAGAGGTAGCATGGAGCCGTCTCAAGTGCTGCTGGCAGAGGTAGTAGGGAGCCGTTTCAGGTGTTGTTGGTAGAGGCAGTAGGGAGTTGTTGCAATGAGAGACAGTGTCATTGCTGTGAGTGACAGTGTGATGACACTGCTACTATAACAGATAAGCCTCTCTATTGTATGCTGATTCCTCTAATTTGAAATGAAATCCTATGCAGCTCTCATGGACATAGGCAATTTGTCGAACCACGTAAATATTGTGTCATGCGTGATTACCTTGTCTTGTTGTCATTGATCCGGTTTTTCATAACACGTGAGTTGACCAAGTCAACTCACAGAACCTGCTCTGATACCATGTTGAATTTATGGAAAAGTGAAATACTTCATTGACATCAATAACTTGTTGTTATTAGAGTACATGAACCTCTATATATAATAGAGGAAGGTAGTAGAGTCCAATTACAATAAAACTACCCTTGTCCCAATTACACCCAAACTCTAACACTTAAGGTAAGTCCTAACATAATTAGGTAATTCAATATTGATAAAAGACAAATATAACTTAAACTAAAACTCTTCTTGGTCGTGACCCTAAGATAAAGATACTTTTTTCGTGACCATAAGTCCTTCTTGATCTTCGAACTGATGTGATAAGGATGTCAGCTCTTGGTAATCATTGTGGGTCCTACTTCTTATGGGCTTGGGCCCATCTTATGGTCTTGGGCCCATCTTATAATAATCTTACATATGTGGGCCTTCCTTGGTCTTTTGGGCTTGATCTTATCTTCCAACACAGTCCATCAATCAATAAGTGACTTTCTGACAAGGAAAAAAGAGTCGTCATGATCGATTGGCAAGCGGGCAAAAAATGACTAGTTTGGCTTGGGACGTTATAAATACCCTAGCAAACCAAATATAGAGAAGTTAATGAACATTTATTGGAAAATACTTTGAGCGTTTACTCTCAAACTTGAAAATATTCTCTGAAGTACCTTTTGAATGAAAGTGAGTGTTATGGACTCAATAGCACACCGAGTCACTCAAAGGAGGAGACAATGACTCACCGAGTCATCTAATTTAACTTTCATTCTTTATGGTTCTTTTAGTTAAATTTTCATTGATTATGTAATAAGCTTGGACATAGGGGTGTAGTTGGGATTTATAGCCCTAAACTATCATGACGTGAAATACCCTATTTAAGGGTTAAAGAAAGAGAAATAAAGTAAGTCTGGAATTAGGTTAATTTAGAGTAAAGAGGTTCCCTTGATGAGATCCTAGCTTTGGCCCTTGACATGCATTGTTCTCATGGTGAATTCGGTTGGTATTTAGAGGGATCGTGAAAGAAGAAGAACCCTACCTCTTTCAAGGAACAACAGGAAGAGGAGGAGGGTTTTGCATGAATCCTTGCAGCAAGGTGGAGGCTTTCAGATTGCTGGATTGGTGTGCACTTGAAGAGGTAATTCTAAATCCCTTTCTGAGTATAGAAGGGTTAGAGTTTGTTTTCTTTTACATATATGATCAGTAGTTGCATGGTAGAGAAACCCTACCTCTTGACGTGAATCATAAAAGAGGTGTTTCATACGTGGGATCTCCAACAGCCCATTGATTCTATGGTTGCATCTATAATTAATAAAAAGAAACTCCTTTTCAAGCATAACGAGGAAGGAGAGAGAGAAGGGAGTTCTTTTCACAATTGCATGATAAAAAATCATCATACAGTGCTGGATTCATCAGTACCTCGCCGAGTTACTAGATCCATGGCTAGGGACCATAAAAACTTGGTATCAGAGAAGGGCAACACGGTAGAGAACAACATCAATGAATTAAAAGAGATTATGCTCAGAGGACAGGCAGAGAATGAAAGAAAATTTTCTGCATTCATGGCGAGGTTCTCTAAAATTGATCTCAATATGAAGACATTGAATGGAAGGATGGATAACATGGAGACTTGTCTAACAACTGGAAGGAACACGATTCCATAGCAAAGAGGAGGGGACCATTCGTATAATAGGGGGGAGATGAGTTTGCGGGCGCACTAGTTTCTCTGGCCAGCATGGACACTTCAACCCAGGGGACACTTCAACCAGCGGGGAGGCACTATACTCAGGTATAGTAAACTTGATTTCCCTACTTATAATGGGTTAGAAGATCATTTGAACTGGCCGTATCAGTGCAAAAAAAAAAAATTCACCATCAAAGAATAGCAGCTTATGATAAAGTATTGTTGGTTGCCTTCCACTTACTGGGGGAAGCACAAGTCTGGTTTCAGCAAGTTGAGGGTGATAGAGAGGTGGTCGAATGGGATGTGTTTAAGAATTGATGCTCTCTCCATTTTGGCCCTCCTGCTTACAGAAACCCTTTGGGAGATTTGGTTTTGTTATGCCAGACTGGCTCAGCGGAGCAGTATCAAAAGCTATTCTAGGAAAAATTAGTAAGAGCAAGCAGTATGGTACATGGGGATCAACAAGTAACGTTATTTATAGCAGGCCTTACTGAGTCGTTACGGCTTGAGGTGGAGCTCTATGCACCTATTAACCTATCTAGCGCTATGAATATCGCCCGTGGTTTAGATCTTTGACAGAAAGTCCAGCACAGACGAACCCCATGGTCAGGGTAAAGGAGCACTTCTTCCACCTGGCAGGGATGGCCCAATTATCCTCTGAGGTTTCAATCAACAACACCTCCTCCAAGATACACTCCGAGTAATACTTTGTCAGGGGATACATGATTGAGCAGTCAACCACCTCAGTACATAAAAAAATTGACAAGAGCTGAAATGGAGGAAAGGCGGTCTAAAAATCCATGTTACAACTGTGATGAATAGTATCGGGCTGGTCATCAGTGCAAAGGGTTGTTTTGGCTTTAAGTGGATGAAGTTGATGATCTAGAGGATACAGAAGAGATGATAGAGGAAGAGCCACCGAAAATATCCTTGCATGCCATTACTAGGCAGAAATCGCCCAAAACCATAGAAGTGAGAGCTCAGGTCTTCAATCAAGAACTCGTGGGACAAGTGGATTCAGGGAGTACCCACAATTTCTCAGCTTAACTGTGGCTCAACACCTGTAGTTACAAATTCTTCCACATCCGACAGCCACAGTCTCAATGGCCAATGGGGAGAAGGTTCCTAGCTACAGAATCAACAAGGTGGTAAATTTTTCTATTGGCACTACTTTATTTCATGCTGAATTTTTTGTCATTCTTTTGGCTGGTTTTGATATGGTGTTGGGAATTAAATGGTTACAAACCTTAGGACCCACTCTGTGGGACTTCTTTGCGTTAACAATGAGTTTTGTCTTGCGCAGTAGCCAAGTACTTCTACAAGAAAGTCAAGTGGACAAACAACAACACATACATTCTCTGACTGCCCAGGATAATTTAGATAACACTATTGATACTCTTATTGATGAGTTCTCCGACCTTTTCTATGACCCTACAGGGCTCCCTCCCTTGAGACACTGTGATCACCGGATATTTTTGAAACTAGGGTCTGATGTGGTAGTTGTTCGACTGTATCGGTATCCTCACCTCCAGAAAGATGAGATCGAGAGATAGTGCCAAGCGGTGCTACAATAGGGCCTTATTCGCAGCAGCAGGTCCCCATTCTCTTCACCCATCTTGCTCATGAAGAAACATGATGAGACATGGCACTTTTGTGTTGATTATTGGGAATTAAACGCACAGACAGTGAAAGATAAGTTTTCAATTCCGGTCGTGGAAGAGCTCATCGATGAGTTACATGGATCGTGGGTCTTTACCAAATTGGACTTACGGTCTGGATATCACCAGGTTCGCATGCATCCCTCAGACATTAAAAAAATAGCATTCTGCACACATCACGCCCACTTTGAATTTGTGGTCATGCCATTCAGGTTGTCAAATGCTCTCTCCACTTTCCAGGTGCTAATGAAAGAGGTATTTAGCTCTTACCTTCGAAAATTTGTACTTGTGTTTTTTATGATATACTCATATATAGCAAGTCTCGAGAAGATCATGTAGCACATTTGAGGATTGTGTGTGAATTATTACGAGCACATCAGTTGTATTTGAAGAAATCCAAATGCTCCTTTGGGGCATCTTATGTTGCTTACCTTGGCCACATTATCTCACATGAGGGGGTAACAGTGGATCCCGAGAAGATTCAGGTCATTCGTGAGTGGCCTCAGCCTTAGTCTTGATTAGCATTACACGGGTTCTTGGGTCTAGTAGGCTATTACCAAAAATTTATTCGGAATTACGGTCAATTGGCAGCACCTTTAACAAACCTCCTCAAAAAGAATTCCTTTCAGTGGACTGGGGAGGCCACACAGGCCTTTGAGGTACTTAAAGGTGCTCTTGCATCTACACCTATTTTACAGCTTCCGAATTTTGAATACTTATTTGTGGGGGAATGTGACGCTTTTGATGGGGGCATTGGGGCCATGTTACAGCAGCACTCACTCCCCATTTCTTATTTCAGTCGACAGTTGGTAGCTCGTTATTAGAAATTGGTTGCATATGAACGAGAGTTAATGAGGTTGGCCAAGGCGGTCCAACACTGGAGGCCTTACTTATGGGGTCGTACTTTTCTTATTCGTACTGATCATTATAGTCTCAAGTTCTTACTTGAGCAGCGTCTCACTACTTCACCACAGCAACATTGGATCAGTAAGTTGATAGGCTTCGATTTCTCGATGGAGTATTGTGTGAGGAGATTAAACATGGTAGTGGATGCCTTGTCTAGCCATTTTGAATACCAGCAGGTCATTTATGCAGTCAGCCAACCTCGTTTCCTCATCCTCGACATGGTGCAGGATGCACATGTCACACTTCCAGAACTACAGGAGCTGCACAGACAGATTATAGAGGGGAAGATGGATTCTAAGTGGTCAATACAAGATTCACTCATTTGTTATAAACAACGAATTTACCTTCCTCCCACGTCCAAGTTGATTCCAGCCGTTCTCTCGGCTAATCATAATTCAACCCATGAGGGGTTATAGAAAACGTTGCTGCGTATTCGGGCAGATTTCTATTGGTAGGCTATGAAGATCTCCATTGCCACATATGTCTCCACATGTCAGGTATATCAATGAAACAAAATCAAGCATTTGAGTCTCGTGGGTCTTCTACAACCTCTCGCCCTCCCTACTTTGGTATGGGCTGATATTTCAATGGACCTTGTGGAAGGTCTTCGCCTTTCAGCTAGGAAATCAGTTTTGTTCGTGGTGGTGGATCGATTCTCTAAGTATGGTCATTTTATTCCAATGGCTCATCCCTACACAGCAGCTCAAGTGGCCCATACTTTCCTGGAGCATATTGTCCGATTACATGGCATCCCAGAATCTATTGTCAATGATAGGGATGCGGTATTCACGAGCACTTTCTGGAGGAAACTTTTTCGTCTGAGTGGCACAAAATTGAATTTTTTGTCAACATATCATCCTCAGACGGATGGCCAAACCGAGGTGGTTAATCAAACCATCGAAATGTATCTCAGGTGCTTTGTTGGAGATTGACCGAAACAATGGGTTCAGTGGCTACAATGGGCCGAATACTGTTACAATACTTCATTCCAATCGTCCTTGCGTCATCTCCTTTCCGGGTTCTTTATGGGAGGGATCCCCCACGACTTCTCTCTTATACCAGGGGCTCCACCTGCGTGGACACCATTGATGAGACGCTCATGGATCAAGATCAGGTGTTAAAGACTATTACAGACTGTCTACAGCGGGCTCAGGACCGGATGATAAGTGCATACAACAAGGGACACCAGGATGTCTCTTATGAGGTAGGGGATTATGTTTGGTTACACCTACAATAGTACCGGTAGCAGTCCAATGCGGGGCCATCCCGCCAAAAGATCTCCCCTAGGTACTTTGGGCCTTTCGCGACTATTTGGCGCGTAGGGCACATGGCCTATCAACTACAACTACCTGACACGGCAAAGCTGCATGATGTGTTTCATGTCTCACTCTTGAAACCACACAAGGGGTCGCCACCTACTTCCCCTCCAGTCGACAAGGGCCACGTCATTCTGACACCCTACGCGGTGTTACGAGTGCGTTTGACCGATGATCAGTGGGACAGTCTCGTGTAGGGGACCACTACAAACCCAGAAGCAGCTACATGGGAGCGGTTAGAAACCTTCAAACAGGTCTATCCAGCTTACGAGCTTCAGGACAAGATTTTTCTCCAAGGGGAGGCAGATGTTATAGACTTAATAGCACACCAAGTCACTCAGAGGAGGAGACAATGACTCACCGAGTCATCTAATTTAAATTTCATTCTTTATGTTGCTTTTAGTTAAATTTTCATTGATTATGTCATAAGCTTGGACATAGGGGTATAGTTGGGATTTATAGCCCTAAACTATCATGACGTGAAATACCCTATTTAAGGGTTAAAGAAAGGGAAATAAAGTAAGTTTGGAGTTAGGTTAATTTAGAGTAAGGAGGTTCCCTTGACGAGATCCTAGCTTTGGCCCTTGACGTGCATTGTTCTCATGGTGAATTCGGTATCTAGAGGGATCTTGAGAGAAGAAGAACCCTACCTCTTTCACGGAACAATAGGAAGAGGAGGAGGGTTTTGCGTGAATCCTTGCAACAAGGAGGAGGCTTTCAGATTGCTGGATTGGTGTGCACTTCAAGAGGTAGTTCTAAACCCCTTTCCGAATATAGAAGGGTTAGAGTTTGTCTTCTTTTACGTATATGATCAGTCATGGTAGAGAAACCCTACCTCTTGACGTGAATCATAAAAGAGGGGTTTCATACGTGGGGTCTCAAACAGTCCATTGATTCTGTGGTTTCATCTATAATTAAGAAAAGGAAACTCCTTGTCAAGCATAACGAGGAAAGAGAGGGAGAAGGGAGTTCTTTTCACAATTGCGTGATAAAAAATCATCATATAGTGTTGGATTCATCAGTACCTCACCGAGTTACTAGATCCATGGCTAGGGACCATAACAGTGAGCCACAAGCTTGCGTATCCTTCACTCTTTCATCTACCTATTCCTTGCATTTCATATAATCAAGCTCCTAAACATTCTCATTGTGCTATAAAAAGATGGATTCTTGGATCTCTCAAGGAGAAGGTACTCTCCAAGTAAAGGTTGTAATTTTTTGTTTTAAATTTGTGAAAGGTTCCTCTAGAACCTATTCAATCTAGATATGTTGAATTTAGGACCCCATTAATAATATCTCAAGCAAGGGGAGAGAAAAAAAAAGAGAGAAAGAAAGAAGAGCTCTTGGGTAGAGAGAAGGGAAGGAGGAAAAAAAGGGGAGAGAGAAAAAAAAAAAAGAGAAAGAAAGAAGAGCTCTTGGGTAGAGAGAAGGAAAGAAGGAGAAAAATAAAGAGACTTCAAGAGGGCGAGCTTTACACAAGAATAAGAGAAGAGGAGAGCTTGATTGAATGCTTCAACCAAGGCCCCCTATTTATACTATTTCCAATACATAATTAGGGAAACTCCTTAATCAATTAGGATTCCTACTTTCCCTTATAATACATCAATCTAAGGAAGATAAATCAATCATATAAATCAAGGAAGATCTTCAAATCCTTCCAACTCATGTTGGGAAAGATACAACTTGTGGTATTTTTTTGGGTCCCACTTGATCCTCAAATCTTCCAATAAATTCCAGCTCATTCCATCTCAAGTGATGACTCCTCTTGGCTGACGTCCTCATGGTGGGTCCCACCAGCTCGTGCAACCATGGTGGGTTCCATATTGTAACACTCCCCCTCAAGCTGGGGGTGAGAAAACATCGGAGATGCCCAGCTTGCTATAGAAGGTGGACAAAATTTAATGAGTGACTGGTTTGGTGAGAATGTCTGCAACCTGGTTCTGTGAAGATATATGCTTGAAAGATAAGATGGCCGTAGTGAATTTTTCTCGTATGAAGTGGTAGTCTACTTCAATAAACTTTGTTATCTCATGGAAGACTAGATTCGATGTGATGTGTATTGCGGCCTAATTATCGCAATTTAGGTCCGTAGGAGCTTCTTTGTAGAATCCCTGTTTAGTAAGAAGAGATATGATCCATAGGAATTTACTGACCGTGTGTGTCATGGCTCTGTATTCTACTTCTGCACTAGACCGTGCAACGACATTTTATTTTTTTCTTCTCCATGTAACCAAGTTCCCTTCAACCATCGTACAATATCCCAAAGTAGATTTTCTATCATCCGTGGATCCGGCCCAATCTGCATCTGAGAATCCTTCGATGTTGAAGTAACCATGATTTTTATAGAAAAACCCTCTTCTCGGTGTTCCTATCAGGTATCCTAATATCCTTTCTAGAGCTTGGAAATGACTGAGTTGTGGGTTGTGCATTTATTGACTTGCCACACTGACAGCATATGAAATATCTAGCCCCGTTATGTAGAGGCAAATAAGATTTTCCACCAATCTTTGATATTTTTCGATATCTACCTCTTCACTAGTACCTACACATAATTTTGCATTTGAGTCCATAGGATTTTTTGTTGGGCTGCATCCCATCATTCCGGTCTCCTCCAATAGGTCAAGGACATACTTCCTTTGAGATAATATAACTTCATGTCTGGATTGTAGTACTTCAATACCCAGAAAATATTTAGCAGCCCGAGATTCTTTGTCTTGAATTCAGTACATATCCTTTCTTTTGTTTTCTGAATGCCCTCGGGATCACTACTGGTTATAATAATATCATCAACATATACTTCCAGAATCACCTTACCCTTCGGTGTGTTTTTAATAATACGGAGTGATCTTCAGAGCATCTGTGAAATCCGGCCTGTGTGAGTGTTTGGCTAAAGTTTTCATACCATGCACGAAGAGACTGTTTTAGACCATAAAGAGACTTTTTTAGTCGACATACGGACTACCCCTTGTTATGAACTCAATAACATGTCGAGTCATGCAGAGGCATAGTGGTTAGTCATTTAGTATTAAGTTAAGTTTTTTTCTTTCAATTTATTTTTACTTTATTTTTATTTCACTTGAAGAGTTAATATGTCATAGGGGAATTATTGTAATATTTTATCTTGAACCTTCTTAGCGTGAACCGTACTTAAGGGTGAAATAAATGAGAAAGGGTAAGTTTTGATTTAGAGTAAACAAGGGTTTTGAGTTCTCCTAAACGAGCTCAGGGGTGTGCATTCTCCTTAATGAACCTAGGGTTTTCAAGCTTCCCTTCGGCTTGATTATTCTCTTCTCTTCTTCTTCCCTACTAATCACCGTGTGAGATCTAGGGTCGTAACTACTGGTATTAGATCAGGGTAATATGCGGGATACCAGCAAGGGTGAGTTAAGAGAGTTATTGATCAGAGGGCAGAATGCGCACGCAGAGGCACAAGCAAAAAATGAGTAAAGTTTTGTTCAAATCATGCAACAGTTGGATCAAATCCCAACTCTTAACCAGCAACTCGACAGACTCAAAAGGGAAAAATGCATGATGATATACGTCCGTCTTCCATTAAAATGTCTGAGGAAGGGGCCGCAATCAAGATGTATTTTCCCAAGACGGTAGAGAGAAATCTAGAGCAAAAGTCTCGAGCATGGAAATCCGAAATCGAGGACCTTGGAAATCCGAACTTGGAGTCTATTGTATTGTCAAACCAAGAGGAACTAGGAGGACTGTTTGTCGTTCAACCTCAAGGTTCTTCAAAACAGCCCCATTCTGGTTCTTCGGTCATCGACGAGCGCCAACCCTATTCTAATTTGTTATAATGTGGGACCCACCATGGTTTCATGAGCTAACCCACCATGAGGACGTGAGAAGCCAAGATGAGTCAACACACAAGCTAGCATGAGTTGGATGACGAGCTAGAATAAGTTGGAAGAATTGAAGATTTAGTGGGACCCACAAAGATACCACAAGCTGGCATCTTTGTCCATGAGCTGGAATATCTAATGGGACCCACAGGAATATAGCATGAGCTAGCCTTGTCAGCCTAGCCAACTCGGGAAGAAAGAATTGGGAAAGTTAGTTTTTGGGTAAGTTAGAATTTGGGTAAGTTAGAAATTGAGTAAGTTCTAAATTGAGTTGAATTATAGTTGGAAAGTGTACATATATTATATCACTCCTCCACTATAAATAGAGGAGCTTGTATTCAATAAAAATCAATCCAAAAGCAAGGATTTCACTTCTCTTTTCTCATTCACGTGCAGCTCCTCTCTTCTCCTCTCTTCTCTTTTCTTCTTTTTAGTTTTTTCTTCTTTTCCTCTCTCTACCCGAGAGCTCTTTTTCCCTCTTCTATTTTTCTCTTCTCTCTCCCCTTGCTTGTTTTATTATTCATGGGGTCCTAAACTCAACTTGGTATCAGAGCAACCAATTTAGGATCCCCATGTCAAAGGAATGCTGTAAGAAGATATGGTCATAGAAGGCTCTTAATGAAGCAAGATTGAAGCTCCTGAGATAAGTCTTTTTGTTTATGATATTTTTTACTTATGTTACTAGTTTTTGGATATTAAAAGGATGGTTTAGAGATATTTTTATTCATGTCTTAATCTCATGAAGTGGTGGAAATATTTTTCATCTCGGAATAGAAGAAGTCATCAAGACAGTTTTTTGTCGATTTGAAAATTTTGTTGATTGAGACCAGTTTAGTTTGAAAGTTTTTATAACTCTGTGGGAACGAGAATCCTAGATAAAGAAGAATGATATTGAGCCTTTTTTGAGTGATTATTTGGAAGAAAAATTCAGAAATATGATTATTGAGCCTTTATGCTAAAGTTCCTCCATTAGTTGTTTTGGTTAAAGACTGTACTTGGTTTTTAACTAGTTGATTGAAGATTTTTTTTTTTTTCCTATTATGGCTGAAGAATACATAGGTCACAAGAGTGATATACTCAAGATTACCATTGTACCCTTACGAGGGGTATCGAATTTTATGAGTTGGTCCACATCGGTTCGCCAATTTCTTATAACAAAAAACCTCCATGGTTATCTCACCACCCGTGGACCACCTATTGATGAAGATGATATTTTTTAAAAGTGGTTGAAGAATGATACTTTGGTGATTAGTTGGCTAATAAGCAGTATGGAAGAACATGTCTCCAATAATGTTATTTATCTTGATACGGCTAAACAAATTTCGGAGACATGTACTATGTTGTATTCTAGTTTCAATAATTTACACAGGCATATGATATTCTCCAAAGAATGTTTACCACTAAGCAAGGAGATAATATCCATGAATATTTGGCTCAATTTAGAGGGCTTCTTCAAGAATGGAAAATTTCCCAGCCTACATCCACGGATATCTCTGTCCAAAACAAACAAAAAGAAGCCTTAGTCACAGCCATATGTCTTGCCAACACCAAACCGTATCTTGAAGTTGCTAAGAGTCAACTTCTTAGCTCTTCCGCAATCCCCACAATTAATGATGTATGTGCCACATTACTTTTCCTTCTAGACACTTCTTCATCTACTCCTACAATACCATCCGCTATGTACTCCGAGCATAGGGGACCATCATTTGACCATGGCCGAGGTCGTGGTGCTATTTTGGAGGACTAGGAAGAGGTGGAAGGAATGGGTATGGGAGAGCAGATTGGAAAGAATGCACTGTGTGGGAAATCTGGCCACACTATGGAAATGTGCTATTCAAACAAAGAATGCATTAAGTGTGGGAAACCTGGCCACACTATTGATCCGTGCTTCTCAGACAAGAAATGCAACTTCTGCGAAAGATATGGCCACATTGCAAAGATATGCAATAAGAAGGCTAATCAAGCCTTATTAAGTGCTACAAAGGAGGAACTGACTACCACATCAATAGAACAGAAAACCCTTAATAGTGATGAGAATGAGCTATTTCAAAAAATGAAAACACTATTGGGTTCTATTCCAAGCTCATCCTCCACTGCTGCTACTACCACCTCTTCTGGTATGCTATCTATCTACCTCCTCTTCATCCTAGATAATTGACTCAGGGGCCTCCGAGCATCTCATAGGTAACAAAAATTTACTACACTCATTGTCTCCTTGTTTGTCACAAAAATTTGTTACCATAGCTGACGGTTCACAAACTAAAGTTCTAGGGAAAAGTTTCACTTCGATTACACCACCACTTCCACTCACTGATATTATTTTTATTCCTACCTTCCCTTTAAATCTTGTATCGGTTAGTCAGCTCACTAAACATTTTAATTTCTCTATCACCTTCTCACCCACTTCATGTGTTTTTGAGGACCTCATAACCAAGCAAGTGATTGGTGGAGGCCGTTAACAAGGGGGACTCTACTACCTAGATGTGCCAAAAATAAATACCATTTCCACAAGTGAAACTGACACTAGTTTATGGCACAATCGGTTGGGACATCCGTCTGCACAATCTCTTCATCATATCTTTCCTACCCTTAAAGCAAGGTCAAAGTTTCAATGTGAAGTCTGTCAAATGAGTAAACATCAAAGGTCCACATACTCACCTCGTTTAGAGGTTAAAAGTGCCACTCTATTTTCCTTAATTCATACTGATGTATGGGGACCCTTGAGTGTCCCAAATATTTCTCAAGTCAAGTATTTTATAACATTTATTAATAATTTTACTCGTACCACTTGGTTATTTGTATTTAAAGAACATTCTGAAATACCATTTATTTTTAAATTGTTTCATGCTATGGTACTCACTCAGTTTGGTAAAAAAATTCAAATACTTAGGTCGGATAATGCCAAGGAATACATCTCCAAAGACCTAGACTCTTTTTGTCAAGAAAATGGCATTATTCATCAAACATCATCTGCCTACACCCCTCAAAAAAATGGTGTAGCTGAACGGAAAAATCATCATATTCTTGAGGTAGCTCGCGGTTTACTATATGCCATGAAAGTTTCATACTTTTATTGGCCGCATGCTTTCTTATAAACCGATTACCATCTTTCGTTCTTGGTAACAAATTCCCTTACTCTCTATTATTACCTCATGATGATCCTTTTTCACTGCCATTGAAAGTATTTGGGTGTCAATGTTTTGTTCATGTTTCCTCCCCAACACATAGTAAACTTGATCCAAAAGCTATCAAGTGTATCTTTCTCGAATACTCTCGCACCCTAAACGGTTATGTTTGCTATAATCCCACTCTTCAGCATTTACTTGTGTCCCGGGATGTCACATTTTTTTTAAAAATCTCCATATTATTCTGACAATGCTCCTCCAGGTCTATCTTCAGTACCAGGTTTATCTCGGCTGGTAGTACCATGCTACAGAAATAACTCAACCCTAGAAACATTGGCTGACACCTCACCTACTGAGTTTACAGATCCCCCTGAGGTAAGTCCATCTTCTCTAGTTATTTTTGGCCCACAATATGATACTCGTCCTATTGCCCTCTGAAAAGAACCCCAATCGTGCACCATGCCCTCTACTTCTCATCCCATTACAAATTTTGTGTCTCATCACTGTCTCTCCCCAGTATTATGTCAATTTCTCTCAGCTATTTCCTTCATGTCTGTACCACAGTCTTATTAGGAGGCTCTC
Source organism: Aristolochia californica (assembly GCF_029961685.1). Classification (NCBI taxonomy): domain Eukaryota; kingdom Viridiplantae; phylum Streptophyta; class Magnoliopsida; order Piperales; family Aristolochiaceae; genus Aristolochia; species Aristolochia californica. The sequence goes on along the minus strand of NW_027182290.1, from coordinate 26,626,760 downwards.
AAACATCTAGGGTGGAAGGCGGAAATGGATGAAGAAATGCAGACACTTTATGAAAATTAGACATGGGCTCTAGTCCCACTTCCATAAGAGAAGAAATTCATCGGTTGCAAATGGGTGTATACTGTGAAACACAATCTAGATGGGTCCGTGGCTTGGCTGAATGATCGCCTCGTTGATAAAGGTTATACACAATGTTATGGCATTGATTATGAGGAAACCTTCTCTCCAATGGAAAAAATGAACTCAGTACGTGTGTTATTATCTTTGGCAACTAACTCTTCCTGGAAGGTATATCAACTTGATGTCAAGAATGCCTTTCTGAATGGGGATATCATAGAGGAAATTTATATGCAGCAACCACCTGGGTATGTGGTTGAGGGGGAGTCCATATGTCAACTCAAAAAATCTTTTTATGGTCTGAAACAGTCTCCTCGTTCATCGTTTGAAAATTTTAGCCAAGCACTCATACGCGCCAGATTTCACAGATGCTCTGGAGATCACTCAATATTTATTAAAGACACACCGAAGGGCAAGGTGATTTTGGTAGTATATGTTGATGATGTCATTATAACCGCTAGTGATCCCGAGGGCATCCAGACAATAAAAGAAAGGATATGTGCTGAATTCAATACAAAGGATCTCGGACTACTCAAATATTTTCTGGGCATTGAAGTACTATAATCCAGGCATGGAATTATATTATCTCAAAGGAAGTATGCCCTTGACCTATTGGAGGAGACCAGAATGATGGGATGCAGACCAGTAGAAACTCCTATGGATGCAAATACAAAATTATGTGCTAGTACTGGAGAAGATGTAGATGTTAGAAATATCAAAGATTGGTGGGAAAACTTATTTACCTTTGCGGAACGAAGCCAGATATTTCTTGTGCAATCAATGTGGTAAGTAAATATATGCACACCACACAACTCAGTCATTAGCAAGCTCTAGAAAGGATATTGCGATATCTGAATGGAGCACTAGGAAGAGGGCTCCTCTATAAAAATCATGGCCACTTCCACATCAAAGGCTTCTCATATGCGGACTGGGCCGGATCCCCGAATGATAGAAAATCTACTTCAAGATATTGTACAATGGTTGGAGGGAACTTGGTTACATGAAGAAGCAAGAAACAAAATTTAGTTGCACGGTCCAATGCAGAAGCAGAATACAGAGCCATGGCACACACGGTCAGTGAACTTCTATGGATCAAATCTCTTCTTACTGAACTGGGATTCTACAACGAAGCTCTTACAACCATACATATCACATCCAATCCAGTCTTTCATGAGAGGAGAAAGCATATTGAAGTAGACTGCCACTTCATACAAGAAAATTTCCAATCTAGCATATTATCTCTCAAGTATATATCTACACAGAGCCAAGTTGCAGACATTCTCATCAAACTTGTCACTCAGAAAATTTTGCCCACCATCTACAGCAAGCTAGGCATTTATGATGTTTTCTCACCCTCAACTTGAGGGGGAGAGTTACAATGTGGTATCTACCATGGTTGCATGAGCTGGTGGGACCCACCATGAGGAGGTGAGAAGCCAAAATGAGTCAACACCCAAGCTGGCATGAGTTGTATGACGAGATGGAATAAGTTGGTAGAATTGAAGATTTAGTGGGACCCATAAAAATACCACGAGCTGGTATCTTTGTCCCATGAGCTAGAAGATCTAATAGGACCCACAGGAATATAGCATGAGCTGGCATCCTCAACCTAGCCAACTCGTGAAGAAGGAATTGGGAAAGTTAGTTTTTGGATAAGTTAGAATTTGGGTAAGTTAGAAATTGAGTAAGTTCTAAATTGAGTTGAATTAGTTGGAAAGTGTACATAAATTATATCACTCCTCCACTATAAATAGAGGAGCTTGTATTCAAGAAAAATGAATCCAAAAGTAAGAAGTTCTCTCCTCTTTTTCTCATTCACGTGCAGATCCTCTCTTCTCTTCTCTTATTTTCTCTTCTCTTCTCTTCTCTTCTCTTTAGTTTTTTCTTCTTCTCCTCTCTCTACCTGAGAGCTCTTTTTCCCTCTTCTCTTTTCTCTTCTCTCTCCCCTTGCTTGATTTATTATTCATAGGGTCCTAAACTCAACATAAATTTCAGCTACGACTTGCAGTTGTTCGCCATCATAAAAATGTGAGGCCACGATGTGCTGCTGTTCACTGTCGAAAAAAGGTCAGGTTGGCTTTGGCGGAAGAAGAGACTTTAGGACTCTCACTCTCAGTCTAGGCATCCCAGAGAGAAACCAACTTGAATGATTTTTGGGGTAAGTTTCTGAGACGAATTTCTCCAAATTTTCTCTTGTCCTTTTTCAAGTCCCTCTATGTTTTACGAAAACCCTCAACAATGGTGTTGGGGGTGTTCATTTGGACAGAGAAGCAGAAAGATTACTTGAATTTTGATGAAGTTTAGGCTTTAGTGTCTGAAATTCGAGATGAGGATTTTGTTTTGACAATTCCTATTTTTAATTCTAAGCTTAGGAGTTTGGGTATTCTGGGAATGTAGAGAAATTGCTATGGGTGATGTATTATTATATTGTTATTGATGAAAACATAATCAATTTCTGGGCGGAGACTGAATAGGTTATATTTGATGTAGTTTTACGTGGGCATATTGATTTATGTCTGATCCATGGCCATCAATTTCCAGTGGAGCAAAAGAACTAGTAAAAAAGATGATGAGAGCAGATCCTAGAGAATGATACTCTACAATTGAAGTTCTAAATCATCCATGGGTTCGTGAGGGTGGTGATGCACCTGACAAACCAATTGATAGTGCAGTTTCAAATGGAATGAAGCAATTTAGGGCAATGAATAAGCTTCAAAAAGTTGCCTTAAAGGTAATTGCTGAGAATCTTTCTGAGGAAGAAATCATGATCTTGAAAGAGATGTTCAAATCTATGGATACAGATAACAATGGAACAATCTCTTTTGAAGAATTGAAAAGTGGTCTGCCAAAATTGGTGACTAAGCTTTCAAAATCTGAAGTTAGGCAACTGATAGAAGTAGCTGATGTGGATGGTAATGGTACAGTTGATTATATTGAATTCATAACATCAATGATGCACCTGAATAGAGTGGAAAAAGAAGATCACTTGTATACTGCTTTTGAATATTTTGACAAGACATGAGTGAATCCAAGGAGGAGCCTGCTGGTTTTGCAGCACATGGGTTATGCAGAGATCCACCTAGTGTTGGGGGTGATGTAGCCTGCCAGATATATGTTGAAATGCTCAGAAGGATTCAGACAAGTGTTGGGTGCAGGTTTGAAATGGTGCCAATTGATATGGGAGGTGCAATTGAAATGTTGTCTGTTGTCAAAATAAATAATTTGGGTACTGCCAGTGGAACATTAGAGCCTACAGTCAATTTTTTTTTTCAGCACTACACACTATTCTAGCAGTATTAAGGGTCACTCTGTTCCAGTAGTATTGAAGGTCAATCTGCCCAATGTTCAGTTAACCAATCTCTTGCAGTGGGCTAATTTTATACTTAATGAAATGCCTACAAAAGAGGTCGAGTCCTGGAATTCTATAATAAGAAGTTATGTTGAAAAAGGGAATGTGATAATTTTTCAAAATTTACACAAAATACACCCAGGCCATTGGATGAACCTGTTTAGGGAGATGGCTAAGTTGGGTTGGGCAGGAGAGGTCAACCAAGTATTTTATAGCATGAACTGGAAAGTCCTACAAGCATGGAATGCTCTCCTTGAGCGTCACTGCAACTTGGGGGAATAGGCACTGGGTTTACAGCCGGATCAATTTACTATAGTGGCTGGATATGTGCCTCAAGGAAGTAGGGACTGGAAGGAGCTGGAAGAGACAACACATTTCAGTCCTCCATTCTGTGATACAATGATTTTTGTTGTTGACAACAATAACAAGGGAATTATACCTAGAATAGAAAAATTGGCATAGAGGAGTTTGAGTAGTACCGAGACTCATCTTGGGATGAACTTGGCAGCAGCTGCTAGAATGCCTTCATCCCCCTCCACTGACAATTCAATTACTAATAATACCAACTTGGGTTCTCTAGTTGAACAATGGCATGTTGGTGACACTGCATTGACTTCACTTATGGATGTTATTGAATTTATGGAAAAGAAAAAAATACTTCATTGACTTCATAAACTTATTATAATCAGAGTACATGAACATCTATTTATAATAGAGGAAGGTAGAAGAGTCCAATTACAATAAAACTATCTTTGTCTAAATTACACCCAAACCCTAACACTTAAAGATAAGTCCTAGCATAATTAAATAACTCAATATAGATAAAAGACAAATATAAATCAAACTAGAACTCTTCTAAATATGCCTTTGTGAGTCCTTGATATTCCAACTTATGTGATTAGGATGTCAGCTCATGCTAATCATGGTGGGTCCTACTTCTTATTGGCTTGGGCCCATCTTGTGGCCCTCTTTAGTCGTGTGGCCCATCTTATAATACTCTTAGATATGTTGGCATTCCTTGGTCGTGTGGGCTTGGGCCCTATCTTTCAACACTCCCCCTCAAGCTGGGGGTTAGAGAACATCAATAACTCCCAATTTGTTGCAAATGATGTATAGAATCTTTTTGTATAAAATGGCAGTCCTCCAACCTTCCAACACTCCCCCTCATGTTGGTGCTCTCTTCCATGAGACCCGGCTGAACAATTCAAAGGGGTATAACATACATGTAATAATAAGTTCCTCCGTCATGGTGTCCCAACCATTGACATTTGATATTTTTTACAGGGTATTAAGTTCCTCCGTAATGGAATTCCAACCATTGACACTTGATATTTTTGACAGGATATTAAGTTCCTCTATGATGGAATCCCAACCATTGACACTTGATATTTTTTACGAGGTATTTAGTTCCTCCATCATGGAATCCCAACCATTGACATTTTTTATATTTTTGATGGGGACAAATAAATAATGGTATGAGGAAAGATACTGAGACCACCTTTTCTTCAATAATAATGTCTCGTCCAAAGGGACATAATAGCAACAACTGTAATGTAACACGACCATCTTCCAACACATATAACATGAACCAAAATAATAATCCTTGTTGAAGGACCCATGAAATAATCATAATCCGATATAAATATTTTTTCTTAGATTCATAAGCTTCATCTTTTGTGCTCCCCCTTTCTTGAATATTTTGGTCACATAAAACTTATCCACAACATATGGAATAAAATACTTCTTCGTTGTACTTCTTCTACTTCTCCCCCTCAAGCTGGGAGGTAAAAGCAGTGATCCCAGCTTGAACCAAATATCATAGATGTAGTCATAAGCCCAAAAAATAGAGATACATAGATAAGCCCTCAAACCAGGGAGAAGTGAGATATTTTCCTGATATATCAACTCAAAAAGTAATGCAAAACAATGGGCTTAAATTTGAATTTTTCAATACAACTGCATACCAACATGACCTTTGATTCTTCCAATGCGAATATATCTTTAAATATAGATCAAATTGACATAAAATTTTCTTCATCTGAAACTATAATTAAATAGATTTCCTCCAAGTATAAATTCTCTTCATAAAATATAATTTTTAGAAGATAAATAATTTGATATATTTATGTCTCTATCATATTGCCGAACTAAGTATTGTTTCTCCCTTTTTTCCAAAATGACCATTGACTCTTCCAAGACCAATGTCTCCTTATAAAAAAATCATACCGAGAATTGGTTGAATAGGTAATAAAATAGACTTACATATATTTCTTTTGATATATAATTCTCCATATAAATCCTCTTTTTTTATAGTATAAAATACCTCAGAAGTTGAAGTTTTTTGCTGTTGCTCGAACCTCTTTTGCAATCTAACCTTTGCTGATTCAAATATAGATTTCTCTTTGTAAATAACTTAGATAAAAAATTGGTTGACTAGGTAAAAGAATAGAATTAAAGATATTTCTTTGGATATATATTTATTCATATAAATTCTAGTTCTTGATAGCATAAAATACCTTGGAATCAGAAGCTTGTTGTTGTTGCTCGAACCTTTTTGCAAACTAACTTTTGCTCATTCAAATATTGATATCTCTGTAGATAACTTCAATTGGAAAAAATAATTTGAAATTAGACTCAAATATATTTCCGTAAATATATAATTTGAAATATTAAAATCTAATTATAGTGGTAAAAAAAGTAAAGCAAACTATGGGTGCAGGCACAAAAAAAAAACTACGAACCTAGACTTAGTGTTTAGGGTTTAGAGAAAAGGATCTTATTATCTCTATGGGTTGACCTAGTCAACTCACAAAACCCGCTCTGTACCATGTTGAATTTATGAAAAAGAAAAAAATACTTCATTGACTTCATAAACATTTATAATCAAAGTACATGAACCTCTATTTATAATAGAGGAAGGTAGTAGAATCCAATTACAATAAAACTACCTTTGTGCCAATTACACCCAAACTCTAACACTTAAAGATAAGTCCTATCATAATTAAATAACTCAATATAGATAAAAGACAAATATACCTCAAACTAGAACTCTTCTAGGACGTGACTATAAGATAAAGATGCTTTTGTGAGTCCTTCTTGATCTTCCAACTTATGTGATAAGCATGCCAACTCGTGGTAATCATGGTGGGTCCTACTTCTTATGGGTTTGGGCCAATATTGTGGCATTCTTTGGTCGTGTGGCTCATCTTATAATACTCTTAGATATGTGGGCTTTTCTTGTTCGTGTGGGTTTGGACCCTATCTTTCAATAGATGTGGAGAGGAGACACGGTAAGTTCCAGGCTGTTATCAAGAAGGCCATAGCAGCTAATTTCCTGTTTTGCATTATTCATAACCAGCCAATTGCCAATTTTGAGTTGGTTATGCAATGGAAGATTGTAAAGTTGATTTATCATGCCATCTTCTCTAATCTATATGCATCAAGGTATTCATGGGATAATAGCTCACTGGTTAGGAAATTCCTGAGAGAATATGGGTTAGAGAAGCCACCAGGCTATATGATAGGAATCCTGAAAATTGAGATGGACGATAGAGCTATAATTTGGAGAGTTACTGGTACCATTAATTCTGCTCATGGGTATGACAAATTGGTAGAGAGGATTGAACAAATTTCTTCTAGTGTTGTTGTCATAGAGAGAGTGGTGAGGTTGAGTGCTCGAATTACTTCTAATTTTCATAGTGATGCAATTTCTGGATTTGAGGAACAATTGAATATTTTGGAGTTGTACGATATTGTCCTTTTGACTGTTGTCTACAAACCAGTGCTGAAAATTGAGAGAGTTAGTGCTGCTGAGTCTTCTCAATCCCTTGGGGAGAGTAATAGAACACACAATTTTGGTCCTGATGCTGCTTCTACAATGCTGGCCGAGTTGGTAAATCCTATGCAAGATATCAATAGATTGCAGGACCTTGATTCTGTCATTGAAACTTCACTACAGGAAAATGGTGTTGGCCCTAAGAAGCCACATGCAGCCTCAAAAAAGGTGGTTGCCAGGCTTTCAATCATCATAGTCACACATGACATCTTAGTGAAGCTAGAGAGAGAGACAAAATGTGTAGTTTGCAGAGAGCACTTGGTTATAGATGACAAGATGAGGGAGTTGACTTGCAAGCATTTATTTCACCCAAATTGCCTCAAGCCATGGCTGGATGAGCATAATTCGTGCACGATCTGAAAGCATGCACTACAAACATATGACCATGCATATAAAAGTTGGAAAGCGCGTGAAAAGGAGGTTGACAACGACAGGACAGAAGCAGCAAATAGACTCCAAGGTGGAGAATATATGTTGAATACTATTGGTGCTACTACCATAGTACAAAAAAAATGGTGGAACATTCTGCAAACGGGGGAAACCAATGGAGGTTTTCGGATACCACAATCTCTCCGTCCGGAGTGTTACCTAGCAATGATTACACGGCTTGGATCGTCTAGGGAGTTGATGCGGATGCCACAGATGCTACTTGGGGAGATGTGGCGACATTTCGGCATGCATCCCTACCTTCGAGCTTAGGACAAGCTCTTTCTCCAGGAGGGGTGCAATGTTATGAACTCAATAACATGCCGAGTCATGCAAAGGCGCAGTGGCTGAATCATTTAGTATTAAGTTATTGTTTTTCTTTCAATTTATTTTTACTTTATTTTTATTTCACTTGAAGAGTTAATATGCCACAAGGGCATTATTGTAATATTTTATCTTGAACCTTGTTAGCGTGAACCCTACTTAATTGGTGAAAGAAATGAGAAAGGGTAAGTCTTGATTTAGTAAACAAGGGTTTTTATTTCTCCTAAATGAGCTCGAGGGTGTGTGTTCTCCTTAATGAACCTAGGGTTTTCAAGCTTCACTTCGGCTTGATTCTTCCCTTCTCTTCTTCTTCCCTATGAATCACCGTGTGAGATTTGGGATAGTAACACTATTATGCACGCAATAAAATTATTATTTTAGTTGTTTTTCTTGAATTTACTTTATTTTATTTCAGTTTTAGGTCACAGGGGTATTTTTGGAATTATTTATTCATAGGATATTTTTGGAATATTTTATTCATAGGGATATTTTTGTAATATTTTATTAAAACCTAAAAGGGTGAACCCTATTCAAGGGGTAAGAGTAATGAGAAAAAGAGGATTGAAGTATTAAAAATTAGGTTAAATCTAGCATAAAGAGGCTTAGAGTTCTCCTCAACGAGCTCTAGGGTTTTCAAGCTTCCCTTAGGCTTGATCTTTCGATCTTCGTCTCCCCCATGTCTTCCTACTATCCCTACAGTAATGCCTGGAAGACCCGTAACCCGTGGCAGACCCCAGATCCTCCCAAAGAATCCTTGTGTCAGATCCAAGACCGTAACAACTGGTATCAGAGCGGGAACACAATGGGTTATTCTTTATCCCAAAAAGAAATTATTATTCTGGACGAGGTACGCGATACAATGGAAAAATTATGCAAAGAACTGGGAGAAATTCGAGCATGGTATGAATATTCCATTGAACGTTAGGCAAGGGACCACGTGCTCCCGCAGAAAAGGTCATACGACCTGAAATCTCCGAGCAAGGTGTACGCACACAAGGGAAAGCAGCAGAAGTTGTCTCATCAGAAAAATTAAAAATTTTGTTATGTTTACCGGTCGAAGTCCCTGAGGAAAATTTGGGGAAATCGACGACAGAGGGGAATGCTGCCAAAATCCCATCGGTAAGTGTTGATTTGGGTTCGACCTCAAAAAATCGCTCCTCCCAGCCAGCAGAATGTCTTCCAAAACAGCAGACGAAAAAATCCCACTCTGACTCTGTCTCACCGAATCAGTTCATTCATCCCTCCACTATCTCAGAAAATATACAAGCAGCGAAGCCACAAAGCGCTGCTACTTATCACCGGAAACAGAGGAAGAGGCGTCTTCGGAAACATGTCCGGTGGGATGTGACTTCCAGCCACAACCTCCCACTAGCAATCGACTTCTCGGCAGACCAAAGCATACCCAAGTTCCAAATTTAGGGGGGTAAGTGTCTCGAAAAAAAAATTTTGAGGGGCTTTGCTTTTCTGTGGATGAGCACAGTACTTGTGCGAATGTGAGTTGTCCAATTGACGTTGTGGGGTTTAAATTTTTGGATCCCGTGTATGCTGTTCGACCATGAAATTTTTGTTGGAGGTTGTTTTCTTTCTATATGGCTGAGACCAGCAGCCATGCGCCTTTTTTCAATTTCTGTTGCAAGTAGGGATGCAAGACCTATTTCATATTCTTTGTTGAAGGGAGATAGAATTCTTTTGGGTAGTCAATTTGACAACGGGGTGCTGGCATTTTGTTTGTGGAGGAATTATATCCATTTTGCTGGGACGAATTATTTAGTTGTGGATATACACCACATCAAAGTGGCAATTTTTGGTCATTGTTCCAACAGTAACAGACCCTTTAAAAATATTGTGTTAATTTTTTTGGATGAATTGTATGATGCTCGTCCACTGTTAGTCAAAATTATTCAACCAGTGCCTGTTGGTGATAAACTTTTGTTGGGTATCCAGAGCAGGGTTGAGATAATTCTGTGAATGAATTGTTTTTCTATTGATGGGACCAGCAGTAGTGAGTTTGTTCTTGATCTCCTTGACAATGTTGGGCTTAATTCTTGGATGCATCAAATGCCTGGTATGGTGCTTAGAACAGACAATGAGATGTTCAAGAACAACATGCAAAACTTCACCACTTTGATAGTGAACATGGTGAAGTAGGAACAGTTGTTCGTTTCACAAGGAGGTCCCATCATTCTCGCTCAGATTGAGAATGAATACAGAAATGTTCAGACATACTACGGAGAAACTGGGAAGAAGTATCTTCAGTGGTGTGCATCCAGGGCTAACTCCTTCGATATAGGCATCCCATGGATTATGTGCCAGCAAGCAGATGCTGGTGTTCCAATGATCAACACTTGCAATGGATGGAATTGTGACAACTTCACTCTGAAGATGTGGACTGAGAAGTTGACTGGCTGGTTCAAGGCTTGGGGAGAGCATGACCCACACAGGAGGGCGGCAGATGTGGCCTTCGTTGTGGTAAGGTTCTTCTAGACTGGTGGGGTCTTCCAAAACTATTACATGTACCATGGTGGCACAAACTTTGGGCGAACAGCAGGAGGTCCATATATCTCCACATCCTATGACTATGGTGCACCCCTTGATGAATACGGTCACTTGAATCAGCCTATATGGGGTCACTTGAAGCAACTTCATGCAGTCATTCCGTCCAGGGAGAGAGTTCTCACTCACGGTGATAATGTAACCACTGACATGGGCAATGGAGTTGCTGCCATTGTGTCCATTGAAGAAGGTTCTTTTGTGGCTTTCTTGTGCAAGGTGAACACCACAACTGATGCCACCATCACTTTCCATGGAAACCAATACTTGGTACCTGCATGGTCTGTTAGCATTTTGCCCGATTGCTCCGTAGAAGTATACAACACAGCAAAGGTAAGCACTCCAACTTCAGTAAAGGTCAAGCAGCCTAACATGGCAACGGATCAGCCTGAGCAATTGAGGTGGGTGTGGAGACCTGAACGTCTAGCTAAGGTTCTTAAAGGCTGGGCTGGCCATGATTCTTTCAAGACCTCTCGTCTCATTGACCAAATCACAGTCACCGAAGATGTCAGTGACTATTTGTGGTACATGACTCCTGTGCGGATTGATAAGAGCAATCCAATCTTCAACAACGAAGTGACACTGAGGGTGACCTCCAGTGGACATGTCTTGCATGCATTCTTCAATGGAAAAATTGTTGGTTCTCAGTATGGACTTGCGTATGGCAAATACGACTTTGTTTTCAAGGCCCCAAATGTTAGTGCTGGGAATGGCATGTCGGGAGGTGAGCTTGGAAGAATTTCTGCACGGGCAAGTAAGGAGAAATGTCTAAAGGGTTCGTTTGAAAATGTTGTTGCAACTCCCATGGAAGTTTCTCCAACAATATCTGCAAAGAAGAGTAAGAGGGAAGCAGAGGCAGCACTTGAGAAACAGGTTACTGCCAAAAAGCATAAATGAGAAGTAGAGGCTGCAATTCAGGTGCAGAAGGGTAGCCAGAAAGGAAAACCTGTTTTTGAAGTTGTGCCTAAAACGAAGCAAGAGACAAGTAGATTAGAGGATAGTTCGTCTGAATCAGAAGAAGAGGAGGTTGTTGCTAAAGTTGTTGTTCTTTCAAAAATGGATCTGCTGGAAACTTGAAGAACACAAAACCAGTTAGCAGCTCTGAATCTGAGAGTGATTCTGGTGATGATGAAGTCCTGCATCTAAGATTAGTAAGCCAGCAGCTAAGTCTACCGGGTCTGTTACTGTTGCCTGGTGCAGCAACTGAAGGGGGTCAGTGCTGCTGAGTCTACTCCTTCCTAGGGGGCTGGTCATGATGTTGTTGCTACAATGCTGGCAATGGGTAGGAAGTGCAACTTTGCCAATGGGGGCGGAGGCCACCGTGAGGGGCTCTTTCACACTAGTCTAGGACTGAGGGAGAGCAGCGTTGCTGTTGGGCGAGATGTAGCGACATTTGGCACGCTTTCCTACAATTAAAAAAAAATCTTTCTCTAGGTGGATGCTCAAGTTTTTTTGCCATCCAGAGGGCAATCATAGCGATCGCGGATGCTACTTGGGCACAAGTGGAGACTTTGGCATTTAGACCCTTCTTCTGATCTTGAGACCAAGCTCGTTCTTCCAGGGGGGTGTAATGTTATGCATGCAATAACATTATTATTTTAGTTTTTTTCTTGAATTTACTTTATTTTATTTCAGTTTTAGGTCACAGGGGTATTTTTGGAATTATTTATTCATAGGGATATTTTTGGAATATTTTATTCATAGGGATATTTTTGTAATATTTTATTAAACCCTAAAAGGGTGAACCCTATTTAAGGGGTAAGAGTAAAAAGAAAAAGAGGATTGAAGTATTAAAAATTAGGTTAAATCTAGCGTAAAGAGGCTTAGAGTTCTCCTAAACGAGCTCTAGGGTTTTCAAGCTTCCCTTAGGCTTGATCTTTCAATCTTTGTCTCCCCCATGTCTTCCTACTATTCCTACAGTAATGCCTGGAAGATCGTAACCCATGGCAGACCCCAGATCCTCCCAAAGAATCCTTGTGTCAGATCCAAGACCGTAACAACTGGTATCAGAGCGGGAACACAATGGGTTATTCTTTATCCCAAAAAGAAATTATTATTCTGGACGAGGTACGCGATACAATGGAAAAATTATGCAAAGAACTGGGAGAAATTCGAGCATGGTATGAATATTCCATTGAACGTTAGGCAAGGGACCACGTGCTCCCGCAGAAAAGGTCATACGACCTGAAATCTCCGAGCAAGGTGTACGCACACAAGGGAAAGCAGCAGAAGTTGTCTCATCAGAAAAATTAAAAATTTTGTTATGTTTACCGGTCGAAGTCCCTGAGGAAAATTTGGGGAAATCGACGACAGAGGGGAATGCTGCCAAAATCCCATCGGTAAGTGTTGATTTGGGTTCGACCTCAAAAAATCGCTCCTCCCAGCCAGCAGAATGTCTTCCAAAACAGCAGACGAAAAAATCCCACTCTGACTCTGTCTCACCGAATCAGTTCATTCATCCCTCCACTATCTCAGAAAATATACAAGCAGCGAAGCCACAAAGCGCTGCTACTTATCACCGGAAACAGAGGAAGAGGCGTCTTCGGAAACATGTCCGGTGGGATGTGACTTCCAGCCACAACCTCCCACTAGCAATCGACTTCTCGGCAGACCAAAGCATACCCAAGTTCCAAATTTAGGGGGGTAAGTGTCTCGAAAAAAAAATTTTGAGGGGCTTTGCTTTTCTGTGGATGAGCACAGTACTTGTGCGAATGTGAGTTGTCCAATTGACGTTGTGGGGTTTAAATTTTTGGATCCCGTGTATGCTGTTCGACCATGAAATTTTTGTTGGAGGTTGTTTTCTTTCTATATGGCTGAGACCAGCAGCCATGCGCCTTTTTTCAATTTCTGTTGCAAGTAGGGATGCAAGACCTATTTCATATTCTTTGTTGAAGGGAGATAGAATTCTTTTGGGTAGTCAATTTGACAACGGGGTGCTGGCATTTTGTTTGTGGAGGAATTATATCCATTTTGCTGGGACGAATTATTTAGTTGTGGATATACACCACATCAAAGTGGCAATTTTTGGTCATTGTTCCAACAGTAACAGACCCTTTAAAAATATTGTGTTAATTTTTTTGGATGAATTGTATGATGCTCGTCCACTGTTAGTCAAAATTATTCAACCAGTGCCTGTTGGTGATAAACTTTTGTTGGGTATCCAGAGCAGGGTTGAGATAATTCTGTGAATGAATTGTTTTTCTATTGATGGGACCAGCAGTAGTGAGTTTGTTCTTGATCTCCTTGACAATGTTGGGCTTAATTCTTGGATGCATCAAATGCCTGGTATGGTGCTTAGAACAGACAATGAGATGTTCAAGAACAACATGCAAAACTTCACCACTTTGATAGTGAACATGGTGAAGTAGGAACAGTTGTTCGTTTCACAAGGAGGTCCCATCATTCTCGCTCAGATTGAGAATGAATACAGAAATGTTCAGACATACTACGGAGAAACTGGGAAGAAGTATCTTCAGTGGTGTGCATCCAGGGCTAACTCCTTCGATATAGGCATCCCATGGATTATGTGCCAGCAAGCAGATGCTGGTGTTCCAATGATCAACACTTGCAATGGATGGAATTGTGACAACTTCACTCTGAAGATGTGGACTGAGAAGTTGACTGGCTGGTTCAAGGCTTGGGGAGAGCATGACCCACACAGGAGGGCGGCAGATGTGGCCTTCGTTGTGGTAAGGTTCTTCTAGACTGGTGGGGTCTTCCAAAACTATTACATGTACCATGGTGGCACAAACTTTGGGCGAACAGCAGGAGGTCCATATATCTCCACATCCTATGACTATGGTGCACCCCTTGATGAATACGGTCACTTGAATCAGCCTATATGGGGTCACTTGAAGCAACTTCATGCAGTCATTCCGTCCAGGGAGAGAGTTCTCACTCACGGTGATAATGTAACCACTGACATGGGCAATGGAGTTGCTGCCATTGTGTCCATTGAAGAAGGTTCTTTTGTGGCTTTCTTGTGCAAGGTGAACACCACAACTGATGCCACCATCACTTTCCATGGAAACCAATACTTGGTACCTGCATGGTCTGTTAGCATTTTGCCCGATTGCTCCGTAGAAGTATACAACACAGCAAAGGTAAGCACTCCAACTTCAGTAAAGGTCAAGCAGCCTAACATGGCAACGGATCAGCCTGAGCAATTGAGGTGGGTGTGGAGACCTGAACGTCTAGCTAAGGTTCTTAAAGGCTGGGCTGGCCATGATTCTTTCAAGACCTCTCGTCTCATTGACCAAATCACAGTCACCGAAGATGTCAGTGACTATTTGTGGTACATGACTCCTGTGCGGATTGATAAGAGCAATCCAATCTTCAACAACGAAGTGACACTGAGGGTGACCTCCAGTGGACATGTCTTGCATGCATTCTTCAATGGAAAAATTGTTGGTTCTCAGTATGGACTTGCGTATGGCAAATACGACTTTGTTTTCAAGGCCCCAAATGTTAGTGCTGGGAATGGCATGTCGGGAGGTGAGCTTGGAAGAATTTCTGCACGGGCAAGTAAGGAGAAATGTCTAAAGGGTTCGTTTGAAAATGTTGTTGCAACTCCCATGGAAGTTTCTCCAACAATATCTGCAAAGAAGAGTAAGAGGGAAGCAGAGGCAGCACTTGAGAAACAGGTTACTGCCAAAAAGCATAAATGAGAAGTAGAGGCTGCAATTCAGGTGCAGAAGGGTAGCCAGAAAGGAAAACCTGTTTTTGAAGTTGTGCCTAAAACGAAGCAAGAGACAAGTAGATTAGAGGATAGTTCGTCTGAATCAGAAGAAGAGGAGGTTGTTGCTAAAGTTGTTGTTCTTTCAAAAATGGATCTGCTGGAAACTTGAAGAACACAAAACCAGTTAGCAGCTCTGAATCTGAGAGTGATTCTGGTGATGATGAAGTCCTGCATCTAAGATTAGTAAGCCAGCAGCTAAGTCTACCGGGTCTGTTACTGTTGCCTGGTGCAGCAACTGAAGGGGGTCAGTGCTGCTGAGTCTACTCCTTCCTAGGGGGCTGGTCATGATGTTGTTGCTACAATGCTGGCAATGGGTAGGAAGTGCAACTTTGCCAATGGGGGCGGAGGCCACCGTGAGGGGCTCTTTCACACTAGTCTAGGACTGAGGGAGAGCAGCGTTGCTGTTGGGCGAGATGTAGCGACATTTGGCACGCTTTCCTACAATTAAAAAAAAATCTTTCTCTAGGTGGATGCTCAAGTTTTTTTGCCATCCAGAGGGCAATCATAGCGATCGCGGATGCTACTTGGGCACAAGTGGAGACTTTGGCATTTAGACCCTTCTTCTGATCTTGAGACCAAGCTCGTTCTTCCAGGGGGGTGTAATGTTATGCATGCAATAACATTATTATTTTAGTTTTTTTCTTGAATTTACTTTATTTTATTTCAGTTTTAGGTCACAGGGGTATTTTTGGAATTATTTATTCATAGGGATATTTTTGGAATATTTTATTCATAGGGATATTTTTGTAATATTTTATTAAACCCTAAAAGGGTGAACCCTATTTAAGGGGTAAGAGTAAAAAGAAAAAGAGGATTGAAGTATTAAAAATTAGGTTAAATCTAGCGTAAAGAGGCTTAGAGTTCTCCTAAACGAGCTCTAGGGTTTTCAAGCTTCCCTTAGGCTTGATCTTTCAATCTTTGTCTCCCCCATGTCTTCCTACTATTCCTACAGTAATGCCTGGAAGATCGTAACCCATGGCAGACCCCAGATCCTCCCAAAGAATCCTTGTGTCAGATTCGGGACTGTAACAAACACCCCTCAACCACATACGTAGGTGGTTGTTGCATATAAATTTCCTCTTTGATATCCCCTTCTAGAAAAGCATTTTTGACATCAAGTTAATTTACCTGCCAAGAAGAGTTAGTTGCCAAAGATAATTACACACGTACCAAGTTCATTTTTTTCCACTGGAGAGAAGTTTTCCTCATAATCAATGTCATAACATTGTGTATAGCCTTTAGTAACAAGGCGGCCCTTCAGCCAAGCCACGGACCCATCCGGATTGTGTTTCACAGTAAACACCCATTTGAAACCAACGGGTTTCTTATCTGAAGGAAATGGGACTAGAGCCCATATCTTATTTTCATAAAGTGCCTACATTTCTTCATCCATTGCCGCCTTCCACCCTGGATGTTTGAGAACCTCCTAATAGGACAATGGTACATATATGGAGGAAATAGAAGAGAGAAATTGACAACATACAGGGGATAGATGATGATGAGACACAAAATTTGTTATGGGATGAGAAGTAAAGGGCACGGTGCATGATCTAGGCTCTTTTCTAATGGCAGTAGGACAAGTCTCATATCGTGGGCCAAAAATAATTGGAAAAGATGGACTTACCTCGGTGGGATCCGTAAACTCAACAGGTGTGGTGTCAGCCAGTGTTTCTGGGGGATGAGTAGTTTCTGTAGCATGGGGCATAACTGGTCAAGGAGAACCTGGTATAGAAGATAAACCTGGAGGATTGTCAGAAAAATATAGAGAGTCTTCAAAAAATGTGACATTCCTAGACACAAGTCAACACTGAAGAGTGAGATTATAGCAAACATAACCTTTTTGTGTGCAAGAGTATCCTAAAAAGATACACTTGATAGATTTGGGATCAAATTTACTGTGTTTTGGGGAGGAAATATGGACAAAACATTGACACCCGAAGACTTTCAAGGGCAGTGAAAAAGGATCATCATTGGGTAATCATAGAGAGTAAGAGGATTTATTACCAAGAACGAAAGTGGGTGATTGATTTATAAGAAAACATGTGGTAAGGATTGTATGCGGCTAATAAAAGTATGGAATTTTCATGGCATATAGTAAACCGCAAGCTACCTCAAGAATATGATGGTTTTTTCGTTCAGCTACACCATTTTGTTGAGGGGTGTAGGCACATGATGTTTGATGAATATTGTCATTTTCTTGACAAAAGGAGTCAAGGTCTTTGGAGGTGTATTCTTTGGCATTATTAGACCGGAGTATTTTAATTTTTTTTACCAAACTGAGTAACATAGCATGAAAAGATTTAAAAATCAATGGTATTTCAGAACTCTCTTTAAACAAAAATAACCAAGTGGTACGAGTGAAGTTATCAATAAATGTGATAAAATATTTGACTTGAGAAATGTTCGAGACACTCAAGGGTCCCCATACATTAGTATGAATTAATGAAAAAGGAGTGACACTTTTAACTTCTAGACGCGGTGAGTATGAAGACCTCCGATGTTTACTCTTTTAAAAAACTTCACAATGAAACTCTGACCTTGCTCTAAGAGTAGGAAAAATATTATGAAGAGATTGTGCAGACGGATGTCCCAACCGGTTGTGCCATAACCTAGTTTCAGTTTCACTAGTAGAAATAGCATTTATTTTTGGCACATTCAAGTAGTAGAGCCCCCCTTGTTCACAGCCTCCACCAATCACCTGCTTCACTGTAAGATCCTAAAACACACATGAAGTGGGTTAGAAGGTGATAGAGAAATTAAAATATTTGGTGATCTGACTAACCAATAAAATATTTAAAGGAAAGGTATGAACAAAAAGGATATCAGTGAGCGGAAGTGAGGTTGTAATAGAAGTGGATCATTTTCCTCGAACTTTAGTTTGTGAACCGTCAACTATGGTAACAAATTTATCTGAAAGACACAAAGAAACTAAGTGTAATAAATTTTTGTTACCTGTAAGATACTCGGAGACTCCTGAGTCAATTATCCAGGAGGAAGAGGAGGTAGATCTCAAACCTGAAGCGGTGGTAGCAGTGGTAGTTGAGGAAGTACTTGGGGAGGACCCCATCATGATTTTCATTTTCTATAACAACTCATATTCTTCATCAGTAAGTTTTTTCTTTATTGTGGATGTGGTAGACTGATCCTCTTTCATATCACTCACTAAGGCTAGGTTAGCCTTATTTTCGTCTGGTCTGCATTGGCTTTATAACATCTTTCTCTAGAGTGGCCATATCTTCCACAACAAGAGCATTCTTTCAAATGGAAGCATGTGTCTCTAGTGTGGCCATATCCCTTAAAATAAGTGCATTCTTTCCCATCTGTTCTATCAAACCCATTCCTTCCACCTCTTCCTCGTCCTCCTCTATAATTTATGCCTTGGCCTCTGCCTTGGTCAGATGATGTTCCCCTATGATACTTCAGTATTAGAGGAAGAAGCATCTGGAATATGGAGAAGTATGACATATACATCATCAAAAGTGGGAACCGCAAAAGAGCTAAGAAGTTGAATTTTAGCAACTTCAAGATACGGTTTAATGTCACAAGGCATATGGTAGTGACTAAGGCTTCTTTATGTTTGTCTTGGACAGAGATATTCGTGGAGGTAGGTTGGGCTATCTTCCATTCTTGAAGAAGACCTCTAAAGCATGCCAAATATTCATGGATATTATCTCCTTGTTTGGAAGTAAGAATCCTTTAGAGAATATCATATGGCCTATGTAAGTTGTCAGAGCTAGAATACAGCTTAGCACATGTCTCCTAAATTTTTTTAGCCATATCAAGATGAGTAACATTTTTGGAGACATGTTCTTCCATACTATTGATAAGCCAATTGATAACCAATGTATCATTCTTTAACTACTTAGTATAAAAAAATATCCTCTTCAAAAATATGTTGTCCACGGTTGGTGAGGTGACCAAGGAGGTCTTTTGTGATAAGAAACCAACGAACGAATGTGGACCAGCTCATAAAATTTGATACCCCCCGTAAGGGTATAGTGGTAATTCTAAGTATGTCACTCTTGTGACTCATGCTTTCTTCAGCCATAATAGGCAATTAATCAAAAATTAAAACCATGTAGAGGTCTTTAACCAACTCAGTTAATGGAGAGGCTTAGCATAAAGGCTAAGTAATCATATTTAATGAATAATCACTCATAAAAAAGGCTCAATACCATTCTTCTTTATTCGTGAATCTTGTTGATACCATGTTGAATTTAGGACCCCATTAATAATATCTTCAGCAAGGGGAGAGAGAAAGAAAAAAAAAAGAGTTCTCGGATAGAGAGAAGGAAAGAAGAAAAAAAAATAAAAAGACTTCAAGAGGGAGAGATTTACATGAGAATAAGAGAAGAGGAGAGCTTGATTGAATGCTTCAACCAAGACCCCCTATTTATACTATTTCCAATACATAATTAGAGAAACTCCTTAATCAATTAGAATTCCTACTTTCCCTTATAATACATAAATCTATGAAAGATAAATCAATCATATAAATCAAGAAAGATCTTGAAATCTTTCCAATTCATGTTGGGAAAGATACTAGCTCGTGTTATATTTGTGGGTCCCACTTGATCCTCAAATCTTCCAGTGTATTCCAGCTCATTCCATCTCACGTGATGACTCCTCTTGGTTGACATCCTCATGGTAGGTCCCACTAGCTAGTGCAACCATGGTGGGTCCCACATTGTAACAAGATAGAATGGGCCAGCTAGAGCTAGAATCTAGCATCAATCTCTTGGGGAGATTATTGTTTGTAAAAGCATGTATTGAGCTACATGTGACTTAAAGAGAGCCAAAATCTCTATGTAAATTTTAGCTATTAGAGTTTTAAAAGAGTGAAATTTTCCAAGGCTTCTTGGGCAGTGCATACCATTAAGGGAACAGTGATAACAAAAATTATTTGTTGAAAGATGGGCCCATGCCCATACGACCAAGTAAGGCCCACATATCCAAGTGTGTTGGTAGATGGGTCCAAGCCCATAAGACCAAGGTAGTCCCACATATCAAAGAGTGTTGAAAGATGGGCCCAAGCCCATAAGATATGGATCGACCATGATCACACAAGTTAGTGGGACCCACCATGATCACGTGAGGTGGCATTATAAGTCTTACACAATAAGAAGTCTCACACAAGAAGAAGTCTTATAGAACCACAATTATTATGGAAGGAGGTCTCATAGAAGAGTTTCAATTTAAAGGTATTTTTGTGATGTTAGTCTTCTAATTATATTGGGTTATTTAATTATGCTAGGACTTATCTTTAAGTGTCAGAGTTTGGGTGTAATTGGGATAAAGGTAGTTTAATTGTAGTTGGACTCTACTACTTTATTATCTCTAGCAGTTTAGGTTCATATTTATCTTTTTTTCACTCCCTCTACCCAATATTTGATTTATGTTTTCACCTCTATACAGATTTTTTCATATTTCATAGTATATATTGACGGAAAGATATTTGAGTCTATTTTCCAAGGAAAATGGTTTTTTTGAAATCGGAGTTATCTACAAAGAGAAATCGATATTTGAAGCAGCAAAGGTCAAATGCAAAAGAGGTTCAAGCAATAGCAGAAAGTTTCTAAGTTTCTACTTTCGAGCTATTTTATTTTATCAAGAACGAGACTTTATATGAAGAATTATATATCAAAATAAATATTTTTATGTCTTTTTTCTTACCATTTCAACCAATTCTCGATCTGATTGTTTTACAAGGAAATATTGATCTTGGAAGTGTCAATGGTTATGCTAGCAAAAGGAGAAATAGTACTTAGTTCAGCTAGATTATAGAGACCAAAATCTACCAAATTATATATCTCAATAGAAGTATATTTTGTGAAGAGAAGTTATACTTAGATGAAATTTATTTAAGTCTAGTTTTAGAAGGATAAGATTTCATGTCAATCTAATCTATATTTAAGGATATATTCGCATTGGACGAATTAAAGGTCATACTAGTATCCTGTTGCATTGAAAAATCTGAATTTAAGCCAAATTATTTCATGTGTCCTTATTACTCTTAAAGACTTTCATCATTTACTAGTTATCTAATACTATACTACTGAAAATTTACTACATATATGTTATTTGTTTCAAGTTGGGATCACTGTCATTACCTCCCAACTTAAGGGCAAAAGTAGAAGAAGATGTACAAGAAAGATCAAAGAAAATTGAAGACCAAGAATCCTGACTCGTAATAATAATTGTGGTAATTATTGGTGATACCTAACTTGGCTCGACTCGATCCTATTTTTCTAGCTGGATTATTATTTTGAAGTATTCGTAACATATTCCTTGGTCAACATATTATTTGGTTCAGACTCACATCGGATTATTTCATGGGTTTTTTTACTAGGATTTTTATTATTTTGGTTAGTGTTATATGGGCCCAGGCATATTTCAGTTGCGGCTATTGTGTCTCTTTGGATGTGACATCATTATTGAAAAATTGGTAGCCTCAACATCCTATCTTCCTCTTTACCCATTACCCTTTGGTTATTTGGCAGCCTTTCTCCTACCATCCTTTATTTGACTCTCACATACCTTTAGGCCAACCTTTTGAGTGTTGCTTCGGTTGGGAGTTAAACTCCATCATGTATATGGGTGTTATAAGTCCATTGAGACTTTTATATATATATATATATATATATATATATATATATATATACTTGTGGGTCTCTTATCGTAAGCATCTATCATGTATCACATCTTTTATCATCGTCTTGTGAATGACAGACATTTATTACCCATTTCTACCTGTTAGAGTCGGTGCTCGGGTTGGGACATCGTGATGGAGGAGCTTATTACTACATATATGTTACCCCCTTAATTGGCATTTATTACTCCTACCACTTGAGAGTCGTTGTTCTTTGGAGTGACACGGTGATGGAGGAATTTTTACTACACTTATGAGCACTACGTATAAACCCACTACCTGCGAAAGATAGGAGTGACACTACTTGAGAATGATATGAGTGTGTCCTACATCTAGCATGGGTTATGATTGGAGTATGGAGCGATGTCATACGGCTTGGAGTGATTTTACTCTCACTTATCTTATGCCAGCTAGGCCTCATGGAGGAGAGCACCAGCGTGAGGGAGAGTGTTGGAAGATATGGAAGACTGCCATTTTATAAGAGAAGATCATATACATCATTTTCAGCAAGCTGGGAATTCATGATGTTCTTTTACCCCTCCCCCCCCCCCCCTGCATGAAGGGGAGTGTTGGAAGATGGGCCCAAGCCCACATGACCAAGGAAGGTCCACATATCTAAGTGTGTTGGAAGATGGGCCCAAGCCTATAAGACCAAGGAAGACCCACATATCCAAAAGTGTTGAAAGATGGGCCCAAGCCCATAAGATATGGACCCACCATGGTCACACGAGCTGGTGGGACCCACGATCACGTGAAGTGGCATTATGAGTCTTACACAATAAGAAGCCTTACAGAGCCATAATTATTAGGGAAGGAGGTCTCACAGAAGAGTTTCAGTTTAAAGGTGTTTTAGTCATGTTAGTCTTCTATTTATATTGGGTTATTTAATTAAGCTAGGACTTATCTTTAAGAGTTAGAGTTTGGGTGTAATTGGGACAAAGGTAGTTTAATTGTAGTTGGACTCTACTACTTTCCTCTATTATAAATAGAGGTTCATGTACTCTGATTATAATAAGTCAATGAAGTATTTCTCTTTTCCATAAATTCAACATTATCCTTGTGTTATGGTGTGTACATGTTTACTCTCCATCTAAATTATGAATCTGCATGATATTTTATATACACATCTTACATAGATTATAATTTGAAATATTCAATTCACCCCCCTCTTGAGAAGCCACCTAGGCCAACAGGAAGAGCAAGCCAAAAGAAAAACACTTACTCTTAAAGCCAAAAATAGTGCCAAAAATGACTCTAATGAAGAGAACTTTGATGAGGTTCAATACTAGACATCTGCAAAGATGTACCAAAAGAAGAACTTTAGAAAAGGCCAATATAGGACTCAAAATGAAAAATATTTTAAGAAAACTCATGTTTGTCTTGAGTGTGACAAACCAGGGCATTGAAGAAACAAATGTCCAAACCTAGAATGAAGAACCCTATCCACAAGCAAGGTTCCAAAGAACAAGAAGAAGAAGGTCCTAGTCTTTGGTTTGGATACTATGGAAGAAGAGTCCAACCATTCCGAGGAAGAAGAAAGTGATGTTGGACTCATGACAATTGAAGAAGAAGAAGAGTCAACCACTTCGGAAGAGGTAAGCGGCACAGACAATTAAAGTGAATTAGAATTACTTTTGGAAAATTCTATTCATAGTCTAAATAAATACAAAGAGAAATTCAAAGCTCAAGGAAGAGCTCATTGCCTTGAAGGAAGCAAATGAAATTCATATGGCTAATGCTTCAAGGCAACGTGGAGTAATCAACAAGTGATCATGTGATAGACTTGCCTTTGAAAAGAAGAGCATTGAATTAGAACAATAAGTCAAAGCTCTATAAAAAACACACACCAAGGAGGAAAATTGAGAAGAACAAGAATATCCAAAACAAGAAGTTCATTTCCATTCCTGACATTTGATGCCACTATTTCAATGGAGTGGGACACTATGCCCACATTTGCCAAATAAAAAATGCAAATGGCAACGAACAATGTTGGTTACCCAAAACAACCAATATGGTTGTGGTAACCCACCAAACCTCAGGAAAACAAGTTTGGATGCTCAAATCACCCAACGCTTCGAATGTCATCCCAATGGGACCCAACTTAGAATCGATCTCTAAGGGTGATGTAGGTTAGTCTTCGAGCCAAGGCACCAAAAATGTATAGATTTGGATAGCGGGTGCTCGAGGTGCATGACCAGTGATAAGAACAAGTTTTTAGAACTCAAACTGAAAGATGGTGGTCCTATAACATTTGGAGACGATAGCAAAGGTACCTTTAAAGTAATTAATAAAATCAGTACCTCAACCTCTTTCATATCTAATGTCTATTTTATTGAAGGGTTGATGCATGACTTACTTATAATTAGTCAATTTTTTGATAAAGGAAACACAATGTCATTTGAGAAGGACAAAATCTTAGTAAAAAATAAAAATGATGAACTAGTTTTAGAGGGACATAGACATAGAAACCTCTATGTTGTAAACATGGTTGATTTATCTTCAACTAGTGCCATCTATTGGATGAAAATATTGATGAATATTAGTTATGGCATAAGAGACTCGTACATGTAGAATAGATTCCTTGAAAAAATTAGCTAAGAAAAACTACTAAAACGACTAACAAATAAAAAAATTGTAAGAGAGAAACCTTGTAATGCTTACCAACTTGTAAAGCAACACAAAAAATCTTTCATGCCCAAGAGTGTTGTTTCAACCTCTCTAGCTCTTCAACTAATCCATGTGGATTTAGTTGGACCTACGTGAACCTTAAGCCCAAACGAAAAGTTTCTAACCCTAGTGGTGGTAGATGACTATTCTAGGTTCACATGGGTAGATTTCCTAGTACACAAGGATGATGATTTTCTAGCCTTCGTAAAATTATGTGAAAATGTTCAAAAGGAGTAATGTTATAGCTTTATCAAAATTAGGAGTGACTATGGAGTAGAATTTGAAAATTCATAATTCAAAAAATATATATCAAAGCATGACCATACATTTTAAACTCCTCAAACTCCTCAACAAAATAGTTTTGTTGAGAGAAGACATAGAACTTCAATTGAAATGTCAAGAGCTACGCACATGCATTGAACATGCCACATAGACTTTAGGGTAAAGTCATAAATAACACTTGCTATATCATAAACTGAGTAAGCACTCTCAAAAAAACTCCTTTTGAGTTGTATATGGGCACCCTTCCCAACATAACTTATTTTCAAACTTTTGGATGCAAAGTGTTTTTATTAAAAGAACCAAAGAGAATATTAGAGAAGTTTGACTCTAGGGTTGATAGAGGAATTTTCTTTGGTTATTCATCTCATAGCAAGGCATATAAAGTTTATAACAAGACATCTATGAGAGTTGATGAGTCAGTGCATGTTGAGTTTGATGAATCTGATTCACCAAATCTAACCTCAAGACCATTTTTTTATGATGAAGAGGGAAACCCCTTCAATTCATCCCCGGGAACTCAACCTCAAGACCAAAATCTTGAGGAAAACCCAAATGACCCAAATAACCAAGAAGAACCACCTATGGGGCCAAAGAACTATAGGTTCATAGTTGTTCATGGCTTATCACCCCCTAGAATAAATTATTGGTGACCCTCAAGGAAAAATTGCAACTAGGAGAACAACTCATGAAACTATGGTAAATAGTGCCTTCATTTCTCAAATAGAGCCCAAAAACTTTGTCAAAGCTGAAAAAGAAGATTTTTGGATCATAGCAAGGCAAAAAGAATTAAACCAATTAGAAAGAAACAAAATTTGGACTCTAGTGCCTAGACTCCAAAATCAGCAAGTCATAGCAGCCAAATGGGTCTTTAGGAACAAAGTTAAGGAGGAAAATCAAGTTGTGAGAAACAAAACTAGGTTAGTTGCTACAGATATAGCCAAGAAGAAGGAATTGATTTCGAAGAAAGCTATGCACCCATGGAAAGACTAGAGACAATTAGAATCTTATTAGCCTATGATTGTCATATGAAATTCAAATTCTTCCAAATGGATGTCAAGAGCACATTCATAAATGGGTACATTCAAGAGAAAGTAGACGTTGAACAACCCGAAGGATTCGAAGACATGAGCAAGCTTGACCATGTATACAAACTACATAAAGCACTATATAGGTTAAAGCATGCTCCTAGAACGTGGTATGACAGATTAAGTGAATTCTTGAAAATTTTGGTCATAAGAGAGGTAGTGTGGATAAAACACTATTTACCAAGAACCATGATCAAAAACTTGATTATTGTTCAAATTTATGTGGATGATATCATCTTCGGTTCTAAAAACCCCTCACAATGTCAAGAATTTGCTATTGTAATGAAGAATTAATTTCATATGAGTTTAATGGATGAACTCACATTCTTCCTTGGACTTCAAGTGATGTAAACTAGAAATGGAACTTTCATAAACTAGTCCAAAACACTAAAGGATTGTTTAAGAGATTCAACATTGAAAATCTAAAGTCAATTAGCACACCCATGAGTTTGTTCTTGAAACTTGACTCAGACAACTCAGGTAGAGTTATAGATAAAAAAATCTATAGAAGCACGATAGGATCCCTACTTTACCTATTGGCTAGTAGACTGGACACAATGTTTTTAATGGAAAATGGGCCCACGACCAATGAAAGCCCACATGTCCAAGTGTGTGAAAGATGGGCCCAAGCCCACAACACCAAGGACAAGGCTCACAGGTCCATACAGTGATGATAGGATGGTAAATAAAGAGTTATCTCATAAATATGGCATTGATGTAAATAGTTTAAGTTCCAGGGGCATAATTATAATATTATAGTTTTATTAATCTATAAATTGAGCTCCAGGGGGAAGATTAGGACATAAGTTTATAACCCTTTTCTCCTTCTTATTTTCGCCCAATGGGTCTCTCTCTCTCTCTCTCTCTTTCTCCATTAGCTAAATTCATGGAGTCCTGAAAATCAATATGGTATCAGAGCATTGATTTTCTGGACACACAGGTATGGTTTTCAGGATTCTGGAAACTTTTTTTTTCTTTTTTCTCTCTCATATAATGGTTCGTTTTTCTCAGTTACAGGAACTACATTTTTTATTACTGCTCATTTTCTTCTACTGCCTGGTGACGTGAGTCTAGTCTAGCTTATCTTGTTGTCTCAGTCCAGTTCAAGTTGAGAAATGCCTGCTTTAATCTAGCTTCCAAATCGAATACATGTTATTTAGTGATTGTACACAACAGTAATTGCAGCACCGTTGTTGATACTAATCAGCACAATTAGAGTTAGGCCAATGAGATCTTTATTCAGAAATTGAAGAAAAGAGTAAAGGCTAAGGAAACAAGAGACTGGCTCTCTAGGAAGTAAGATAGAGTGCCGATCTTCCCGTTTAATCTGCACAATAAATAATTGTGAAATCATGCTCACAAAAATCAAAATGCCTCTACCAAATTTGCTGACCTCTCTTCTAAAAACAGCACGTCCAAATTGTTCCTTGTAAGAATTGCCAATGTTAGCCGAGGTCGGAGATCACTTTCGATCAGAAATGTCACCAGTGATCAGAAGCTCAAACAACTAGTGTCTTTTTGTTATCTCTCCGCTTTGGGTGGACCCCAGAATCCAGAAAAATTCTTGTCCGTGCTCCCTGGTTCACGGCTGGAGAAGACAATAAGTGCCATTTCTACACCACAGAGCACAAAGAGCTCATATGCCTTCTTGAGAAGGCCATTCTGGTAGTTATATCTCGATGATTATTGGTAATCCGGGAAGATTTTCAGCTTCTCTGGGATCTTTGTTTTTTGGAAAATCTGTCGCAAAGCCACATGGTTGCCACTTCTGGAGGATGGCAACTTCCTGATTTAAGAATCTCCTTGTTGGCTTCATTGGATTGATCTTCCCTGTTGTTGTTGCATAGCTGTTTAAAGATCATGGGATCCGATTTCTATCCCAAATAATTTAACCAGCTGGCTCATCTCCTTAGTTGGTCTTTCCATACCTATGCACAAAACCTGATTTGGCTGGCTGGTTGTTATCTTGATTCCCGATGCTGCTTGGCTAGGATGTTTTAAAACTAGAAAGTTGTTGGTTCATCGTGGCTGTTATCAAATTTCTGCCCGATTTTTGTTGCTATTTTTTTATTGAAAACAACGTCAATCCTACTGTTCTGCGCTAGCCTTTCTATACCGAGCTCATCACCAACTTTAGAGGATGACAAATCTATTGTGTTTCTATTTTCTACTCTCTGGGAAGAGAGGTTTACGAGACCTTCTCGGTCACTTTACCAAGCATTCTCCACCGATTGATAAAGAAAATAAATCATATTTAAAGTGTGTTAAGGATGATAATTTGGTAATTAGTTAGCTTATTAATAGTATAGAAGAGCATGTATCCAATAATGTTGTCCTCTTAGAACCAACCAAACAGATTTGGGACATTTGTACTAAGTTATATTCTAGTATGCCTACTTTACAAAAGTTGTTTAATGTATTGCAAAACATGCTCAATACTAAGCAATGAGACAATAATCATGAATTTTTGTCTCGGTTTTAGGGTCTACTTCAAGAGTGGAAGATCACTCAACCATACTCCAACAATATTTTGATTCAAGAGAGGCAAAGGAAAGCTTTAGCAGCAACAATTTGTTTGACAAATATCAAGTCATACCTTGAAGTTGCTAAGACCCAACTTCTTAGCTCCTTTGCACTACCATTCTTTGATGATATAAGTGCCACATTGTTGTGAATCTTTGATCCATCTCCTAACTCAAATAATGATGTTTCATCTGCTATGTATTCAGGTAATAGAGGCATCATCCTTCAACCGAGGCCGTGATAGAAATTTTAGAGGCCGAACAAGAAGTGGTAGAACCAGTTCTAGTTCCTCTCACAAAGAGCCTCATGTATGCACTTATTATGGTGGTCAAAATCACCTTGTCAAAACTTGTTGGAAGCTTCATGGCAAACCAGAATGGGCCATGGCTACCCCAACCTCCATTACCAATGATAGACAAGAAGAAAAGGCTGAATCACAAACCGGAAAGATGACTCTCACTCATGAAATGAAACATTTCAGAAAATGAACTAATTAATGAGGCATTCCCGTATATCTTCTTCTACAACTGCTACCACTATCACTTCAGGTATGCTTTCTTCAACTTCCTCCTCTTCATCTTGGATAATAGACTCTGGGGCCTCTGAACATCTCTCAGGTAACAAACATATGCTAATTTTTTTATCTCCATGTATTCCCGATAAGTTTGTTACTATAGCCAATGGTTCCCAAACCAAAGTACTTGGCAAGGGATCATCTTCTATTTCGAGATGTCCTATTTGTTCCTCAATTCCCTTTAAACTTACTCTCAGTAATTCAACTCACAAAACATCTCAATTGCTCTGTCACCT
The DNA here is from genome assembly GCF_029961685.1 of Aristolochia californica. Classification (NCBI taxonomy): domain Eukaryota; kingdom Viridiplantae; phylum Streptophyta; class Magnoliopsida; order Piperales; family Aristolochiaceae; genus Aristolochia; species Aristolochia californica. The sequence continues at coordinate 26,597,405 of NW_027182290.1, read as the reverse complement.
TCTCCCTCTTATTGTGTATTTCAAAATCTAACAACGAAACAAGTGATTGGTGGAGGCCATGAAAAAGGGGGTTTATATTACTTGGACCTGCCTGCGTTAGCTACACTTTCATCCTCTCCATATGAGACACAGCTTTGGCACAAGCAGCTTGGCCATCCTTCTACATCTTCCCTTCGGCATTTATTTCCTTCTTTAAAGTCTTTATCTACTTTAAATTGTGAGATTTTTTAGTTAAGCAAACACTAGAGGAGTATATATTCTCCTCGCCCAACAAATAAAAGCATTGCTCCCTTTTCTCTAGTACACTCTGATGTATGGGGACCTTTGAGTGTCTCAAATATTTCTCAAGTTAAATATTTTGTTACTTTTGTTGATGATTTTACCCAGGTTACTTGGTTATATCTATTTAAAAAATGATCTGAAATATTTACTATCTTTAAGGCCTTTCATGCTATGGTATTAACTCAATTTGGCAAGAAAATTTAAGTACTTAGGTTTGATAATACTAAAAAGTATTTGACTAGTGAGTTTCAGTCCTTGTGTCAAGATAATGGTCTTATCCATCAAACATCATGTGCCTACACACCTCAACAGAATGGTGTTGTAGAAAAAAAGAACCGCCATCTCCTTGAGGTTACCCGGGGCCTTCTCTACTCCATGAAGGTATACTACTTTTATTGGCCTATTTTCTTATCAATAGGTTACCATCATCTATACTTGGTCATAAGACTCCATATTCTATATTATTTCCTAGTGAGGACCCATTTTCTCTTCCCATGAAGGTCTTTGGGTGTACTTGTTTTGTCCATGCCACGTCTCCTTAGAAATGTAAACTTGCTCCTCGTTCTATGAAGTGCATTTTCTTGGTTACTGTAACACCTAAAAATGTTATATTTGTTACAATCCTACCCTTCGATGGTTACTTGTGTCTAGGGATGTGACTTTTTTTTATGGTACCTCGATCTATTCCTTGAATGATGCTCCTCCGGGTCTTTCATTCCCTCTAGCCATCCCTTGTCCATTTGTGCCCTTTAATGCCGATGTCACTCCACCCCCCGAAGCATCAATTGACACCACACCTATGGAGTTTTTGGATCCTACCGAGGTAAATCCTTCTTCCCCTATTCCATTTGGTACACAGTTTAATACTCGGCCCCTTTCTCTAAGAAAAGAACCCCGTACTTGCACTACTTCTCATCCTATTTCCAACATTATGTCTCACCATCTCTTCGGCTGTTATCAATTCCTTACATCTCTTTCTTCCATCTCTATTCCTCAGTCCTATCAAAATGCCCTAAGGCATATAGGGTAGAAGATGGCTATGGATGAGGAAATGCAAGCCTTATATGAAAATCCAACATGAAACTTAGCATCACTTCTAACAGATAAGAAACCAGTGGGTTGTAAATGGGTTTTTACCATCAAACATAATTTGGATGGGTTTGTTGCTCGCTTGAAGACCCGCCTCATCCCTAAATGGTATACTCAATGTTATGAAGTGGATTATGAGGAGAATTTCTCTCATGTTGCCAAGTTAAATTCGGTATGTATCCTATTATCCCTTGCTGCTAACTCTTCATAACCCCCTTATAAACTCAATGTAAAAAATGCTTTCTTAAATGGTGATATACGTGTGGAAATTTATATGATTCAACCACCTAGTTATGCGGTTGAGGGGGAGTTCGTATGTCGCTTAAAGAAGTCCTTATATGGACTTAAACAATCCCCTTGGGCCAGGTTTGATAAATTTAGTCAAGCATTACTACGATTTGGATTTTTTTATGCTTAGTAGATCATTCGGTATTTATTAAAATACCTCAAAAAGAAAGATATTATTGGTTGTGTATGTTGATGATATTGTCTTAACAAGCAATGATACGAATAGCATACAAGAAACATGATATGTCATAAATTTGAAACTAAAGATCTTGGACTTTTAAATTATTTTTTGGGCATAGGAATTCTTTAGTCCAAGTACGGGATATTATTATCTCAGAGGAAGTATGTCTTGGACTTCCTCAAAGACACGTGAATGATGGCATGCCGCCAAGGTGACACACCTATGGATGCGAATATTAAAATATGTGCAAGTTCTGGAGAAGATATTGATATTGGAAAATATGAAAGACTTGTAAGCAAACTTATCTACCTCATGTTAACTAGACCAGACATATCATATGCCTTAAGTATGGTGAGTTTGTATATGCATAAACCACAACTTACCCATTGGCAAGCCTTGGAAAGGATATTACGATACTTAAAAGGAGCCCCAAGAAGATCCTTTCCTCTACGATTATTATTATTATTGCTCTGGTTAGTTTGGAATTAGGGTCTTTAATTCCTAACAAAATGTGGTTGCGAGATCTAGTGTAGAAGTTAAATACAGGGCTATAGCTCACACAGTCAATGAACTCTTGTGGATCAAGTCCCTTCTTATCAAATTAGGATTCTATAAAGGAGGTTCTATGGGTCTATATTGTGATAACCAAGCAACTATTCATATCACTTTGAATCCGGTTTTCCATGAAAGGACCAAACACATTGAGGTGGACTGCCACTTTATACAGGAGAAATTTCAAGCGGGTATATTCTCCCTCAAACATGTTTCATCACTAGAGCAAGTAGCAAATATTCTTACTAAACCGCTTACATCTAAGATCATATCTTTTATATGTGGCAAGCTAGGTATTTATGATGTTTTCTCTCCTCTAGTTTGATGGGGAGTGTTAGAAGATGAGCTCAAGCTCACACGTCCAAGGAAGAAAGCCCACATGTCCAAGAGTTGGCATATTGGTAAATAAGAAGACTTCTCATAAACATGGCATGAAGATGTAATTACTAGTTTATTTATGTCTCTTCTCTTGTAATGTTGTAGCCCTAAGGGCTTTGTAAAAACTATAAATAGAAGCCCTTGGCTAAGAGGTAGAGCATTAAGTTCTCTTTTCTCTTCTCAAATTCGTCCAAACTCTCCTCTCTCTTCTCTTGGAAGTCGATCTCTAAACTCTCACTCCTTTCTCTCTTCTTCTCTTCTTCTTCTTCTTCTTCTCCTCTCCCTCTTTGGCTCGAGATCATTATGAAGGAGTCCTAAATTCTACATCCCTATTACACCCAAAGTTAAACACTAAATGATAAGTCCTAGAGCAATTAAATAACTAAACATAAATAGAAGATTAAATAACTAAACATTTAATTGAGACCTCTTTCTATGAGACTCATGTAAGTTTTTACCATTATATTTCTAGCTCTATGAGGTGACAAACACACACAATAATAGGTGACAAAGATTTTTGTTGTCATTGTTCCCCTATTGGTAGTCACTGCCTAAAAACCCTTGCTTGGGAAAATTTCACTAATTACTCTAGTAGTTGAGATTTACATAAAAATGATTCCAACTTTCTTTTAGGCCACGTGTATGCTCAAATACACGAACACAAATCTCTCCTTGAGATTGATTAGCTACATTCTAGCTCTAGCAAGCTCTCCTATCTAGATTTTTTGGCTCTAGAACAGTCGTAAGAAGAACAATGAAAATACAAAAATAAAGGAACACTTACACCCTTGAAACATGGAGAGACAATATTCTCCTTGAAATTTCCAACCTTTGATGCACAAGAGGAAAAGTGCAAGCTCAATCTTATAATTTATGTTTTATGCACAATCATAAAAATTCAAGCGGAAGTAATCACATATGAAGTACACAATATATTTTGGAGGTCCACATTCCTTTTGAAGATTGCTAGTCCAGCCCCAAGATCTTTTAGCACTTCGAGGCTTTAGTAAGTTGGGGTTTCATTTTAAATACAAGCGAATCAAACAAACACTTAAAACATAAATGTTGATTCAAATATGATCTCAAAATCAAAAGAGCACATGTTCAACAAAGAGATATCTAAGTATTCAGTCAAGATTTGAAAGAATAAACGTTGGAATATAAGAGAACTGTTGATTTTGACTTCCTTTAGAGCTTGGGAGAGGACAAAAAACTTCTCAAATCATGTGAAGGCTACGGAAGCTTGGAAAATGCTTTGGCAAAGAGAGAAATTCATTTGGGATGAGTTTGGCTTAAACATAAGGCTTTTCAATGTTCAAAAAAATATTCCTTTGACCTAAAAAATGATGTTTTTGCCTTCTACCAAAAATGGGAAAAATAGGTCAAAATCTGAAAAATATTCATTAAATCTTATTTTTATGCTTAAAATAACGGTAGCTCACTTATAAAAATTGCAGACATACAACTCCAAAAACTGAGCCTGAAAGATTGTAAATTTAAATTTGTATACAGAGGATTCAAATCCTTTAATTTTCCAAAATGAGCAAGAGGAAACTGAGCCTGTAAGGTTTTGTAATTGGGGTTTGCCTCGTTTTTGCTATTTTTTACCGAGATGGGTTAAAATCCTCTTGCTCTCAGAGCCACCCATGGGTTCGACTTCTCTTGCTCAAATGGGTTTGAATCCTCTTGCTCAATGGGTTCTTATCCTCCTAGTGGGTTCTACACCTCCTAAGTGGATTTTACTCCTTACAATGGTTATATACCTCTTTTTCATTCGAACTTTCTATTTATTTGTATTCTACTCATTTACTCTCTTTGTCATGACAAACGTTCTAATCCTTCTAACTTCTTTTAACATAATCAGTAAGTCAGTCACTTAGCTTTTATCCTGATTTTTTTACTTTTCATATTTTTACCTTGACTTTTTTTAAAAAAATTGCATGTTAAAATACAGGGCCTAATTGAGAAAACTGCCAAATTAATTTTATTTTTATTAATTAATCTTGAATTAACTTTCAATTTTTTAACACATGCCATGTTAAAATATGTATTAATCTACATTAATTTTATATTTATTCATCTTTTTTTATAAAAAAAAATTTATTCATATGGAATTACATCCAAAAAGTTATAAGAGTCTGGTCGCCAACTCTTTGTAAAGATATATTTTTATGTATTTATTTGTTCACCTTATGTACTTGAGGGGAAATCTATATAAAACTAAGAATTGGAGAAAAGTGTATATATATATATATATATGTGTGTGTGTGTGTGTGTGTGTATAACTTTATTTGAAAAACTTAAATTTTCAAACGCCCACTCAACCCTTAGGTGAAAATTATTTCTTGAAGAAATATGTCATGGTTGGTTGCTAGTTGCGATAAAGTTCATGACTTTATAATAATACCTACTTTATTATTTAGGTATTATTTATGTCTACATAGTTTAAAAATCTTAATAATATGTTTTTATTTTAATATTATCTATATTATTTAAAAATTTCAAATAAACACATTTTTGAATGAAAAGATTCATTACCATTTAGTCTCAATCAGGGAGAGTGAAGGGTACTTGTCTCTCTCATGGGTATAATTAATAAAGATTAATAATTTTTAAATTATCATTTTTACAACAATGTTATGTGAAATAAAAAATAAAAAATATATGCAAATTAAATTACATACAAGTATATTTTATTTTATTTAAAATAAAATAAAACATAAAAATTATTTTATTAAATAATTTATTTTTATTTATTCAATTATATTTATATAGGAAATTTAAAAAAACTATATAAATAGAAAAAAATAATTAAATATAATAAAAGGCATTCCTTGGAGACAATATTATTTCTATGACAAGTACTAGAAATATCAAGTTCAAAAAAAAATATATATATATTTCTCAGTGATATATTTTTTTACTCTAATATTAACTATTGGCAGTGAAATTATATTTTTTGTTGAATAATTATAATTATATATATCCAAATAAAATATTTCCACGAACTATTAAAAAATATGCTAATTATCCTTTTCTTGCATAAGGGAAAATGTGTTTTGACAAAAGTTACTAACGATTGACGATATTTCTTTCTTAAGTAGTAGTGGAAAAATATTTAATGGTAAAAATATTTTCCACAGGAAATGTCTCTTTTTCACATTTCAGCTAATAGGTTATTTTTGGTAATATTAGTATTTATTTTGTATGAAATATTATTTCATCAACAACAGTTTAGATTTTTTGTTTGCATATGTTTGTCACTGAATATTATGTTCACTAGAAAAGTTAATTTTGCCATTAAAAGTTTTGCCACCTTAAGTAATTTTTATTGTTGTGTAAAAAAGATTCTTAGAACTACAACTCTAAGATAAATAATGTTTGAAAGAAGGCCACGTAAAAAAAAAAAAAAACTTGAAATTTTTTCTTATAAGAGTTCAATTTTCTTTAAAATTAATTTGGATCTAAATTATTATTATAATTAGTTTTTAAAATTTAATAGTAATTAAAAGGGATGTATCATAAAAAGGAAGCCTTTAACCTTTTATTACTATGATTAAAATTTTAAAAAGACACAATATAAAGACTTAGTATTCTTGACACATGAATAGGGACTAAGACTTAGTTTTGAGCTACACTGGGTTTAGATTACAATTGAAAATATAACATATTGGAAAATAATACAATTCTTTATTGGAATTTATTTTTTAAACTGCTAATTGTAATTTGTTTCTTACCAGAAATGTGTTTTAAATGGTGCATGCGACTACAAGTTCATCCCTGAGACTCCCTCAAGTGGGGTCCCTGGTAATTCTTTGAAGAATATTTGATAATCTTTTGTCTAAGACACCTACTACATGCTTTGAATTAACATCTCACACCAGTAAGAATTCAGTAAGGGTCTGTTTAGACCCTAAAAAAAAATATTATGATAATTATAATTCCAAAAAATAGTTAGTAAAAATAAGATAATGATCAAAATCTCATTTTCATTAACTATTTTTGAAAATAATGATCAAAGTCTTATATTTTTATTTTCTTTTATTTTTCATGGGGTTGCAAACAAACCCTAAGGTAGAGAGGTATGTTGTCTCTTCAATGGGTAACTAATCCGGTTTAGTATCCACTACTGGAATGAGTTCTGAAAAAATAACCTGGTTTGGCATCCTGGAACGAGCTCTCTTGTCATCTGAACGAAAAGCTGATTATTTATGTTGTCGCAAAACTTTAATTGCAGTTTCATTCATCAAGGAATGCATTATGCATGGCCTATCGTTTATCCTAGTCTTGAACAAAACAAGATTGTGTGGTTCAAAGAGGCAGCGTATAGTTTAATTTTTTGTTCTTGACGTGAGCTTCAATTCACTGATCATCCTCCAATCAAATGAAAATATAAATTCATCACATTTGATTCAAATGACATCCATCGCATCAGGCCAAGCAAGGTTTGCGTAGAGAAATCTTCGTTGCCATTTGTGTTCTCTAGGAAGATGCAGATTGATTTGGGTGTTTTTGAGGAATTTCTCAACTTGGGTTGGAGTTGCTCCATGTTGGATAGTCCATCTGGAACACAAACTTTGTCTTTAATTCAGATCTAATTCTTCTTCACCTGGAGGTAATTGAAGTACTTGAAACTCTTCCTGAAGGCTGAAACACAATGTACTCTTAATAATTCTTGTAAATGAGCAATTACCATTATCTTGATTCTTGAACCAAAACGAAGATTAATTACATGCGAAGATGCTATATAAATTTGTACGTTGTATGCAAGGGAGAAACCTTAAGGAGTTGGGTGTGTGCAATTGGCACAAGGCTTGTTTTGTACCAACAAAGTCAGATGCTCTCCTAGTCTGATAAATTTTTATTTTTTTTATAATATTATGTTATTAGGTTATATATTTATAAAGGGATATATCTCGAATCAATTCAAAATTACAAATCTAACTTATCTACAAGATCTGTCTTTATCTTCAATCTTCTTATCTTCAACAGTCTCCCTCAAGTTGGAGTGTATGTTAATGATACCTAACTTATTGAGTAATACCTCAAATTAGGATGAACTCAATGCCTTAGTGAATAAGTTTACACTTTGGTTGCTGGTTTGTATGTGTGTTGTCTTAATCAAGCATTCTTGAATCTTTTCATGGACTAAGTTACAATCAATTTCGATGTGTTTGGTTTGCTCATGAAAGACCGGGTTTGAGGCAATATATAGAGCAACTTGGTTGTCACAATACAACATGACCAACTGAGTATGTTTGATTTACAAGTCCTTCAAAATATTCTTTAACCAAGTAATTTCTCAACATGTAGTAGTCATAGATTGATACTCTGCCTTGACAGCTGATCGAGCCATCATTGTTTGTTTCTTTGTTTTTCAAGAAATGTGTAATTATCCAAGAAATACACAATACCCTATTACTGACCTTCTTGTGTCCTTACAGTGAGCCCAATCTTCATCACAAAATGCATTTAATTAGAGTGTACTTGTGGAGGATAATAGAATACCCTATCATAGAGTTTGTTTCAAGTATCTAAGGACTCTATGTGCTGCCTCAAGATGTGGCATACGTGGCTTTTTCATAAATTGGCTTAAAACATGGACGACATAGACTAAAAGTGGTCTAGTAATGGTCAAATAGATCAATCTTTCCACAAGACGCATGTATGATGAAGGATCATTTAAAAGGTCTCCATCGGATTGTGTAAGAGCCAAGTTTTACTCCATTGGGAACTTTGTAGGTTTAGCTCCTTGAAATCCAGCATCTTCTAATATCTCCAAAGCATATTTCCTTTGGGAGATGAAAATCCTCTTTGAAGATCTTGCTCCTTCTATACCCAAGAAGTATTTGAGTTGAATAAGATCCTTAAGTATGAATTGTTTGGATAATAACCATTTCACATCTTCAATTTGTTAAAGATGTTACCCACCAAAACCACATCATCAACATACACAAGTATTGCCTTAAAACTTCTCTCGTAGGATTGGACAAATAGGTGAATATTCTGCCTTTGATTGATGAAATCCAACAATTTTTAGGGTTGTGGAAAACTTCAAGAACTACTGTCTAGAGGCTTGTTTCAAGTCGTATAATAACTTGTTGAGTTTGCACACTTGAGTCACCCCCTTTCATCCAAAACCTGGAGGTAGGTGAAAATGCCATCATTGAATAATAGAAACACTAAGTAGAACACGTACAGTAGCCAGCTTGACAACTAGGGCGAATGTCTCTTGATAATCGAGTCCTTCAACCTGGTTGAATCCTTTAGCAACCAAGTGGGCTTTGTAATGATCGACGGTGCCATCAGATTTGAGTTTCACTTTGTATACCCATTTACATCCAATGAGTTTCTTACCAGGTGGAAGAGATATGAGCATCCATGTGTAGTTAGCTTATAGTGCTTGAATTTCATCATGCATGGTTTGATGTCATTTAGGATACATCATGGCCTGTAAGAAAATAGTTGGTTATTTGGAAATGACTAATGAGTTGGAAAAAGTTTTATGAGATGTGGATAAATGAGCATAAAAAATAACTTGAGAGGGTTCATAAGGTAAACCTGATGTTGTGACCACGTTGGAGGCAGATGACTGTTTAGGTCACGACAATAGGGTCGCTTCCACATGAAATTTTTGAAGGAAGCTGGGTCACTTAATTGGTTTGGTAGATAGGCGACGAGCAGGGAGTGGCATGGGAATGGGAGAAGGTATGTGAGGGGAAGGAACATTATCAATATTTGAAATTTCATGACTTTATGATTGAGTAGGTGTGCCTGGTATAAGATCATCATAAAAAGTGGAGGTTAAGGGAGTAGGAATCATGAGACTCTCAATGGCATAAAAAATGTGTTTAAGAGGGAATTATTTTTCAAAGAAAGTAACATCTCAGGATACAAACTCTATAGAGTTCAAGATCATATACTCTATATCATTTTTGTCCATAATGGTACCTAAGAAAAATGCAATGGACAACACGTGCATCAAATTTGGATGGCTTGTGGGCATGAGTGGAGGCAAAACATAAACATCCAAATACTCGTAAATGTGAGTAATTAGGTACAATATTGAACAACTGCTCATAAGGTGTTTTACGTTGCAAAATTGGGGTAGATGTCCGATTTATGAGATAAGTAGCAGTTACAATGACATCCCCCCAAAATCTTTTAGGAAGATGGGCTTGAAAAAGCTAGGCTCGTGCTATGTTTATCAAGTGTCTATGTTTGTGTTCTGCTACCCCGTTTTGCTACGGGGTGTGAACACAACTTGTTTGGTAGACAATTCCTTTGGACAAGTAATAGGGCGCAAGAGTAAATTCAGAGCCATTATCACTACACACAATTTTGACTTTGGGAGAAAATTGGGTTTCTACCATACTAATAAAATTAATTAGGTGAGTTTGAGTTTCGGATTTGTAACGCATAAAATAAATCCATGTACACTTAGTAAAGTCATCAACTATGGTGAAGAAAAATTGGGCTCCAGAAATAGATGCAATTTGTAACCCCCCAAATATCAACATGCAATATTTCAAAAGATGATTTGCTAGAGATTGTGTTCAAAGAAAATGACAATCTAGTATGTTTATCTAAGGGGCAAAACATACAATTGTTTGAACGACAAAAGTTTTTATTAAAAAAGGAGACGAAACATATACTTATTTGAAGGATGCCTGAGACATTGATGCCAAAGACTAGATGGAGAATATATGGAATAACAAGATAATTTTTGTGGGTGATCAAGGTAGTAGAGACCCTTCTGTTCAGTTCCTGTCCTAATCATCTTCCCCAAGCGTAGGTCCTGTATTGCACAAAAATGAACAAGGAACACGGTGATATAGAGAGCATGATAAATAAGCTTGCTTATGGAAATAAAGTTTAAATTGGAAAATCGGGACACATATAACATTATTAAGAACCAAACTAGAAGAGAACACCACTTGACTTACATGTGTAACATTGGCATGAGAACCATCTAGTAATTCCACTATTTTATTTTTAACAACTCTCTAAGTTGTAAACAATTCAGGATAGCAAACAATATGATCAGTTGCTTCACTATCAAGGATTCATGTGGTTTTCTTACTTTAAAAAGAGAAGTAGACAACTTTACTTGAAAGTTCCTCATGGGTTGAGGAGTTGCCCACATGATTTGCCATGGAGGACTTGTTATTATTGAGCATTTGTAGGATTTGTTGGCATTGCTCCCGAGTACAAGGGAAGGAGTTTGAGATGTTTTTCTTCTTGTGTGCTTAGCCGAATCTGTATTCTTGAGTTATCTGCAATAAATGCACTTCAAATGTGCCCGATCATATGCAACGTTGTAACCATCTTCATTATATTTTGACACGTATAAGTAGCATTTTTCTTGCTTGAATTCTTGACGACAAAAGCTACTACCTCAGGTTGAACTATGCTCCTTTTAGCGATATATCTTTTTGTTGTTCATGTTTTGATTATTTTTCGTGTTTCCTTATATAATAATTCCTCCTTCATGGTTCCACAACTACAGTGTAAGATAAGACAAATAACATCTCTCTCATCCCACAATCATTTGAGTTTGGTGAAATAAGAGCCAACAAACATATTGTGTTGTATGCAATTATGTATCTCGTTTACAATATGAAATAATTGAATGTTGTTTACTTAAGAAAAATGGTCGCAGAGTTCATTCCAAACTACTTGTGTTCCATCACAATAGAATACATTTATTGCAATATCCTTAGATATCAAACTCAATAACTAGATTTTAACATGATTGTCACAACAAATCCACTATTGCAATTCATTGTTGATTTTCTTATTTGGTCTTTTTATTGATCGATTGAACCGTGGGTGATTGACATTGCCAAGTTTAGATACGCAATATCATTGTTGAAAGGTCACGTGATTAAACGGTAACTATGGATCAATATTGTAATGCACCGTCCGAGTCGGAGACGAGTGGAAAGGTTCGCCTGTCTAGCCTGTGAAGACCGACACTTCTGGCCTTGCAACGGCACAAGTCTGTCCCGGCGACGGCGCCAGATAAGAATTAATAAAATTCTCGTGCACTTCTGGAGATGCCTCAATGTGTGTGCCAACAATTTTTAATTTCTAGAGACTTGGCGTCTGTGTATAATGAATCTTCAGCCTTTTATTTCCCTCTCCTCGCCGTGTCTATCAATGGTGGCCGTGGAGTCCGTCCAATGCTTTGACCGGAAAAGACCGCCGTGGCGGTTACCCACTGCAAGCGCGGGCGCACCCGATCAAAATCAATGGCTGGCCGAGGCGGTGCGAGCTGAAGATGTTCGGTAGTCACAGTGCCAGGGCGAGGTTTCAGAAGTCTTACCGAAGAAGATGTTTCAGAGGTTACCAGTAGCATTAGTTTTGAAGGCTACGGGGCCGGAAGCCGAAGTAGCGATGGTGTCGCATATCGCCCGTGGTTTTGAAGGTTACGGAACCAGAAGCCAGAGTGGCGATGGCGAAGGTTTGTCAAAGGCCGTGACGGAAAGGGTCGCGGCGAAGCTATAGATCCCCGACAGGGCCTGCTGCGGAGCCGGTTTTGAGTTTTTGTTTACCGAGAGGTTTTAAACCTCATGGTATCGTTGCCAGAGCCGGAAGCGACGACGAGTCGAACGAAGAGAAATCTCACCGCAGATAGAAACGGCGGTTTCCTAGAGTAAGGATCGGCGATAGCCAGTCTAATACCATAATAAATTTCTATTTTTTTTATATCTGAATCAATTCAAAATTACAAATCTAACTTGTCCAGAAGATCTTTCTTATCTTCAACATAGTGGGCTATAAAAATGGTTTCCGGGCGAGAATCGCACCGTTGCCCACGGCGGTGGTACATAAGAAACAGAAAGAATAAACATAATATCTTATCTCGTAAACCGAAGGGAATAAGAAATCTTATCAATCTCCGAAACAGAACCGAAGATAATCCTTTATCAATATATGCGGGGAGTCGGGAGATCATCTCTCTTCCTCCACCTCCCATAGAACAATTAATAGAAAGGCAAGTCCAATCCATCACCTTAGTGTTTAGTTTTTGCAATTGCATTCTAATAGCTGGCTCACAGGCTATTAGAAGGCTGCATTTTTCGTTGCTTCGGCTCTGTAAAGCTTTTGAGATTTGCTCTGGCTGTCTCAAATTCAACCTTCCTTTTGTGGACCCTCCAAGTGATATTTGATTTGCAATTTAAGTTGGACTGCTTCTTCGACAAGCAAAGTAGGTAATCTGTCGGGAGTCTCTCTTGGATCCCACATAGATTGAACTTGAAGGCCGACATTAACGGTGCTCCGACTGCCCACTTTTCGATTTTAGGGACCGAAAATGGCGCGGTAGCCAGTCGTAGTCAAGACTGAAGACACTACTATTAGTAGAGTTAAAAATGAAAACGGCGACGACGAAGTTAGGTGTTCTTGTAAATTTTGCAAATGTCATGCCCAAATGCTACCAACCACTCCCACCAGAATCTCCCATCTCACCCCCTTGCGCCTTGCTTCCCACTTCCATCTTCCAAACTCCACTCCAATCCGTCTCACCGCAGCAGAAAGGATAGAAGCTGAGATCGATTCTCTGTTGAGAGAAATTTGGTGTGTGCTGTGCTGTGCTGTGCTTCAACATTCTCAGACGGCAATGGGTAACACGGAACCCATTGGCCAGAGCATCATAAAGCTCATCAGCAACCTCTGTTTCTCACTCTTCGTCTTCTCTGTCCTCATTTTTACTGTAATTGCCATCACATATCAACCTCCAGATCCCTGGCTTGAATCTTCCAAAGCCCTCACCAAGGTCTTCTCCTCCGTCGAGAACGCTACCTTCCAGACTGACGAATCCCTCCTCAATACCGGCGAAGATCTCGTTTCAATCCCTCCCGCGCCTTCCCCTTCCTTCAACGCTTCTCTGTCCTTCATCCCGGCTGCTGCTCCCTCCTCCAATTGCCCTGACGATGCCTCCCGCCCCCTAAACTGCTCCGATCCGCGGGTGCTCCCCGCCATTCAGGCCTTCAATCTCAAGATCTTCAAATCTATCGTCTTCATCCAGTATCAAACCCCTGTTGCCGGATCTAAGCCCAACGAGTGCGACGTCTCCTGGCGCTTTCGCAATAAGAAGGAGAAGTCATGGCGCAAGTATAGGGACTTTCGTCGCTTCACGCTCGACTTTGGGGATGACTGCACCCTTAAAGTCACTGGCGCCGACGGTTGGCATTCCGGCAAGAACGCCAGGCGGCCGCCAAAGAAGCTCAATTCAACGCTCACTCCTCCTCTCAAGGATGATGACATCAACGATACGATCCCTACGGTTGGATCGGAGGCTAATTTCCGCAAAGGCAAGTATCTATACTACTCGCGCGGGGGCGACTACTGCAAGTCCATGAATCACTATCTCTGGAGCTTTTTGTGTGGTCTCGGTGAGGCACAGTACCTCAATCGTACTTTTGTTATGGATCTGAGCGTTTGCCTGGCTGCAACTTACAATCCTAGTAACAAAGATGAGGAAGGTAAGGATTTTAGATATTATTTTGATTTCGAGCACCTAAAAGAAGTTGCTTCGGTGGTTGAAGAGGTTCAATTCTTGGGAGAGTGGAAGGTTTCGGACCGGATTCAGAAGAAGAAGCGGGTATCTGTCCGTAAGGTTGCCAACTACAAGGTTACCCCCATGCAATTGAGGAAAGATAAGAGCACCATCATTTGGCGACAATTTGATGGGCCGGAGCCAGAGAATTATTGGTATAGAGTCTGTGAAGGGCCTGCTTCTAAGCATGTGCAAAGACCTTGGCATGCGCTTTGGAAATCGAAGAGGTTAATGAATATAGTTTCAGAGATTAGTGGGCACTTAGACTGGGATTTTGATGCTGTTCATGTGGTTAGGGGAGCCAAGGCAGAGAACAAGGAAATGTGGCCTCATCTGGATAGAGATACTTCTCCTGACTCACTCCTGATGAAGCTTCAGCAGTTGATTAGGCCGTGGAGGAAATTATATGTTGCGACTAACGAGCCGTTTTACAATTACTTTGATAAATTGAGATCACAGTTTAAGATTTATTTGTTGGATGATTTTAAAGAATTGTGGGGAAATAGAAGCGAGTGGTACAATGAGACACAAGCCCTTAACGATGGCAGGCCTGTGGAGTTTGATGGTTACATGAGAGTGGCTGTGGATACTGAGGTTTTGTACAGGGCAAAGACAAGGGTGGAAACTTTTAATAATTTGACAATGGACTGTAAGGATGGGCTTGGTACTTGCTGAGGTAATTGTGAATCTTGGTTAGTGTGATTATCTTTTATTGTTTACTATGTATCAATTAGTTTTTCGGGTTCAAAAGTTGAGCATTTTCTGCTACCCAACAGTGATGTATTCCTTTTCTTCCCTTGTATTGATTAAATAGTAAAAAAAAATCCTTTTTAAAATGTTATATGCAGATTGGTTTCTTTCATCATGTATCTTCTACTATGTATATGGCTATCGATTACAGTTACATATCTCAGGCATGAAAATAAAATAAAAAAGGCCATTTTTAGTCTATCTTCTTCAGAGGTGATAGCTATTTTTTTTCAGGTATGAACAATCTTGTAGTGAATTGGTGACAGTCTGTCATTTGTCAATAAATTTTTGGTACTTTTGTGTTGTGAAAGGACTGAAACAATGGAGATGTTGTGAGTCAATAGCTTAGTGTGACATGTTCAATCACTGTGGAGTACTGACCTTGCTGGTCCCATAACACAGCCTGTGAAAGACCGATTTGCAAAACAATTGCAATGCCAATTTTAGAAAAATGATCAATTGAACTTTGATGCAGCAGAACATTCTATTTGCTTGGTAGTTAGAAAGGTTTCCACCAATAGGCTGTTGCGTATGGAGCTAATTCACCAAGTTCTGTTCTATGCTTGCATTTTGTTTCAAAATATATTTGTCCTGCCTTTTGGTCTCAATATGGCCGGGAAGATGCATTGATAAAGTCTACCTCTTTCAAAAATATTCTCGCACTATTCCTGCATGCATTTGTACGAGTCATGGAGCCTTAATTGAGTTCATGGCTCTGCCACATTAGATGTCAGATCTCTGTGAATGCTGCTTCAAGCCATTTCATCTTTTCAAGTTATAATTCTAGTGACAGAGAAAGGGTTTCGTCCTTGTAGTTGTAAAGTAGCATATTGTGAATAATATTCATGGATGTCTCATCTCTGTTATAAACTAAGTGAGAGTATATGTAAAAAACCTCCCAAATACTATTGTAATATTTCTGGTGTCTAATTAGTGGTTATCATCTTTTATGTGTGGGTTCATTCTTGGCTAGTGATATTCACCATTCACTTAGCTCTTGGATGGTGGATGTGCAATTGGTTTGCTGTTGGCCACTGAAATGTACCAGTGTTTTTTCCCTTGGCTATTGACATTCATCTGCCTGATATATACAAAATTACCCGTCTTTTATGGTGTGTGGGTTCTATACTGTAGATAAGGCTTTCTTTCTGTTCTTAACCTTTCAGCAGGCTTTAGCTTTATTCTTTAAGACATCTATAGTTTCTTCTAACATCATATTGGCTTGTAAACCCTACTTCAGCTGGGGAACTATATTTGTTTCCTAAATTATTTTCTGGTTCTATTCTGCATCTCTTTGCTTGGTTTGGCGGAAAGATTTAAGTTTAGAGTTTTTTTTTGAATGGTAGTGGAGATATAAGTTGAAGCTCACTCCTTTACAATGAGCAGTTCTTAGATCCAAACTGGCAACTTATTGGCATGTATCCAATTCCATGTACAAAGTTCTGAACTTGTTTTTTTTTTTTTTTTTTGTCCATTACCAAGTATGTGTATTGGTTTCCTCAATACTAAATGAAATATTTAATAAAAAGTACAGAAATTCAAAACCATTTCAGTGACACTCACGGTAGAAGCTAAAGTATTCTCCAAATTAATTTCCTGAAATCAGTTTGTCATGGTTGAATAAAAGATAATGTTCTGCTTCAGTGTTATGGAGCCGCACAGGATGTTTTCAAGAATTTGGGATGATCTGTGGTGCTTCAACTGTCCAACTGGCTGGGGCAACTTGATCATGCACAGGTGAATATTCCTGCAAGGACCAAGAAAAGCAAGTTGAAAGTCAGTATGTTGTTAAGGAAGTAGTTCCTTCAGTTTGTTGTAAGGTTTGAAGCATGGTTGGAAAACTCTGGTCTCTAATGTAGATACTGGGAAGGTCTCTATGATTCCATTCACTTCAACATTACGCTCTAGTGCTCTAAAGAGGTATATGTGATGCTAAGGATGATGTATCTTGCCATCATGTAATGGTCGGAAGGTTCCTTTCCCCTTGGTTTTCTGAGGGTTGTGGATCACCCTCTCCTTCCCTTTTTGTAATTCTTTAACTTTTAATGGAAAAGTACCATAGAGTTTATTTTATTTTATTTAAAAGAGAGAGGACATACATTAATGGGTCCCATACTTTGAGGCAGAGCACCTACAGCACCTCCGGTTCTTATCGACTGTGAAGAAGTCGATACCTACATCTGGTTAGGACCCACTTAGGTTACAGGGAGGTCTTATTCTGCAGGATGCCATAGACTGCGTAGTTCATCTAGGTAATGACATTCATCTTTCATTTTGATTCTGAGATAACTTGTGGACTACATTTTTCTCTAAGCTCAGGAAGGCCTAATCATTCATCAAAACCAGCCAGCTGGTGGGACCCTTTGGTTTGCAAAAGACATTTTTAGGTGTATGTAAATTGAGCAGTAGAGTGGATTTATTGCTGACTGCAGAGAAACAGTTTAACTCAAAACTAGAATTCGATGCATGATTTTTCATTTCTTTTGAAAGCATTTTATATTTTAATCATCCAACAAGATTATGCATTCTACTGATGTTTATCACACTAGTTCATTATTTTGAACGTTAAATGGATTAAACTGCCAGAAGATTGATACCACCTCCATCCTCCTTATCAACTCCTTGGCTGTTGGTGCTGAGATGATGATATTCCTTGCAGAAGGCTTTATGAACCCTTCTTCCACACCCTTGTCAAAGAATGCTAGCAAGCAGTTGTAATATCCATCAACATTTAAGAGACCTACCTGTGAACACAGCAGATCCTCAGCTTTAGTAGAACTGTTTTAAAGTGAGGTGAGCTTTGGTGGTTTGGAGAAGAAGCTCACTGGTTTTGTATGGATTCCAAGCTGTGACCAAGTTATCATTTCCAGCAACTCTTCCATGGTTCCATAGCCTCCTGAGAGTGTCAGGTAAAGAAGCATTATTGTACTGGTTCTTGTTTTTCTATTTCCGTTGCATATTTCTAGTTACTTTTTTTGATGTACTGAAAAAAAGAGTTTTTATGTTGAAACTTTTTATTTTTTATTTCTTATAACCTACACAAAAAAAGTGCTACACCAAGTCATTCTTATACCATTTTAGCTATGAATTCTGATACATATATGTGCTGTTTAACTAGGCAACTTTGAGTGCTGATGTAGTTTTAAAGCAAATCCTTCTGTAACTGCACCTGGTAGAGCAATAAAAGCATCTGCCTGACGAGCCATCTCTGCTTTGCGTTGATGCATGTCAGGTACAATCATTACTTGACCCACTGCATGGCCTGATATCTGATTAAGGTTTCTTTAGTACCACACAAATGATCAAAAAGGAAGTAGATCTCATGACTTAGTCAAGGATACAGGCAAACCATATCAATAGATACTACATCAAAGAAAGATGTTCAAAAACATTCTTGGCTTGCTTTTAAGAGCAGGGAAAAGGATCTCTCATACCTCAATTGGAACAAGAGCCTTGGGTATAACTCTAGCATAAGAAAGGAAAAACAAACAAGTTACATTCACTTCACTGTGTTAAATGGGTATTCTGATTTGTCTTTAGAATTATAAGTAAACAAAAAGATGCTGAGAAATCTCCTCTTACCCGAGTACATGACATCCACCATCATAAACTGCTTTGGAAATCAGTCCCATGAGTCCAACACTGCCACCCCCATAAACCAGATCTATTGTCCCTTTCACCTGTAAGACTAGAATAGATTACGAAAGCCAGCAAAAAGTAAGGATATGTGGAACACCAAAAGGGTGGATAAGACTAACCAGTTCATTTCCTAACTCAACAGCAGCATCACTGAAAACCCTTCTGTTACCTGAATTGCTGCCGCAGAAGACACAGACCTTAGTGAACTTGCCCATGACCTCTCTCCACACCAGTAAAGCATTTTCCAGTTGTCTCTACAGACTCGGTAAGTCCTTTTTAATGGTTTGGTTGGGAGATGGTTGATCAGAAAATGTGTTTTTTATGCTATATTGTAATATATGTTGGGCTGCCCGATTAATAGCTCCATGTGACAGGTGATGTCTTCAAAGAAGAGATTCTCGACATGTTTGTATTCAATGTCTTCTCTAGTTTCACGTAATACAATATGTTTTTTAGTGTGATCTTTGATAAAGATGTATCTTGTTCTTTGTGAGGAGGCCTACCTTATTAAAGAAGAAAAATAAAAAGAATAAAATTGCTGATACTTAATGCCTCAAGTAGATTTGGCTGCTTCGTATACGATCTGTGCTGATTTTTAATGAAGGACTCCATTAGTTGATTTTCTATCTATCTACATCTGTAAAAGTGATGGTTACTATTTGTGAATTGAAGTTGCCTGTCTCATTTGCAAAATGGTTGCTGAAGCTTTATTTAATATGAACAAAGCCAAAGCAAACACAAAATCCAAACGGGCAAGCGTGCAAGAGAGATGATGATGAAATAGGAGCTCACCTAATCCGAAACGGAGGTACCCTCTTATTCTTTACTGGACACAAATCACATCAGCTGGTATAATTTAATATATTAAACCCCAACTAGGTTTTTTTTTTATGGAAAAGGTAAGCAAACCCCAACAATTTAGTAAAGAGGGGTTTGAATCATGATTAAGTAAGAAGAACATTTGGTAGAGGGTGGGTCCCTTGTCACATATTTTATCAGTATTAATAGGATTTAAATCCCATTTTCAGACAGTCTGTCTTACCTCATAGTATTTTCCACTCAGTCTGAATGATTGTATTATTGTAACAAGGGGACTGGAGTAGCGTGCTGCTCATTTAATAAACCTAGGTCCTGATCTGAATCATGATTTGAACTCTCATTATACATACCAAGTTTGAATTCCGTAGGTTAATTGTTTGAATATGAAATTCAAAATTGGTGATATATCTTGCGGGCACGTCCCTACTTAGTTCTCATCCACATCAACCACTAGTAAGTTACACAAATGAACTAACTACCATGCTTGTTTCAAGGTTGAGACAAAACCAACTCCGAGTCCTTTTTCCTCATGGAGAGTCTGTTGGCCCAGGTGGTGTTTCAGGGAGTGTGAATTGAGTTATAAAATAAAAAATTTAACTCTTAAGGCATAATTAAAAGCAAACGGATAGGAAACATAAAAAACACATAAGCACAACCATAAAGAGCCAAAGATTTATGAGGTTCAGTATAGAAGTCTCTTAGCCATAATATTCATTATTAGATTGTTTATAAAAAAATGCACAAAGGGTTGATCGATCAATGATCAATGAAAAGGTATGATAGATCAGTCAAACTCCAATGACTACATTTGTATCCTTATAATCGAGTGTGCGTGTTGTGTTGATTAATCAATGTCATAGGTTGATCGATCAATGTCATAAGTTGATCAATCAAGATTTATATGAGTTGATTGATCAAGCTTTATACATTGACCTAACAGGATTCGGGTTGATTGATCAAACTTGGATAGATTGATCGATCATGCTTTACAACATCTGCCAACAATATTTTATATGATCGATCAAGTTCGAGGGGTTGATCAATCATGCTTTATAAACTGGCCTACCTGCACACAGGTTGATTCGTCATGCCAACAATGGTTGATCGATCAACCATTATATAGATGACTACTACTAATATGGCTGATCATGTCTTATAAAGGTTGATTGATTATGCTATTTTGCAGTGTATACCATTAAGTTTGAAACATGACTAAGACTAAAAATTATTGATTTAAAGGTTCCAAAACATTTGAATGAGGTTTAAAAATATGGTTTTGAAAATATTTCATGTCCTAATACTCTAATAAACACTTGTGTTTAAGAATCAAAATTTGACTGATTATCTACTTAGCTAGAGTTGTTAAGATTTTTCCAATGATGTTTGGATTTCAGTCTTTAAATCTTCAATCTTCTTCTTTGTGTAAGTTATTTTTTACAACAACAATCTTTAATGAGTTTTTGCTTCAGGTCTTGAGTTGTCAACTTAATTGATCATTCTTTTTCTTTGAGATTTTGCTATATACCTCATAATATTTATACTAAAAGTCCAGAACTTACTACTGTAGTTCACTATGTCCTTCCAATACCACATTAACAATTGTGAATGCTCTTCTAAATCTGGTTTGACACACTAGAAGGCTCCCGGATTCCACTTCCATACACACTAATTTATTCAATGGATTCAATCACATAAATTAAAGAGATGACACAACCAAATTAATCTACAATTTTCTTTTCATAGCATCAATGCCAATTTTATGAAACATAGGCACGTAATAAGGTTAAAGAGGAACATTTCACAAATCCTTCAGTTTTCCTCTCTCTCTCTTTATCTCTCTCTCTCTCTCTCTATGAAATTTATGGGAAGACTAGGAACCATGTCTGTTTATTTATATACCTCATAGTAGTATACTTTCAAGCAACCCATTTTGTTATCATCAAAATGATTGAGATTGACATGATTTTGTCATTGGTCTAACAATCTACCCCATCTTCATGATGACAAAATCCCTAGCTTGAATATTAGAGGTGCACAACACGAATGCATAAATATCACAAGTGCACGACATGGATGTGTAATTTTTTCCTTGAAAGTATATGTTATGTTTTTATAGTCTTTATATTTTATTTTATAATTGATCAAAGTGTCATAAATTGAGTTTGGGCATCATAGACGTAAGAAATTTAGGGTATGAAAAAGGATAGAGGAGAGAAGTGACTCATTGATCAACCACTACCACAAACATAAAATTTTAAAAATAAAAAATAAAAATATTGTCAATTATGATTGCATAAGCACATACAAGTTGTATTAAGCTCTTGGGTTTCATGGTATCATTATATATAGAGAGAGGAACATCTTGGGTTTCATGGTATCATTATAAATAGAGAGAGGAACATGAGATGGAGAAGAAGATGGTACCATTTTATATAGAGAGAGGGACATGAAATAGAGAAGAAGAGAAGAGGGTGATCAAGAAGAGATGAGCCTATGTGTGAAAGAAGGAGCGGTAGCATGAGATAGAAAGTGGAAGAAAGCTCAATTGATGAGCACTCGCCTAATGTCTAATACATATGTCTATGAGATTACTAGTACAAAATGCCCACTATAGTGTGATTTAAGATGAGGGAAAGAAAGTCAACATGAGCAAAATATAAAGCAAAAATACATGATATAGAGTTTTTAACATACCCCTTCAAGCTAGTGTATATGCATCTTAAATATTTGGCCTGGAATATCCATCATGAAGCAGTTAGAGGCATACCACTTTGGTTATTAAGGGGGAGAAACTAAAAAATTAAAATAGATAAATGCATCAAAATATGACCTTTATAAATAAAGAGGCAAAAAATTTATCCAATTTCCAATTTTCTCACATAAGTTAGTCGTCGTAAGTGAAGATGGAAGAAGAAATCCCACATAGAATTAATTTTAAAAAAATAATTTTTATCTTTGATTTATGGTTTTGTACCAAAATGTATATGATTTTGGACTAGGTATGAGCTTTGGTTTCATTATTTTTATCTTATCAAAATTAGTAAAAACTATCTACCTTTTAATTTGGTACTCCTCATTATATATATATATATATATAACCGGCTAATCCAATATGAAAAGTCATTTGGTGCGAAACATGCAAAATGGTTGTATCAGTCGTTCGATCATGATCGCACAACTGAGATAGCCGTTGATCGGATGGTTGAGATAACCATTGATCATGATCGGACGACTAAGATAACGTTTCACATATTTCACACCAAATGGTTTTTCGTATTGGATCAGCCATCTCTCTCTCTCTTTATATATATATATATATATATGAATATAGCTATGGTGTAATGTGTGTAGACTATTGGTAGAATTTTAGATATTTTGCACATTGTTATATATTTTAAACAATTTGACACAATTCTTATTATAGGTTTTATAATATATAATAATAAATGAAAAGTCATGTGCATGTTTTTGGTGTGATTGCAACAAATTCTTTAAGTTAGCCTTAGTCCCCTAGCTCTAAATTTCTAGCTATGCCCTTAGCAGTGGTCTCGAGCCAATGACCTTGGTAAAAATATTGGCATTTTAACTCTCAGAGGAACTTATTTGACAATAAAAATTCATGTTTTCACTTTATCTTTAACAAAATGACGAAACTTGTATATGTTTAATATGCTCATAAGTATTGAACTAGGTGCAAATGAAATGTTGTTTGATTATCACAATGATGACACACAAGTTTTGTCATAGAGAACCTAAGCTTTTATAATAAGGATTGTTGGCCCATTTTGCTTCTTAAGAGGAGAGGTGAATTGGGTTATTCAAATTAAAACCAATTTGTGTAAGTAAACAAAATATCATGCATATAAGCAATTCAATGTAAATACAAACATGCACGCACCATAGGGACAAAAAGATTTTTTTCTTCTCAAAATTCCCTGTTTGGAACCCCTAGAGAAGAAAAGAAAAGAAAATAAAATAAAATAAAATTAGAATTTGACCATTATTATTCACAAAAATAGTTAGTGAAAATGAGATAATGATCAAATTCTTCTTTTCACTAACTATTTTTTGGAATAATAATGATCAAATTCTCATTTTCTTTTATTTTTTTCTTTTCCATGGGGTTCCAAACACACCCCTAATGGTAGTCATTGCCCAAGAACCCTTGCTTGGAAATTTTTTCACTATTATGCTCTAATAGCTAGAAAATTACTAAGAGATTCAGCTCTCTTCTGACACGCGTAGCTCAATACACGATTTTTTTACAACCCAATCTCCCCAAGAGATTGATGCTAGATTCTATCTCTAGCTAGGTCTTTTTATCTAGATTATCAGGTTCTAGATGAACCTTTCACAATACTATAAAAGAAAGGGAAAAAATACCCTTACTTGAAAGATTTCAAACTTCCTCCTCTATTGTAGCACATTGTAGAATGATCAAGGAGCTTTTACTATCATGCATGCAAGGATGATTGAAAGAGATAAAGATTTTTCAAAGGTGGGATCACTCATAAAGTTTTGTGTCTTGATTATATGACAATAAATGCTCATGCCTCTCTTTACTCACAGTTTGGTGGGGTATTTATAGCTTCTCCAACTCAAACTAACTATTATTTGCATGTTGGCAAAATTCAGACTGTTGATTGATTGATCACTGGTAAGTGACTGATCGATTAATCGATCATAACGACTACTTTTCTATCAGACGGTGACTTATTGATCGATCAATATGTTACTGTTGCTCCAAAAAAGTTAATTTGATATCTCATTGCAGATGGTTGATCGATCAATCAAGATTCCCTCTGGTTGTGCAATACAAGTATGATCGATCAATGTATTTCTATTTTATTGATCATGCTTGAAATCATTTACTGGTAAGGTTCTAATTGATCGATCAATCTAGAGGGATGATCGATCATTCCATGCTAATTCAGCTTGCCTGGACAGCTATGATCGATCAATCTCTATTGGATGATCCATCATATATCATAGTATGAAATGGCCATGTCTTGGATGATCGATCAATCGGCTATGGTTGATCGATTATGCTTTATAATTCTATCCTACACAATTATGGATGGTCGATCATAGTTAGTGACTGATCGATCATTCCAATGCTAGATATAAATGCATATATTTATAAAGCATGGAAATTTCTCTCTAAATGCTTTAACATGTTTCATAATGATATGTATGATGATTCTAAACATGTCTATATACAATTTAATATCCTAAAACTCTTGTCTTCACAAGTACTTAAAGGGATAGGAGTTAAAATACTCTCTTACATAAATTGATTGAGTTTAACTATTTTTCTATTGAAACTTGAACTCGAGTCTTCATGTTGACTTCTTCCTTCTGGGTGCTTCTTCAAGAGATGTTCTTCAATTTGTGCTTGAGGTCTTCATTTTGGCTTTGATGCTTTAGACCTTGAGATGCTCTTGAAGGTTAAGCATCTAAAACACTAGATTTGCAAGTGATTAGCTCAATTAAGTTTTTTTATCATCAAAAGAAATGTAAGAGTCAACCTATGGTGAACAAGGACTTCAACCACAATATATCACACTTTGCATGGGCAATGACCTGATTCTCTCCCTTGGCACTAGACTTAGCCACTACATTTTCTTTTTTACTCTTCCATGTAACAAAATCCTTCTCAACAAAAGTAAAGTGATTAGAGGTTGACTTTTAATCATCTAGAATTCCAACCCAATTGGCATCTACATAACCTTCATGTATACAACTTGTCACAAACTTTTAAGACAAAAATTGTCAACACAGCTTGTAATGTTTTAAATTGAGTTAGTATTAAGTTTTAAGAAAACACCATATGATTTTTACTCAGAAAACCTACCCACATTTGCTTCTTTAGGACTTTTAGATGTAAGGTTTACATTTTTAAGGAACCAAAAGATAGGTTGAGTAAATTTGACACTAGCATTGATCTCCTCTGTTGAAGAGAAAATATGGAAGAGTCTTACATGAGTCTCACTATAAGAAGTCTTACCGAGCGAAATTTATTATGGAAGTAGGTCTCACAGAAGAGTTTCAGTTTAAAAGTGTTTTAGTTATGTTAGTCTTCTATTTATGTTGAATTATTTAATTATGTTAGGACTTATATTTAAGTGTTAGACTTTGGGTGTAATTGGGACAATGATAGTTTAATTGTAATTGGACTCTACTATTTTCCTCTATTCTAAATAGGGGTTCATGTACTCTGATTACATCAAGTCAATGAAGTTTTTATCTTTTCCATAAATTCAACACCTTCTATAGTAAAACTTATAGAATATATAACAAAAATACAATGAGAGTAGAAGAGTTAAAAAATGTGGAACTTGAGGAGATGGATACCGCAACGCAAAATTGAGATGGTGAGTTAGAAGAAACACAAGAGTTAGAGGGATTTCAAACTCAAAATCTAAATCAAGATGCCCTGCACATCTGAAAATGAACAAGAAAGCTCTAGTATGCCTAAGGACTATAGGTTATTAACACATTGTATTATAGATCAAATTATAGGTGATCTATATTATGAACCTGAACTTTCAATCCCTAACTCAGCCCTCAACTAGGCCATAGACTCAACCTTCAAGGGCTTGACTTGTTATGGGGGATGGCTACAAGAGTGAGCACATGTTCAGCCTTTAGTTAGGTCTAGTAACGAGATGTAGAAGTTATTTTAGTAATTGTATTTCTTAGTAAGTGTAGAATTTAGGACTCCTTCATATTGATCTCGAGCTAAAGACGGAGAGGAAAAGGAGAAGAAGAAGAAGAAGAAGAAGAAGAAGAAGAAGAGAAGAAGAGAGAAAGAAGAGATATTTTAGAGATCGGCTTCCAGAGAAGGGAGAGGAGAGTTTGGATGAGTTTGAGAAGAGAGGAGAGAACTTAATGATTTACCTCTTAGCCAAGGGCCTCTATTTATAGTTCTTCGAGTATATGTTGCAATGACTACAATGCCCTTAGGGCTAAAGCCTTACAGGAGAAGAGACAAAAATAGACAAGCAATTACATCTTCATGTCATCTTTATGAGAAGTCTTCTTATTTACCAAGATGCCACCTCTTGGACATATGAGCTTTCTTTCTTGGATGTGTGGGCTTGAGCCCATCTTCTAACACTCCCCCTTAAGCTGGAGGAGAGAAAATACCATAAATACCTAGCTTGCCAAATACAAAAGATAGGATCTTAGACATAACCGGTTTAGTAAGAATATCTACTACTTGCTCTTGTGATGAAACATGTTTGAGGGAGATTATATCCGCTTGAAATTTCTCCTGTATAAAGTGGCAGCCCACCTCAATGTATTTGGTCCTTTCATGGAAGACCGGATATGAAGTGATATGAATAACTGCTTGCATATCACAATGTAGATCCATCTTGTAATTCGTTAAGAAGGGAGTTGATTCATAAGAGTTCACTGACTGTGTGAGCCATAGCCCTGTATTCTGCTTCTGCACTACATCTCACAACCACATTTTGCTTCTTGTTTCTCCATGTAACCAGGTTCCCTCGAACAAGAATGTAATATCTAGAAGTGGATTTCCTATATTCAGGTGATCCAGCCCAATCTGCATATGAGAAACCTTCTATGTTGAAGTGGTCATTTTTCTTATAAAGTAATCCTCTTATTGGGGCTCCTTTTAAGTATCGTAATATCCTTTCCAAGGCTTGCAATTGGATAAGTTGTGGTTTATGCATGTACTGACTCACCACACTTATGACATATGATATGTCTGGTCTAGTTACCGTGAGGTAGATAAGTTTGCCTACATGTCTTTGATATTTTTCAATATCAATATCTTCTATAGAACTTGCACGTAATTTAATATTCGCATCCATAAGTATGTCAGTTAGGTGGCACCCCATAATTCATGCTTCTTCGAGGAGTTCCAAGACATACTTCTTCTAAGATAATATTATCCTATACTTGGACCGAAGAACTTCTATGCCCATAAAATAATTTAGAAGTCCAAGATCTTTAGTTTTAAATTCATAACATATCATGTTTTTGACTTCTTGTATGTTATTCACATCATTGCCTATTAAGACAATATCATCAACATACATAGCCAATAATATCTTCCCTTTCGAGGTATCTTTAATAAATACCGAATGATCAACTGAGCACCAACGAAATTCAAATCATAATAGTGCTTGGCTAAATTTATCAAACCAAGCCCGTGGGGACTGTTTAAGCCCATATAAGGATTTCTTTAAGTGGCATACGGACTCCCCCTCAACCACATAACCAGGCGGTTGAATTATATAAATTTCCTCATGTATATCACCACTAAAGAAAGCATTTTTTACATTGAGTTGATAGACATGCCATGAAGAGTGAGCGACAAGCGATAACAGATACGTACCAAATTTAACTTGGCAATAGTAGAGAAGGTCTCCTCATAATCAATTCAATAACATTTAGTGGATCCTTTAGCGATAAGGTGGGCCTTAAGGCGAACAATGGAACCATCTGAATTATGTTTGAAGATAAAAACCCATTTACAACCCACCAGTTTCTTACCCGTCGAAAGTCGTACTAAGTTTCATGTCTGATTTTCACATAAGGAATTCATTTCCTCATCCATAGCCACCTTCCATCCTGGATGTTTCAGGGTCTCCAAATAGAACTATGGAATAGAGATGGAAGAAAGAGATGTAAGAAATTGACAACTTGAAGAAGACAACCGATGGCAAGAAACAAAATTTGATTTAGGAGGAGAAGTAGAGCAAATACAAGGTTCATTTCTTAGAGCAATCGGCCGAGTATCAGACTGTGGACCAAATGGAATAGGGGAAGACCTTACCTTAGTAGGATCTAAAAACTCCATAGGTGTGGTGTTGGCCAATGCTTCGGGGGGCGGAGTGACATCGGCATTAAAGGGCACAAATGGATGAGGAGTGACCGAAGGGAATGAAAGACCCAGAGGAGATTTATTGAAGGAATAGAATGAGGTGTCCTAAAAAAAGTTCACGTCCCTAGACACAAGTAACCGCCGAAGGGTAGGATTGTAATAGACATAACCTTTTTGGGTGCGTGAGTAACCCAAGAAAATGCACTTCATAGAATGAGGAGTAAGTTTACTTTTATGAGGAGAAGTTAGATGGACAAAATAAGTACACCCAAAGACCTTCACGAGAAGAGAAAATGGATCTTCACTAGAAAATAATACAGAATATGGAGTCTTATGACCAAGTACAAATAAAGGTAACCTATTAATAAAAAAACAGGTTGTAAGTATGGCATGATGCCAATAAAAGTAGGGTACCTTCATGGAGTAGAGGAAGCCCCAGGCAACCTCAAGGAGATGGTGGTTCTTTCTTCGGCAACACCATTCTATTGAGGTTTGTAGGTGTTGGAAGATAGGGCCCAAGCCCACACGACCAAGAAAGACCCACATATCCAAGTGTGTTGGAAGATGGGCTCAAACTCATAAAACCAAGGAAGACCCATACATCCAAGAGATGTAGAAGACGGACTCAAGGTCCACAGATCAAGGAGAAGGCACAAAGGCCCACATACAATGATGGCAGGATTGTAAATAAAGGGTCATCTCATAGAGATGAAATTGATGTAATTAGGTTAAAGTTCTAGGGTTAAAACCTTAAACCCTAAACCCTAAGTTTATGGGTATTATTTTAATACAATAATTTCTTTAATCTATAAATAGAGCTTCAAGGTGAGGGTTAGGACATCAAGTCCACAACCCTTCTTCCTCTGGTTTTCTCCCAATGGGTTTCTATCCCCTTTTCTCCATGATCTAAATTCATGGAGTCCTAAAAATCAACAATAGGCATATGATGTTTGATGGATAAGGCCATTACCTTGACAGAAGGAGTGAAACTCACTAGACAAGTACTCTTTAGCATTATTAAACCTAAGTACTTGAATTTTCTCACCAAACTGGGTTCATACCATATCATGAAAGACTTTAAAGATAATAAATATTTTAGATGTTTCTTTAAATAGATATAACCAAGTAACCCGGGTAAAATCATCAACAAAAGTAACAAAATAATTAACTTGAGAAATATTTGAGACACTCAGAGGTACATCAGAGTGTATTGGAGAAAAGGGAGCAACACTTTTATTGATAGGGCGAGGAGAATATGTACTCCTCTAGTGTTTGTTTAACTGACAAAACTCACAATTTAAAGTAGACAAATACTTTAAAAAAAGAAATAAATATCGAAGAGAAGATGTAGAAGGATGGTCAAACCAGTTATGCCAAAGTTGCACCTTGGATCGAGATGATGAAAGTACAACTAACGGATGTAGGTCCAAGTAATACAAACTCCCCTTTTCGTGGCCTCCACCAATCACTTGCTTCATTGTTAGATCCTGAAGTACAAGAAGAGGGTGAGAAAGTGACAAAGCAATTTAGATGTTTTGTGAGCTGACTTACCAAGAGTAAGTTTAAAGAGAATTGAGGAACAAATAGGACATCTCGAAGTGGGATAGAGGGTGTATTAGAAGATGATCTTTTTCCAAGTACTTTGGATTAGGTACCATTAGCTATAGTAACAAACTTATCAGGCATACATGGAGATAAAAAATTAGCATAAGTTTGTTACCTAAGAGATGTTCGGAGGCCACGAAGTCTATTATCCAAGATGAAGAAGAGGAAGTAGAAGAAAGCATACATGAAGCAGTAGTGGTAGCAGCCGTAATTGAAGATGTAAGGGAAGACCCTATGAATGACTTCAATTTCTAAAATGTTTCATTGTCTTCATGAGTGAGAGTAACCTTCCCGATTTGTGATTCAACCTTTTCTTCCCATTTATCATTTGTAATGGAGGCTGGAATAGCCGTGACCCATTCTGGTTTACCATAAAGCTTTCAACAAGTTTTCACAAGGTGGTTTTGACCGCCACTATAAGTGCATATTTGAAGATCTATGCGAGAGGAACTAGGACTAGTTCTACCACCTCTTGTTCAGTCTCCTCTAGAATTTCTCTAGCAGGCTCGGTTGGAGGATGATGTACCTCTATTATCTGAATACATAGCAGATGAAACATCATTATTTGAGTTAGGAGACAGATCAAGGATTCACAGCAATGTGACACTTATATCACCAAAGGACGAAAGTGTGGAGGAGCCAAGATGTTGGGTTTTAGAAACTTCAAGGTATGGTTTAATATTTGTCAAACAAATTGATGCCACTAAAACTTCTCGTTGCCTTTCTTGAACTGAAATATCGGTAGAGTATGGTTGAGTGATCTTCCACTCTTGAAGTAAACCTCAAAACAGAGCCAAATATTCATGAATATTATCTCCTTGCTTAGTATTGAGTTTGTTTTGCAATACATCAAATGACTTTTGTAAAGTCACTGTACTAGAGTATAATTTAGTACAAGTGTCCCAAATCTATTTGGCTAACTCTAAGTGGACAACATTGTTGGCTACATGCTCTTCCATACTATTAATAAGTCAACTAATCACTAAATTATCATCCTTAACCCACTTTAGATGGGATTGACTTTCTTCATCAATCAGTGGTGAAGGCTTGATTAAGTGATAGAGAATATCTCAAGTAATTAGAAATCTTCTAATTGATTGTGACCAACTAAGATAATTGGATAATCCTTTTAAGGGAATGGTAGTAATTTTGAGTATGTCACTCTTACTACTTGTATTTCCTTCAGCCATCTTAATTTGACAAATGCTTAACAAAGCATAAACAAGAAGAGTTGTAATTCCAATTGAGATCCAATCAAACTAAAATCCCAATTTAGATGGCCCCAATTGCTATAACCCACTATTTAAGAGCTGATTGGGATTGAAGTAAGGTCACTTTGTAAAGCTTGAGACCCACTTAAAGCAATGATATGCTGTCCAAAAAAATAGGTAACTCGAGTAAGGGAATTTTCCTCCCAATCCGAATTTTAACCCAAGAGGGACTTTTAATGGTTCAAAACAATTCAAATTTTTATTCAAGCTGAGACCTCAATCATGGGAGGCTCATGTTTGCCAAAAAATTCCATAGTTCAAATTTCAAAATTGCCAACTTAATCAAATTTGAACAGCGTTTTTTCAAATACCAACCACTTTCAAATAAAGATAAGTTCTTAATCTTCTTTCAAATACGAGCCACTTTCAAATAAAGATAATTTCTTATCCACTATATTAGCCACTAAATCATACTTCAAACGCACCCCAAAAAGCGTGCCTTAAGTGGAGTAAATCAATTACTCATTCAATATCAATTCAAATCCTTTATTTCTTCAAAACTCAAGAACTCATGGTTGGTTCTTCACCCAAGCTTGGCTTAACTTTTCCTTATGATATGTGTCATATTTATCGCATAAAAAGACATTTTTCCCTTGCTCATTTAAAAAAATTCCTTTAGTAAATGAAATTGCTCATAAGTCTTAAAGGGTTGGAGAAGGAATTAGCAATTTCAAAATTTCATAAAACACCAAAACCAATTTATTTTTTAGCTCAGAAAAGTCCCACAAACAATTTATTTATGTTTGGAGAATCTGGGTACCATAAATCATAAAATAATTTGATTTAATCCAAAAATATCAATTAAACTACTAGTCTTGAATAATGAGAGATCAAACTAAGGGGGGTTAGTCCACAATGAAGTGGAATGAATTTCCCCCATATTATTTAGTTCATTAAATAACGTCGTTAGTGTAAAATAAATTGAATTGAAGTTAAATTACATCACTTCATTCTCTCAGGCAAAAATCGAGGAATTTGGTTTCCCACCTATTTTGTGAATCAACCAATTGAATCACACGTTGCTCTTTCCCTCCTCCTCCCCCCTCCCCCCCTAGTGATCCTTCGGCCAATTTTTTTTTTCTCTTCTCCTCCCTCCCTCTCGTCGGCCTCCCACTCCTCTCCCTCTTGTCCTCCGTCGTAGAGTACAGGAGGCCAAGCCTCTCGGCCTCCTGACTTCTCTTCTCTCTCGACCTCCCTCTCCTCTTCCTCTCGACCACTGTCGCAGAGCACGGGAGGCCGAGCCTCAGCCTCCCTCTCTTCTCACTCTCGGTGTACCATCAGAGCGTCGCCTTTGTCGACATTGCCCGCTAGCTCGCCGCTGAGGAAGACGACACGCGCCCTGAGGAAGACAGATGCACGCCATGAGGAAGACGATGGTTTAATTTTTCCTAAGTTGAGGAAAAATTAAACCATCGTAATAAGAATAATAATATATATTTTTATTTATAAAATAAATATTTTTATTTATTTAATATATTTATTTTATAATTACTATATTAAATTATTTATTTAATAGTCATAATTAAAATATTTGATTAATATTTTTCGTGTAATTATCCCGTTGCTATAATTAATTAAACCAATGGTTTTAAATTTTGTGACAATATATTATTAATTATTAATACAAAAAATATTTATTATGTTATTGATAAATATATTTACTTATTTATTATATTTATTTTTTATTAATATATTAAATTAGTGAGTTTTAATGTTAAAATATTTCTTATGTTATTACAAAATAATTTATTTATTTATTATATGCGCTTCTGTTATTGTTTACTTTTTTATTAATTTTTAATAATTTTTTCTAGTCACACGTAATTATTGTATTAATTTATAATAAACTATAATATAGTTTATTGTATTAAGTAATATAATATAGTTTTTCATTAATTAGGATATTAACATATTTTAATACTACACGTTAAATCACTTATAAGTGTAGTAACCATGTTTATTTTGGTTAATTATTTGTATAGGTATATGTTCTATTTAAGTATATTATAAAAGGTTACTCATTCTCTTGTTTATATCATAATTTTCATTCAGGGGCACTAACACTGGAATCTGTTTTCCAATGCACTTGAACTCGTCTACACTAACACCCAAGGATGAGTTGAAGTTGAATCAATTCATTTAAGTTCAATTCAATTCTTCACTTCAATTCAAGTTCATCGAGAACTAACCCACCCACCCCCCCCCTAAGTCTCATATCATTCTTCCTTCGTATAACCATCTATTTCATAATCAATAGGTCTTCATAACCTTGTAGGCAATTGATCTTGATCAAACTTGTAATATTTTGAGTGCAAGAAGATCAAGGTCATGATATCCTTTAAACAACAAGTATTAGCTTTCACAACTTCTTACATTAAAGCCATTTGTGTCTTGATGTAATATAGAGAGAGATTAAGGGCTCGGTACATAGTGTGAATGTATGGAAAAATAAATAAACAGAAAAATCACTTATATTTTCATGGTTGAATCTCTTCCTTCAAGGGCACCTTGCACGAAACCTTCAAAGGTACTTAACCATGTAGAATTTAGGAATCCTTCATATTGATCTTAAGCCAAAGAGGGAGAGGAGAAGGAGAAGACGAACAGGAAGAAGAGAAGAAGAGAGAAAAGAGAGAGAGTTTAGAGATCAGATTCTAAGAGAAGGGAGAGGAGAGTTTGGACGAGATTGAGAAGTGAGGAGAGAACTTAATGCTCTACCTCTTAGCTAAGGGCCTCTATTTATAGTTTTTACAATGTCCTTAGGGCTACAACATTACAAGAGAAGAGACATAAATAGACAAGTAATTATATCTTCATGCCATCTTTATGAGAAGTCTTCTTATTTACCAATATGCCACCTCTTGGACGTGTGGGGTTGAGCCCATCATATAACGCATCCCAAGCTTAGATCAAGACTTTCTTCTTCTTGTTCTTCTAATCTTTGCTTGAGGATAGGGTTCTTTCTTCTAACATTGGACATTTGTTCATTCTATGTCTTGGTTTTCCACATTCAAAACAAACATCAGTTTTCTTATGAAATTTGTGATTTTGAGTTCTAAATTGGCCTTTTCTGAAATTCTTTTTTTCCCTATAAATTAGTTAAAGAAGACTAGTGATGAAACTCACTTCATCTGAGCTTTCTTCACTAGAGTTGCTCTTAGCACTCATCTTGGCCTTAAGAGCAATGATTTTCTACTTAGGTTATTCTTTCTCAACATCTTTTAGTTCCATCTCATATGTGAGAAGGATGCCTAGTAGCTCTTCTAAGCATATAGTTATAAAGTTAGCATTCTCATGAATGGTTGTCTTCCTCATGTCCCATGACCTTGGAAGTACCTTGAGAAGCTTGTCGTTTTGCTTATACAAGGAAATCTCTTCTCCAAAAATATTCAACTCATTGATTATATGAGTGAATCTTGAGTTCATTTCAGCTATTGACTCACTTGGTTTCATTTTGAAATTATCGTATTGGGCTATCAATAGGATAATCCTAGAGTCTTTTACTCTAGTGGTTGCAATTGAGGAGCAGGTATGAAAAAGTCTTACATGACTCTCACAACAAGAAGTCTCACATAGCCAAGGGTGGTTTAATTGTAACTAAATTCTACTTGTTTCCTCTATTATAAAAAGAGGCTCATTGTAGTCAAATTACATCAAGTTAGTAAAATGTTTCTCTTTTTCTAGAAATTCAACATGATATCAGGTTCAGTGATTTGATTTGGTCAACTCATAGAGAGAATGTGATCCTTTTCTGATCTATCATCTCTAGTAGTTTAGGTTCCTATTCTATCTTTTTTTCTTTTTTTTTTGTCCCAGTACTTGTTGGTTTCTTTGTGTTATCACCTCCATACTGAAATATTAATATTGAAAATCATATATCTAAGGAAATATCTTCAAGTCTACTTTTCAACTCAAAAATATTTTTGGCAATTGGATTTTTCTACAAAGAGAAATCGATATTTGAAGCAAGAAAGGTCAGAATGCAAGAGACGTTCGAACAGAAGCAGAAAGTTTTACTTTTTGAGTCATTTAAGCCACAAGAACGAGACTTTACATGGAAATTTCTATCTCAAAAGAAATATCTTTAAGTTTATTTTCTACCTTATCAAACCAATTTTCATTCTGAGTTTTTTAGAGGGACATATCAATTTTGCAAGTGTCAATGGTCATGCTGGCCAAAGAAGAAAGAGTACTCAATTCAACTAGATTACAGAGTCCAAAATCTATTAGATTCTTTTTCTCAAAAGAATTTATGAAGAAAAATTAAATATTAATTAAAGGTATTAAGTCATAGTTTCATATGGAGAAAATTTCATGTCAATTTGATCTATATTTAATGAGGTATTCACATTGGAGTCGGCAAGGGTCGTGCTATAGAATAAATAAAATCAAAAGGTCATAAAAGATTCAAAAATCAAGTTTTTTATATAAAAATAAGTATAAATTTAAATATTTCTGAGTCTAGTTTCTTATAAATAAACCATTTGTGATTCTGAGCTATATATTTGGAGAAATCGATATCAGAAGTACCGAAGGTCAATTCTTTAGAAAATCTCTCTTTTCGTTCTATTTTCTGTCCTATCATCTCTCTATGCAATGACATGAATTGAGTTTCCTTATCTCCCAAAACCAGAGGTTTTTAGCCAAATTTTTCTTCTAATTAAACTTAATCACTCCATGATGTGCTCACTCAAGGTATGCAATATCTTGTTTTGATGTTGTTTTCAAATTTTGCGTTTTTTGTTACTTGGTTGTGTATCTTCCACATAGTTAACTCCAAAATATTGTGGTCACCCCAAAAAAAGTTATACTTGGCCAAATTTATTAAGTTCTACCATTATAGTATCTCCTGGTCTTTTTTTTTATAAAAGAGTCACTTTGGAAGTATGAGTGTCGCATAGTCGCCTCCTTTCGGTTAAAGTTATTTTCCTCTAGTATTTCTTCAATTTATCATTTTGTGTTTTTATCACTTCAGTGCAATGCCTAGAACCACTACCTAAAATGTATAGGAATGTGCCCAACATCTAACTTGAGTCAAGTCTTTTGTTCTTCACCCAATAGGTGATTTGTGTTTTAGCTACCCTTAAAAAGTGAGTAGTCTCTTTTTTGTGCCTTAAAGTTGGGCCATTTTTCACCTTTAAAATTGAACGGAGTGTGTTTCAGAATATGGCCATTTTTTACTGGTGATGGAGTTTTTTTTGTATGGCTAGGAGTGATTTTATTCTTTCATATAGTCTTTTATCTAAGTTGGGTCTGTATGTTCGTTTTATTCCCAGCTTGAGGAGAAGAAGTAGAAGAAAAAAGTATATTGTTCCACATGTTGTGGTAATTTTTATCTGACCAAAATATTCGAAAAGGGGGAGTGCAAAAGATGAAGTTTTTGCATCTATGAATACTTCTTTTTAGCTAAAGACAATTGAAGACCAAGAATCATTTTAATTGCAAATTGAAGTTATAAAATCCAGCTCGAGTGCGAGTGTTGAAAGCAAGTATGAAAAAGTCTTACAGGACTCTAACAACAAGAAGTCTCATAGAGCCCAAATTATTATGGTGTTGTCTTATAGGAGTCTCACAGGAGGAGGTCTCATAGAAGATTCTCAGTTAAAGGTGTTTTATTTACGTTAGTTTTCTATTTATATTTAGTGTTCAATTGTTCTAGGACTTATCTTTTAGTGTTTAACTTTGGGTGTAACTGAAACAGGGGTACTTTAATTGTAATTGGATTCTACTTGTTTCCTCTATTATAAATAGAGGTTCATTGTACACAAATTACAACTAGTAAGTAAAGCATTTCTCTTTTTCTGAAATTCAATAGTTCCTTAATGTGTGACCTCTAGTTTTCCATATTTCCATGTTTGAGTTGCTCTTTTTCTTCCATAATCAGCTGAATTCCTTTACAACCGGACCACCATTTTCAAGCTTTTTGAGGCTAAAAAGGGTCATTCTTGGTTATATGTCATATGTCCCAATCCATGGATTGAAGGAAGAACTCCATTTTTACCTTCCAATATCCATTCTTTCTTCTATTGAATAAAGGTGGACGGTTGGTAGATTGTCTTTTAGGAAGGATCAATTTATCTTGAGATGTCATTTAATCTTTTCCAAAATCAAGGGGATTCTGAATTCAATTAAGTATTTGACCCGCTTTGATACCAATTATTGGCCGAGGTGGCTTCTCAAGAGGGGGGTGAATTGAGATTATCAAGTTAAAAAACAAGTCGTGTGTGTAACTAAAAGCATGCATAAAAATAATTCAAGATAAAATATAACATGCACACACCACAAAAGTAAAGTAATTTTTTGTTGTCGATGTTCCCCTAGTAGTAGTCACCGCACAAGAACCCTTGCTTGAGAAAATTCTACTATTTAAAAAGTTCTAATAGCTGAAATTACAAAAGAGATTTCTGCTCTCTTTGGTCACGTGTAACTCAATACACGATTTGTACAAAGCCAATCTCCCCAAGAGATTGCTGCTAGATTCTAGTTCAAGTTATGCATTTCTATTTAGATTATATAGGTTCTAAATGAACCTTTCATGAATACAAGTAAAAGAAAGGTAAAAATACACCCTTACTTGGACAGATGTTTCTCCTTGAGAGATTCAAGTTTTCTCTTCCTTTGTAGTATGATGTGAAATGATGAATGTGCTTTTTGACTATATGTATGAAAGGATTGATGAAAAAGCGAGATTTTTCAAAGGTGTGAGTCTCTCTCTTTCACTTTAAAGTACTTTCAAATGAATTTTGGAAGATAGAGAATAATGGCTTGAGTATTTTCCAATACATGCTCATTCACTCCTCTATACACGGTTTGGTGGAGTATTTATAGGTTCCCCAACTCAAACTAGTTGTTATTTTCCCGTTTGAAAAAATTAGCACTTTGATTATTGATCACTTAAAAGTGATTGATCGATCAATTGATCATGTTAGGAGACATCTCAAAGAGGCATTAAGGTAAATACCTTCCCCACATCAAAGAGACGAAAAATGATGTAAATTAGTGTCCTCCTCATAAGGATGACACAAGGGTGTAAATAAAGAAGATGATGTATGTCTACTTATGTTTTTTCTTTTGAGAGTGTGTAGCCCTAAGGGCAATGAAATCATTGTAACCTTCCTTTATAAACTATAAATAGAGGCTCAAGGCAAGGGGTAGATCATTAAGTCTCCCTTCTTCTCTCTCAAATTCTTCCTTACACTTTTCTCTCAAACTCTCTCTCTCTCTCTCTCTCCCTAGCAGTCGCTCTCTTCTCTTCCTTCTTCCTCTCATTTTCTTCTTATCTTCTTCTACTTTATCTCCTCTCTCACCCTCTTGTCCGAGTACCTATCATGGGATCCTAAATCTAATATGGTATCGGAATATTAGGCTTAGAATCCAGAAATTATGATGTTGGTTAATCAAGTTTTTGTCAAATCTCTCGGTTGAAGTTGAGGTATTGATCAAGGATCGATTTGAACCTCTTTTGGTTCACAAAGATAAGTTTTTTCTTCTCTTTTTTTCCTTGAGATAAATGTTGTTGTATATGTCAGAAATATGAAGGTTTATTAATGTTAAGAGACATACACGTGTGTAGGGGTGGCATGGCTAGTAAATAAGGAAAACTTTCATATATATGGCATAGAATTATAATTATGTAAGTTGGTATATGTCCTCTTATGTCTTTTTCTTTTGAAGCATGTAGCCCTAAGGGCATTGTAATCATTGTAAACACCTTCACACAACTATAAATATAGCCTCCAAGCATGGGGTAGAGTATTCAAGCGTCTTCTTCTTAGCTCAAATTTGTCCTTACACCTCTCTCTTTCCTTTTCTCTTTTCCATGGTTTCTTTTCTCCTTTTTCTCAAGAGCTCGAGTTCCTCTCTTCTCTCATTCCCTTGAGATCTCTTGGGTTTATTTGTTGTCCCTAGAAATCAACATGGTATCAGGGTAAGAAAAGATTTGAGATGGAAAAGGAGAAGAAGATGGATAAGAAAGGGAAGAAGAACAAGAACAAGAAAAAGAAAAAGGAAAAAAAAAGGAGTTTCTCATTTTCCTTTGGGGGGGGGGGGGGGGGGTGTTAGTCCACAATGAAGTGGAATGAATACCCCCTGCATTACCTAGTTCATCAAAAAATGACGTTAGTGTAGAAAGACTTGAATTGAAGTGAGATTACACCATTTCATTCACTCAGGCAAAAAACGGGGGAAAGTTGTTTCCTACCTATGTTGCTAATCATCAGCTTTCCACGCGCGATGCTTGCCCCCCCCCCCCCCCCCAACCCCCCGCTATTCTGCTCTCCCTCTCCTCGGCCTTCATCTCATGACGATCTCTGCTTCCTCCGTGATCGTTCAGCAAAGTGTTTTTTTCTCCTCCTTCTTCCCCCACCCCCGTCGGCCGTCCTCCCTCTCCTCTCCCTCTCAACCTCTGACGCAGAGGCCGAGCCTCTCGGCCTCCCAGCTTCTTCTCTATCGCAGAGCTCCTCGGCCTCCCAGCTTCTTCTCTATCGCAGAGCCCCTCGGCCTCCCAGCTTCTCTTCTCTCTCGGTCTCCCTATTTTTTCCCTCTCGGCGTACCGTCGGAGTGTCGCCTCTGTCGCCGTTGCCCACTGGCCCGCTGCTGAGGAAGACGAAGACAATGTTTAATTTTTCCTAAGTTAGGAAAAATTAAACCATCGTCATAATTAGTTTAATTATCCAATTAATTAAACCATTAGTTTTTTATTTTTTTGTAAATATATTATTAATTAATAATATGTAAAATATATATTATGTTATTGATAAATTAATATATTTATTTATTTATTATGTATTTTTTATTTTTTATTAAAATAGTGAGTTTTAATGTTAAACTATATCTTATGTTATTAAAAAATAATTTATTTATTTATTATATTCACTTATGTTATTTTTAAATTTTTTTATTTATTTTAAATAATTTATTCTAGTCACACGTAATTAGTATATTAATTTATAATAAACTGTAATCATTAATTGGTTTAATTATCCAATTATTATAATTAATTAAACCATTAGCTTTATTTATTATATTCTCTTGTGTTATTTTTTAATTTTTTTATTAATTTTGTATAATTTATTCTAGTCACAC
Organism: Aristolochia californica; assembly: GCF_029961685.1. NCBI lineage: Eukaryota > Viridiplantae > Streptophyta > Magnoliopsida > Piperales > Aristolochiaceae > Aristolochia > Aristolochia californica. The sequence goes on along the minus strand of NW_027182290.1, from coordinate 26,557,047 downwards.
GTAATTATTGTTTTAATTTATAATAAATTATAATCATTAAGTAATATAATATATTTTTCATTAATTAGGATATTAATATATTCTAATACTACGTTAAATCACTTATAAGTGTAGTAACCACGTTTATTTTTGTTAATTATATGTTTATGTATATGTTCTATTTAAGTATATTATAAAAGGTTATTCATTCTCTTCTTTATATCATAATTTTCATTTGGGGGCACTAACACTGGATCTGTTTTCCAGCCACTTGAGCTCGTCTATACTAACACCCAAACATGAGTTCAAGTTGAATCAATTAATTTTACTCCAATTCAATTCTTCACTTCAATACAAGTTCATTGTGGACTAACCCCCCCTTAGTCTTCTTTTCTAATTTATTTTTTTCATTGAATGTTTCACTCCCTTACCCTATGTTTCATATTAAAATTTATATATCTTTAGAAATATCTTTGAGTGTAGTTTCCAACTCAAAAAGAATCTTTGAAATCGGATTTTTCTAGAAAGAGAAATCGACATCTGAAGCAGCAAAGATCAAGTGGCCAAAAATTTTCAAGCAATAGTAAAGAGCTTCAACTTCCAAGCCATTTTATGTCTCAAGAATGAGACTTTATATGAAAAATTATATATCAAGAGAAATATTTGTAAGTCTAATTTCTTACCAATTCAACCAATTCTCGATCTGAGTTTTCTAGATGGAGATATCAATATCAGAAGAGTCAATGGTCATGCTGGCCAAAGAAGAAAAAGTATTCAGTTCAGCCTGATTATAGAGTCTGAAGTCTATTAGATTTGTATCTCAAAAGAATATATTTTATGAAGTAAAGTTATACTTGGAGGAAAGGTATTGATTGAGTCAGCAAGGGTCAAGTAACAAAATGAAGAAAATGAAGAGGTTATAAAATATTCAAGAAATAATATTTTTGTATCAAATTAGGTATCAAATTAAATCTCTTCAAGTCTAGTTTCTTTAAAAACAAATCATATGTGATTCTGACTTATTTTTTTTGAAATATTGATATCCAAAATACCAAAGGTCAGTTTTATTGAAAATATATTTTTTTTTTCTTATTTTCTCTCATATTATCTCTCCAGACATGGATGTGAATTGAGTTTAATTTTCTTCTAAAATCCAAATTTTTAACCATATTTGTCTTATAATCAGAGATTTTTTTGTCTCACTTCAACTCTATCTTCTTTTTTGAAGACACTTTGATCCTAGAAATATCTTGTATTTGGAAAGTCTAATTTAAGAAAGTGTTGTTAATTCGGGATAGTCTATCATTAGAAAGTTTATGTTTTGATTCTATAGTGGAAAGTATTCCAAATAGGAATTCATCAAGTATTTGATTAGAAATTTTCCTTGACTGATCAAATTAGAAACAAAAACTTATGTTTCATAGCATTAAAAGTAAATTAGATAATATAGCAAGCAAAAAGGTTGCTTAGCCTTTCCCGCTTTCAGTGGGCAAACTGTCCGTCACCTCCAGCCTAATCAATCAAATTTCTTTCTCAACATTCCCTGCAATGTATCCGTCTTCTCACAGTTCAACACAAGACTCAAACTGTACGTATCTCATACAATACATTCGCTGACCCAACTGTACATTTGCATGCGGAAAATTATTAACGTTTAGCAGCAATCTGGGTGGGTGGAGGGGTGAAGGCCATTTAATGAAGATGGTGGCAACCAGGAAGCATGAGTTGGAGCACAGAAGTGGGTACTTTCAAAGAGACTGCTTCTGGGTGTGATTGGGTAAAGAGGGAGGAAGGCAGCAGCTAGGGGTGGCATCGAGCCGAGCCCGAATTGCTTATGTTCGAGTCCAGCTTGATTTAAATATTTCGAGCCGAGCTCGAGCCTCAACATACATTTAAAACTTTTCAAAAAATTTATATCAACTAAAATGTATATAAAATTATGCATACATTTTACATAAAATTGGGCATAACTTATATATATAATATGTGTATAAGATTGGGCATGACCTCTACTTAAAATTGGGCATAATCAATATACATAATACCTGCATAAACACTCCATAGACACTCCATAAAATTGTCTATACATTCCATAAACACTTCATGAAATTATTTATACACTCCATAAAATAATCTAAACACTCCATACACTGCATAACATTATAAATAAACTCCACACAATAATCAAACACAACAAAATAAAATAAAATATCACTATCAATTTACAATCACCCAAATAAAAACTACAAATCCTTTAAATAAAATTCTATTACTATTACAGACTTACTAGAAAATTACTAGAAATATTTTAAATTTTTCTTAGGAAAGTTAAATGGACCTCTTATTGCCTTTTCTAAGGAAATAAATAAAAATTAATAATTAATCTAATATATTATTATACTTATCGATAAATTTTTAATCACATAAAATGTCAAACACAAAATTGCTATGAAAATTGCCTCATGCTCAAAGTATTATATCATCAACTGTCAAATACTTATTCAAAATTTTTCTATATGGTTTTCTAACCCATCTTGGCAAGAAAATCTTACTTGGAAAGTATATGATTTTTTAAAAAGAATTTATAATTAGAAAAATATTTTGAAAAAATATGAGGCACTAATGGTCCCTATATTTCTATTAAAAATGTCTTTTCAACATTTATTAAAAAAACCACTAATAGTCTCTAGAAACGTATTTCTACTAAAATATCTTTTCAATTTATTTAAGAGCCATGAGGAAGGGACAAAGAGTTTTTTTTTTTCCTTGTTTATGATCTCGCACGTAGGGGTGGCTTTGAATAAATTATATATAAAATTATGCATACATTTTTTAAAAATATAATGATAGGGGAGGTTCAGGATTGAATTTCAATAATGGATTAAAATGCACCAATATTAATATTTTTTACTCCAATTGTTGTCTAGCTTGTTTTGTAATTTTTGAATCCTTAGTGCCCCTAAATAAAAATTTATATTCTAGGAAAAACTAAAAATATTTTTCCTATGATACATATTCCCAAAAAAACCTTTAAATAAAATCTTATTACTATTAGTGACTTATTAGAAAATTATAGGAAATATTTTAAAATTTTCTTAGGAAAGTTAAATGGACCTTTTATTGTCTCTTCTAGGGAAATAAATAAAAATTAATAATCAATCTAATATATTATTATACTTATCGATAAATTTTTAATTAAATAAAATATCAAACACAAAATTGCAATAAAAATTGCTTCATGCTAAAAGTATTACAGCATCAACTGTTAAATACTTATTCAAAAATTTTCTATACAGTTTTTTACCCCATCTTGGTACAAAAAATCTTACTTAGAAAATTATATGATTTTTAATAAAAAAATTCAATTAGAAAATGTTTAAAAAAAATGAGACACTAATAGTTTATAGAAAATTATTTATATAAAATTTATTTTTAATTTTTTCCAGAGGAAAAAGTTTTTTTTTTTTTATTTTATGATCTCGCACATGCGAAATCGCACATGCAAGATCATCTTCTCGCGAGGGAAGGGGGAGATTATTTCTCCCCTGTTTTGGTTTTCTGCCCAAGACGACGCGGAGGGAAGGGGGTTACGGCATCGGGGAGGACCTATCGTCGGGGATGATGGCCATGACGGAGTCGGCGGCGACGAAAGCGGCGGTGACGGAAACAGAGGCAACGGCGAGGAGAGGAAGAAATCGAATGGATGGCCACAGAGGCGGCCGGCGAGCAGCTGCGACGGCGGTATAGACGCCGGCGAACAACTACGACGACGGTAGAAGCGGCGACAACAACTGATGGAAGGGGTCGGCGGTGACGAGGGAGGAGTAGAAATTTTTCCCCCCTCGCTCTCCTTCTTACTCCCGCTCCCCCGCTCGCTCGCGATCTCATTACCGATTCATATCGATCCGACTCATTTCGAGCCGCCTCGCGAGTCGACGAACCGAACCTAGCTTCGGTCGAGCTCGGCTCGTTAAGGTAAACGAGCCAATTTCGGTGTTCGAGCTTGGCTCGAACTCGATAAATGACGAATTGAATCGAGCCGAACCGAACCGGCTTACGAACCAGCTCGGTTCGAAGCCACCCCTAGCAGCGAAGACAGTGAGATTAGTGTACTGAAAATGGTCAAATGAAGCAATATTTAAAGCGGAGATGAACAGAAGGGGGATGAGATTATGGGAGACGGAAGAGAAAGACAGGGATTTGAGGGAGAACAAACTTTGTTTTTTATGGCCTTGAATGATTCAAATCCCATCAAAAGTGCCTTATCGTCAAACACCCAGAGAACATCAATGGTTGTCCGCCGCCTCTCTCTCGCTTTCATCCTCCCACGAGAAGACTCGCCGATGGCTTCAAGCACAATGGGCCCAACTTGGCCACTTGGTTGCGCCGTCTTCTTTGGTTTTTTCTTCTGCGTCGGTGAACCAGGGCCGTCGGGGTCTCCCGATTTCCTGCGATTGGCAGGGAGGGGCTTACCTGGGCAGCGGCCGAACGGGGACGACATGCAGCAGAGGAGGCAGGCGGGAACCACGTGTCAACCGGCTGGGCCAATTCACTGTTATGACGTCGAGCTGACGTCGTGTGTGGCCCATTCTCCTGCCATTTCCGACTCTTTCGGTGACACCAGGCTCAGCCTCTAAACTAGCGGATTCTCTCTCTCTCTCTCTCTTCGTAAGAATTTACAAATTTACCCATTCCGACCTTCTTTGGCTTCCTGAATTCGGCCGATATGTTGTAACTAATTCTAATGTGAGACTCGCATAAGAAACTTAGCTCAATTATAATCAACACATGACCAAGGTAGGCGGTTTGAATCCAGTTTCACCACAACTTCTGTCACAAAAACTTTATTAAAAATATTAAGAAATTAACCCCATAAAAAAATGGGTATCGAGATCACAAGACCAATCATGCAACTCCAAATATGATTGTAAAACTTACTCAAGGTGAGGATATATATAATTTTTTCGATTAATTGCGTAAACTATCACCATATTGAATAAGTAGTGGCTCATTTACATGTAACAAAATATCAATGCTATAGACGAGTACCAAGTAACAGTTTGATGTGGCCTTAGGCTGATTGATTTAGAGGGCCCGACATGCGAGAGATCGAACTCACTAATCATCGTCTCGGTATGAAAAGACTGCTTTCATTTCGGACTGTCCGTGTTGGCTCGTTAAAGACTAGAACAATCTCCAATCTTACAACAACTATAATGGGGAAAAGAGTTTTTTGGTATGCAGCAGAAACCGAGCGTCGGTGCATGGATTTCACTTCTGGGTCTTTCTAATTACCCGACGATTTCAACAGTGAGTTTAACCCAACTTGGCGATTAACATCGGTTCCGTTTTGGACACCAATCTCGGAGTCGAAAGCTACTTTTATTTTCGCTGGAGAAAAGCATCAAACAGTTTTTCTGCGATCATGACCCGGCGCGCGCCACTGATCCCTGAGAGGGATTTCAATCTCAATTTGGAAAGAAATTGGCCACTGAAACTAACGAGCCCCCATCTCCCCTCTTTGGGGTACCGTTCCATGGAGACGTGCAAGAAAGTATTTTTTCAATTCGGCCCGCAATTTCATTCTCTCTCCTCTGTTTTCAAGCTCCAGTAAGCTTCCGAGCTTTTAACCGAGGAATTGACTCTAACTTAGAAGCGAAATTCAGCTAACTCCACCAGGCACAGACTCTCATCTTCCCCATAAATAACAGAGAGAAACTTGGGAGGAAGGGAGACCGGGAGAGACGGTAAATAGGAGTCGCTGCCTGCCAGTTCTTTGAGGAGCATCCTGTCCAAGCACGCATGCACCCTCATGAAATTATATTGAGATCATTAGTTATTTTTCCTTCTTACATTCGCCACATACCCCGTTTTATCAATTATCTTTTTCTTACTATCCTTTTTTTTAACTCTTGCATAACTCTTTGGGCCAACCTCTCGTGGGTTGTTTCGGTTGGTTTCTCCATTTATATACATATAGTATTTTAAGTCCATTGATATTTTTTTTATGAGTACCCTTAAGTTTGTTTTTATCATTGTCCTTTGAGTGACAAACGTTATCCTTTTTAATAATTATTCTCACTACTTTTATTTGAAATCCAATGAGGTTAGTTTCGAAATTTTTTATTATAAATATAGTTATGTTTTCATTTTAAACTAGGATTACACTGATACCTTTCATTTTGAAGGGGGGATCTTGAACAAAATTATTTGTAAAATGAAGTTACAAACACCAGTTTGAGGGGGATGTTAAGAGATACCCACGTATGCAGGGGTGGCATGACTAGTAAATAAGAAGAACTTTTATTGAGATGACATAGAATTATTATTATGCAAGTTGATGTATGTCCTCTTATGTCTTTCTTTTTGAAGCATGTAGCCTACGGGCATTATAGTTATTTTAAACACCTTCACACAACTATGTATATAAGCTCCAAGCAAGGGGTAGAGTATTCAAGCCTCCTCCTCTTGGCTCAAATTTGTCCTTACAAGTCTCTTTCTTTTCCTCTTCTCTTTCCCATGGTTTCTTCTCTCCTCTCTCCCAAGAGCTAGAGTTCCTCTTTTTTCTCCTTCACTTGAGATCTCTTGGGTCTATGTTTTGTCCCTAGAAATCAACTATTAAGCATGTTTTGATTAGAAAAGATTGAGTTCCTACACCTTATATATTAGATTCAACTTGGTTATTATTGGCGTGTTTAATCCATGTTATCTTCGATTAAAGAGATCAGTTTTTTAGACTGATGCAACTTGTGGATTTCTAGTTTTTTGTTTGATGAATGAAGTTTTGCTATTCCATTGATGGTTTCATGGTGTTTCAAGATTGAAAGGTTATATTTACATATGTTAATGATTGAAGGTTGATATCATAGTTCAATTGTCCCTTTTTTTAACTAGTGAAGGTGCACACATTGGTGCACAATTTTTTTTTGAAAAAATACATGTTGTTATCTCACATCATAAGGCAGTCTATCATTAAGATTTGCTCTTCACCCTCTTTTCATAAAGTTTAAAAGAAAAAAAGGAAAAGAAAAGGTTGGAATTACATGATTAGTAGGCACATGACTTATAGAAGGAAAATTCATTCTTTAGAAGATCCACAAGATTGATTGAGATCTATTGATTTTTTGTATAATTGTACATACTTTGATCTTCTCATTGGAGTGTATCCCACGTGAGACAAGTTTAGAAAGCCTTGCCAAAAAAAATTAAGAAAAAAAAGCAACAAAAGGCTAGATCTTTTGGTTACTGGTTTGGCACCAAACAACTACAAGGAAAGTTTCTTTCTTTAGAGGATCTCCAACATATACAAGATCTTTTTTCCTTATTATTACTGATTACCTCCCTTAATTATGCTCTTGCTTAAAATAATTAAGGAAAGTCAAAGATTGAGATTGATTTACTGAAGTGGCACCTAAGACACTAAAAGAAGGCTTCCTAATTTATTTTTGGAAAGTGTTTGATTGAAGAAAGATCTTCCTTGATTTGATTTCTTGGTAGATATTCTTTCCTAAGTGAAAAAAGTATCATATCCTTATCTATTTGTTGATCTTGGCCAGCGTGCACTCTCCTTATTTAGTGCATGATTAGTTATTGCAAAGATTTCCTTGATTTTTGGGGATAAATCTTCCTCCTTTCCCAAAGTGGTTCCAACCAGAGCCGGTTAGCTTTTTCTTTCCAAGTTGGCTCCAAACCCAAGTTGGTCTTGGTCTCCTTCCTCTTGGGTTGGCTCATATTCTTTGTATTTGCCTTATTGACTTGATTCAAGGTGCATCCATTACTCATATCAAACTTATAAGTTGTTTTTACAAGTCTTCTTTGGTGTTTCCCTCTCGGGTTACAACTCTCCTCTAAGTAAAGTTTTTTTTTGGTTAATCTCTAATGGTTAAAGATCACATGGGGAGTAAGAGTGACCTTCTCAAGATTACCACTATACCCTTGAAAGGGTTATCTAATTACATGAGTAGGTAACAGTCAGTTAAAAGTTTTCTCATTACACAAGACCTCTTAGTACATCTCACCAAACCAGGTCCACCTATTGATGAGGAGGACAACTCCTTTATTAAGTGGTAAAAGAATGATATATTGGTAATCAGCAGGTTGATAAATAGCATGGAGGAACATGTAGCTAATAATGTAGTCCACCTTGAGACAGTCAAACAGAGATGGGATACTTGTGTGAAGTTATACTCAAACACAACGAACCTCCATAAAATGTATGATATTATTCAGAACATGTTTAATACTAAACAAGGGCACAACCTACATAAATTCTTGGCACAGTTTCGGGGACTGATTCAGGAGTGAAAAATTGTTCAACCTTACTCCACTGATATATTTGTTGACACCATTATGCTAAAAGGCTCGAACCTGTTAGGAAAGCAACCCCACGGATCTTATACAAGGACTGGCCCGGTCGATACAAACAAATATTCCAACACTCCCCCCACGGGGAAAACCTGTAGACAAATTCACCGGAAAAACCCGAGACAAATTCCTGGAAAAATCCAGGACAAATTCACCAGAAATATCTGGGACAAAATTCTGTGGGAGCGGGACTTGAACTCGGGACCAACCTGCTCTGATACCATGTTGAAACCATTATGCTAAAAGGCTCGAACCTGTTAGGAAAGCAACCCCACGGATCTTATACAAGGACTGGCCCGGTCGATACAAACAAATATTCCAACAATATCGATTCAAGAAAAGCAGCGGGAAGCCTTAGCAGTTGCAATACTTTTAGAAAATATCAAAGCATACCTTGAAGCGGCCAAGACTCAACTTCTCAATTCCTCAACACTTCCATTTTTTAATGATATAAGTACCACCTTACCTCGGATACCAGACCATTCTTCTACCACTAACACTGGGTGTCCTCCGCTATGTACTCAGGTAATAGAGATACATCCTCTACCACCAGAGGGTGTGGTAGAAATTATAGAGGATACCGAGCAAAAGGTGTTAGGACTAGCTCTAGTTCTTTGAGGTCTAATAACCGGGTCTGCACTAATTTTAGAGGACAAATCATTTGGTGAAAACCTCTTGGAAGCTGCATGGAACACCCGATTAGGCCATTGCCAACCAGACCTCGGCACATACAGGTAAAAATAAAGACAAACTTGAGTCACACAAAGGCAAGAAAACTATAAGCGATGAAGATTATGAATTCTTGCAAAGTCTAAAGACTATGATTATATCTTCTCTTGCATCTTCTTCCACTATTGTTGCCACTACAGCTTTAGGTATGCTCTCCGCCACTTCTTTCTCTTTATCCTGGATCATTAACTCAGAAGACTCCAAGCATCTGACGGGTAACAAAAGTCTATTACATCCCATGTCTCCTTGTTTATCAAATAAGTTTGTTACCATAGAAGACGGATCCCAAACCAAAATTCTTGGGAATGGATCCTCCTTTGCTACACCTTTGCTTTTGCAATTCTTTGACAAAGGCAAGATTATGGTACAACCGCCTTGGACATCTGTCAACAACATGACTTTAACAATTATTTCCTTTTTTAAAAACATTATCTAGTTTAAACTATGAAGTATGTCAATTAAGCAAACACTAGAGGATCACATACTCTCCTCGAGCTGAAATTAAATTTGTTGCTCCCTTTTTCCTTAATTCACTCAAATGTATGGGGCCCATTGAGTGTCTCGAATATTTCACAAGTTAAGTATTTTTTTACGTTGGTGGATGATTTTACTCGAGTACATGGTTGTTCTTTTTTAAAGAAACGTATGAGATCTTTAAAAACACATGAAGACACTCAAATGTATGGGGACCATTGAGTGTCTTGAATATTTCACAAGTTAAGTATTATTTACGTTGGTAGATGATTTTACTCGAGTCACATGGTTGTTATTTTTTAAAGAAAGGTCTGAGATTTTTTCCATCTTTAAGTCTTTTCATGCCATGGTAAAAGCTTAGTTTAGTAAAAACATACAAGTTTTTTGCTCTGATAATGCCAAAGAGTATCTTTCTACTGAATTTCAATCATTTTTTTTAGGATCAAGGAATTATCCATCAGACATCATGTGCCTACAACCCTCAAAAAAATGTAGTTGAAAGAAAAAATAAACATCTCCTAGAGGTAGCCCATGGCCTGCTCTATTCTATGAATGTGCCCTATTTTTATTGGCCTCACACCATACTTACTGCATGCTTCCTTATTAATTGGTTGCCTTCCTTGGTGTTAAACATAAATCCCCTTATTCATTATTTTTCCTAATAAAGACCATTTTTTCCCTTGAAAGTTTTTGTATGCACATGTTTTGTTCAAGTCACGTCCCCACCCCCACCCCCCCCCCCCCCCCCCCCCCAAAAAAAAAAAGTAAGCTTGATTCTGAGTCTCTTAAGTGTATCTTTTTGGGTTACTCTCATACCCAAAAAGGTTATGTCTGTTATAATCCTTCTCTTTGTAAGGTACTTATCTCTAGGGATGTTACTTTTTTAGGACACATCTTATTATTCTTCCAAAGATTCTCCTCTAGGACTCTCATTGATTCAACTAACTTTTAGACTTGTTGTGCCACTTGATGCAGATCTCCTTCAACCCCATGAAGCAACGACCGATACCACACTTGTGGAGTATACGGATCCCTCCTAGGTAAGTACATCCTCACCTATCATGTTTGGCCCACAATATGATACTAGGCCCATAGATCTACAAAAGGATCCTAGGACTCGCACTAGGTCCTCCATTTCTCATCCTATATCGAATGTTGTTTCTCGCCATCAGTTGTCTTCTCCTTATTGTCAATTTCTTGCATCCATCTCCTCTATATCTGTCCCACAGTCTTATTAGGAGGATCTGAGACATCTAGGATGGAAGGCGGTAATGGAAGAAGAAATGATTGCTTTATATGAGAATCAGACATGGACCTTAGTTCCGCTTCCTTCCACGAAGAAACATGTGGGTTGTAAATGGGTTTTTACTATCAAGCACAATCCCTATGGTTATGTGGCTCATCTTAAAGTATGCCTTGTTGCCAAATGCTACACTCAATGTTATGGACTTGATTACGAGGAAACCTTCTCTCTGGTGGCCAAGTTAAATTCAGTAAGAACGTACTATCAATTATTGCAAATTCTTCTTGGCCAATATATCAACTAGATGTGAACAATGCCTTTTTAAATGGTGATATTAAGGAGGGGATCTATACGCATCAACCACCTGGTTTTGTAGTTGAGGGGGAGTTGGTATACAAACTGAAGAAATCACTATACTACTTAAAATAGTCTCCTCGGGCATGGTTCGAAAAATTTAGCCAAGGCATGTTGTAGTTTGGGTTCCATAGATGTTGATTATTCTGTATTTTTCAAGAACACCTCAACGGGAAGTGCATTACTAGCAGTTTATGTAGATGATATTGTCTTAACTGGCAATGATGAGAAAAGAATACAAGAAATCAAAGCGAACATATGCAAGGAATTCAAAACAAAAGGCCTTGGACTTCTGAAATATTTTTTGGGTATTGAAGTCTTCCAGTCAAAACATGGGATTATCTTATCTTAGATGAAGTATGTTCTTGATATGCTAGAAGACACAGGGATGTTGACTGGCAGAAACTCCTATAGATGCTAACACCAAGTTGTGTGGAAGCTCATGTGAAGATGTGGATGAAGGAAAATATCAAACACTTGTTGTAAAACTCATCTATCTTATAGTAACCCGACTGGATTTAGCATTTGTCATAAGTTTGGTTAGTCATTACATGCATAAACCACAAAATATTCATTGGCAATATCTGGAGAGAATTCTCTAATACTTAAAAGGAGCTCCCGACAAGGGACTTCTATATAAATATCACGGTTACCTCAACATTGAAGGATTTACGGATATTGATTGAGTTGGATCACCTGATGATAGGAAGTCCACCTCTGGGTAGTTGGAGGTAACTTAGTTACATGGAAGAGTAAAAAATAGAATGTGGTTGTTAAATCGAGTGATGAAGCACAATACAGAGCTATGGTCCATGCATTCAGTGAGCTTCTATGGATCAAATCTCTCCTCACTGAATTAAAGTTCCACAAAAAGACCCCTATGAAACTTTACTGTGACAACCAAGCAGTCATCCATATTACTTCAAATTTAGTCTTCCATGAGAGAAAAAAACATATTGAGGTAGATTGCCACTTCATAGGAGAAAAATTTCAGGCTGACATTATTTCTCTCAAACATGTTTAATCTCAAAGATAAGCAATAGATATACTCACAAAGCAGGTCACATCCAAGATACAGACCACTATAAGCAACAAGTTGGATATCTACAATGTTTTCTCTCCCCCTACTTGTTGGGGAGTGTTGGAAGACATCTAAAAAGGGGCATTGAGGTAAATACCTTCCCCACATTAAAGAAATGGCAAAGGGTGTAAATTGGTGTCCTTCTCACAAGGATGGCACAAGGGTATAAACAGAGAAGACGATGTATATCTACATATGTCTTTTACTTTTGAGAGCTTGTTTCCCTAAGGGCAATGTAGTCATTGTAACCTTCCTTTATAAATTATAAATAGAGGCTCAAGGCAAGGGGAGGATCATTAAGTCTCCCATCTTCTCTCTCAAATTCTTCCTTACACTTTTCTCTCAACCCCTCTCTCTCTCCATCTCCCTGGTCGTCCCTCTCTTCTCTTCCTTCTTCCTCTTCTCTTCTTCTTCACTTCTTCTTCTTTCTCTCCTCTCTCACCTTCTTGGCCAAGTACCTATCATGGGATCCTAAATATAACAAATCATAACGTTTAATTTTCTGTCAGACAGTGATCAATCGAAATTCCCTCTTGTTGTTCAATACAAGTATGATCAATCAATGCATTTTCCTATGATCGATCGTACTTTATATCTCTTACTGTCTATGTTATGTCTGATCAATCAAACTGGAGGGATGATCGATCATTCTATGTGAAATTTGCTTCCTCGGACAAAAATGATTGATCATGAGTTATAACATGAAATGACCATGTTCTAGATGATCGATCAATCGATTATGGTTGATCAATCATGCTTTATATTTTTAGTTTGCACAATTCTGGATGATCTGTCATTACCAGTGTTTCATCGATCATTTCAATGTCAGTTCAATAATGTTGACTTTTAAAGTATGGGAATATTTTTCTTTAAGTCCTCTAGCATGTTTTAAATTATGTTTATGATGGTTGTAAACATTTCTAAGTGCACATTATAACCTAAAGCTCTGATTTTACATATCTACTTTTTTTAAGTGCAGGTATGGAAGAGTCTCACATGACTATTAGAATAAGAAGTCTTATAGAGCCAAATTATTATGGAAGGAGGTCTCATAGAAGAGTCTCAATTTAAAGGTGTTTTATTTATGTTAGTCTTCTATTTATGTTCGATTGTTTAATTGTTCTAGGACTTATCTTTAAGTATTTGACTTTGAGTGTAAGTGGGATAAAGGTAGTTTAATTGTAATTGGATTCAACTTGTTTCCTCTATTATAAATAGACGCTCACGTACTCAAATTAAAACAAGTTAGTGAATTTTTTCTCTTTTCCATAAATTCAACATGGTATCAAAAAAAGTTCTGTGAGTTGACTCGGTCAACCCATAGAGATAATATGATCCTTTTTTTATCTATTATTTCTAGTAGTTTAGGTTCGAGTTCTATCTTTTATCTTTCTTTCTTGTCCCAACACCAGTTGTTTTCTTGATGTTCACCTTTATAAGAAACTTTCATATTTTAAATTATATATTTTCAGAAATATCTTTGAGTCTAATTTCCAACGCAAAAAAAAAATAAAAAATTGGCAATCAGATTTTTCTACAAAGACAAATCAATATTTGAAGATACAAAAAGAGAGGTTCGAGCAGTAGTTGAAAGCTTTACTTTTCAAGCTAATTTAAACTTTCAAGAATGAGACTTTATGTGGAGATCTATATTTCAAACGAAAGATCTATAAGTCTTTCTACCTTATCAAACCAATTCTCAATCTGATCTTTTTAGAGGGAGATATCAATTTCGCAAGGACCGATGGTCATGATGGCCAAATAAGAAAGAGTACTCAGTTCGGCTAGATTACAGAGTCCGAAATATATCATAATATTTTTTTCAAAATAAGTATATTTATAAAGACATATTATACTTGGATGAAAATTATCAAAGTATATTTTAGAAGGAGAAAATTTCATATCAATCTGATCTATATTTAAAGATATATTCACATTGGAGCCATCAAAGGTCAAACTACAAAACAAAGAGAATCAAGAGGTCATAACAGATTCAAGAACAAATTTTTTATGTTAAATTAGATATCAAATTAAAGTTCTTTGAGTCTAGTTCTTTAGCAACAAACTTTTTGTGATTCCGAGCTATAGAAATATTGATATCAGAAGTACCAAAGGTTAGTTCTGCTGAAAATCTCTCATTTTTTCTATTTTCTCTCCTATTATCTCTACAGGAATTGACCTGAAATTATTTTTCTTTTCTCCTAAAATCCGAGTTTTTTAGCTAAATTTATCTTCTAATCGAAGAGTTTTGGTCTAACATAATCGCTCCATGATGTGTTCATTCAAGATATGCAATATCTTGCATCAATGTTGTTTTCAAGTTTTGTGTTTTTATTACTTGGTTGTATGTCTTCCACGTAGTTAACCACGAAAAGTTGTGGTTACCCCCAAAAGTTATACTTGGTCAAATTTTCCAGTTATTTCATTACTACCATTACAATCTCCTCCTTATTTGGTGGTTATTTTCTCTTCCTTTAATTCCCCTGAACCTTTTACTGGGCAGTTTTTCTCTTTCCATCATTTTTTTACTCTCATTTACCCCCTTTGGCCAACCCTTTGGTGCATTGCTTTGGTTGATCCTCTTTTTATATATATGGGTGTTTTTAAGTCTAGTGAGACTTCTTTTTATGGGTACCCTTGGGTTTTTATTATCGTCGTATGAGTGACAGGCATTACCCACTTTAGGGATAATTATTACTATTTTTGTATGAAATCCTTTGATATTGGTTTCGACTTATGTTTTTATCACCTATTTTTTACTTTTTGAGAGTCTCTACCTAGTTTAGTTCTTATCTTTGGGACACCTTGATGGAGGAGATTATTACTACAACTATTTTATTTGTTTCAAGTTGGGATCATTGCCATTAACTCCCAACTTGAGGGGGAGAATAGAAGCCAAAGTATGTGGATGAGGTTGGAAGTTGAGAGTTGCAGTGGTTGCACCTCCTTCCAAATTCCACATTTGAGAAGAGAATAAGCAGTATAATCTATAATGAAGAATTCTACATGTTATGATAATTTTTATGTGACCAAAATATTCAAGAAAGGGGGAGCAAAAAAGATGAAAATTTTGCATCTATGAAAAAAAAAAATCAAAAGAAAAATGAAGACCAAGAATCATTTTCATTGCAAGTTGAAGTTATAGACTCCATCTTGAGGGAGAGTGTTGAAGACTAGGTATGGAAGAATATCACTTGACTCTCAGAATAAGAAGTCTTATAGATCCAAAATTATTATGGAAGGAGGTCTTATAGAAAAGTTTCAGTTTAAAGGTATTTTAGTTATATTAATCTTCTATTTATGTTCAATTATTTGATTGTTCTAGGACTTATATTTAAGTATGTAAGTGGGACAAGGGTAGCTTAATTGTAATTGGATTCTACATCTTTCCTCTATTAGAAATAGAGGCTCATGTATCAAATTACAACAAGTTAGTGAAGTTTTTATCTTTTCCAGAAATTTAACATACTTGAAGAAAAGCAATTTAGAATACACTCTTATAGAAGTGATTGAGTTTCTATATTTAACTATTACACTTGAACTCTAGTCTTCTCATTATCTTCTTCCTTGTGGGTGCTTCTTCAAGAGACGTTCTTCAATGGTGTTTGAGGTCTTGAGTTTAGTTTGAAGCTTTAGACCTTGAGGTGCATTTACTCTTGAAGGTAAAGTATCTGAAATATTTAGATTTTCAAGTTGTTAGATCAATTAAGTTTTGTTATCATAAAAAACAACATGGGAATCAAACTACGGTCAACACACTAGACCGAGCAACCATATTTTGTTTCTTGCTCTTCTAAGTTACCAAGTTTCCTCCAACTAATATGTAATATCCTCAGGTAGATTTCTTATCATCTGGATAGCTTGACCTATCAACATCTACAAAAATTTCAATATTAACATGACCATAGCATTTGTACAAAAGGCCATGTCCATGGTATTTTTTCAAGTATCAAAAGATTCATTCAAGAGCTTGCTAGTGAGAACTTTGAGGCTTGCCCATGTACTAGGTACAACACTTAATGCATAAGAAATGTTAGGTCTTGTTACAGTAAGATATATCAATTTTTTTACCAGCCTTTGGTTCCACCCTACATCTACATCCTCTCCATAATCAGTACATAATTTCACTTTACGGTCCATAGGAGTGAAAATTATTTTGCATCTCTGTCTAACTAATTAAGTCAAGTACATATTCCTTTATGACAAAATAAAGTCATTCTTAGATTGCATCACTTCAATCCCAAGGAAATATTTGAGGAAACCCAAGTCTTTTGTCATGAATTCTTTACACAACCTCTCTTTAACTTGGCTGATACTTTTTGAACCAATTCTTGTTATAATAATATCATCTACATATACAACTAGTAGAACAACTCCCTTATTAGTATGTTTAACAAATACAGAGTGATCTGTCATACATCTTTTAAAACTAAATTGAAGCATTGCTCCATTGAGCTTATCAAATCATGCTTTCGGTGATTGTTTCAGCTGATATAAAGATTTTTTATTTTGTATATCGACTCCTTGTATGGTTCTAGGCATCAAGCTGGATAAAAAGTTCCCCTCTTGCATATAGGAGCTTTCTACCTGATATCAAGAGTGTTTGAAGCCCCTAATGCAACTTTGAGCCTACAATATCCCTATTTAACAAGGACTTAAAACCTAGATTATGGGACTAAACCAAGAGGTCGTTTTGACACTGAACACTAGAGGCAATAGCAATTTCAACTCAACAAGGGCTCAATCGTTTTTGTTTCTCAGGTCTCAGTTCACCGACACCTTGCAAAGGAATTTTAGAAAACTCCTTGTGATGATCCCTTCGAATTCTGAATAACAACTATGAAGATTTCAAGCAAAAACCTGCCAATGTAAACTTCGTTGTTGCTGCACCCATATACAAGTTTATGGGTAAGATTTTAACCAACAACATTAGATCACGATTAGTTTTGGTTAGTGAAGAAGAAAGCTGAAAACAAGCACTTTGCATGACTGCTATATGCATGCATGGACATGTAGTAGAGCTTTGAATTTTTTCATGAATTCTCATGAGAAGCATTAATGATTGAAGCATACATAAGCCTGTCGAGTATTCAAGACTTCAATTGTGAAATACAACCAAAAAAACAAGATTAAGACTTATCTAATACGAGTCATTGCAACCACCAATCAATATCCTATTCCATGTGGCCTTTACGTAAATCGAGCAAAAAATAACTTCGTCATCCTAAGGAAAAAGAGAGAGTGACATGGAAGGTTAAGGAAAGTTGGGAAGAGAAGATAAGAGAGGTGGAAGGTGAGAGAAGGTGAGAGAAATTAGGGTAGAAATAAAGACTGAATTAAAGAATAAATTACAAATATGCCACCTTCCTCTTCTAACATTTATTGAAAGAGAACCCATTGAACTGACAGTAAGAAGAAGACAAAAACAAAAGCATCCAATAAAGCAAGTACGGAGACAACGAAGCTTCGTATAGCCGAAGTTACAATACGGAATCAATTCTCTGACTCTTTCACATACTAATGAAACAATTTAGTCCATTTATCATGTAACTGCACTTACCCAAGAGTCAAGGGATTGGAGTCTCCAGCAAAGAGGTTCTTTTAGGAGGAAATGGATAGCAGCTTCTGATAGTAGTTAAGCCTCATCACCATTCCAGTTGTTCTTCATTTTGGGGCCCGTAGGTCCTTCTTCCCCGAGGAGCTCTGTGGGAAGACTCTTCACCAAATTCTCCACAGAAGTCTTGAGCTTCCCAGGAAGCAATTTCTCGACTTTGCGGATCTCTGCAGCGGTGTCATAGGTAATCTTGGGTCCCCACACTCTAGCATAGTTCAACCACGGAGGTCCCACGATGGCATCCAAATACTCTGCTGCAACCACTGAAAATCTCGCTCCACACTCCATTCTTTCCTTCCCCTTGGCAGCATCGTTCCTTATACCTATGCCCGCTTTCTCACTGCCTTGTAGAACAAGTCCTGGTTTGGGGTAGAAAGCGTGGCCATGAAGGGAAGAGTAGGCCACGACCTTGTTTCCTCCTTCGAATTCTAGACCTGATGCATCAACCCAAGCTCCACGACTGTGCTCCGACAAGTAAACTTTCCACAGCTCCCCTGTAAAATTGCTTACCCTTAATGTGACATGCTCCCAGTCTCCAACGTGCTCTCCTATCTTCCCCAGGGATATATTTAAAACCCCCACCTTCGCCCTCACAGGCCCGTTGAAAGGATAGAAAACCCATGTGGCTAAATCACTGTAAGTCCCACCAAGGATGGGTTTTACATGTAGATAACACTCGGAGGTCTGTAATTCACCTTTCTTGACCTTGTCTTTGGCTGATTTATCCACAGGAAGGTCCAGCCAATAAGCTCCATCGTTTGATCCACCTTGGGGGAGGTTAGATCCGGTGGCATCGATAGGCTGAGGAGTGGGATCCCCTTGTTTATACAGTTGAGCTCCATTGTTGAAGAACCAGCTCACAGATGAGGGGAAGTAATCTTCATCAGGATGGAAGTAGATCCAAGGGGAGTAAGCTTGCATGATTGTCCGAATTTGGTCAAGATTCGGCATAGCAGATAAGTTTAGATCTTTGTTCTTCAAACATGCCAAAGGTGGCTTAGTTTCTCCGATTTGAGCAGTAAAAGTTCCCACAGAAAGACCCTGTGCTTGGGTTCCCCGGCTTTTGGGTCTTAAAATGTAGACATTGAGGTCACTTCCATTCCTACTGCTTGCTCCCCATATCCGATTGTCGTTCTCGCAGGGCTCAGTGAGGTCAGATCGAACACACCTCATTTCATCCAAGGATGGCTTTTCCGGTGAATTTGTGACAAAATGGCCAACAGCAGCATAACCTTCCGGCGCTGTTGGTAACCATATGTACCCATTACCATCTTGTTTAATTTTCTGGGACTCGCTGCTCCACACAAGGGTGTAATCCAATGGCTTTTTTAGCACCTCGACGCCGTCATCCACTCGAGATCTCGCAGCCAGAACCCATCCAAATTGAGGTTTGTTGTTAGCTTGGCAATAGCAACCAAGCATGAAGTATCCAGCAGGAATTTGGGAAGGTCTGAAGAATGTGGCACCGAGGTTATCGTCTCCGCCTTCATGGGTTGCCCACACTTTCGTGAAGGTAGAGATCTGACAAACTTCTAGCTCTCCCAGATTAATGCTTCCTTTGGCAAATCCGCCACCTGTAATTCAAAACCCAAATCTTATATCTATGTAATACTCGCAACCCCAATGATCATGAGAAAGAAACAACTTAAGAAAAATAACATGGTTTATTATAATTTACAGATAAACGATTACCTGATGGCCAGGCGGGTAATGGAGAAGGAAATTTGAAAACAGTATCAATAGGCACATTCCTTGCTTTCTCAGCAATAGAGTTTCCCATTGTTGAAGAGCAGGTGATGACTTCTGCTACGGATAAACAGGATATTATATAGGGAAGAGGTAGTTCGAGCGCTGAACCAACAAGACAATAATTGAGCATATTCCTCGGTGGACGGAGAATCGTGTTTCACAACCGGGTCCTGACGGCATTGGTCGAATTGAAATTTTAAAGAGTCGGTTCTGAATAAAAAAAGAAAGACAACGGCTAGACGTTTCGTACAAGGTTTTCTTTGCTTTTGAGCTTTACAATTTCTTAGTTTCAGACCTCTTGTAACTTTAACTTCCCTCGTTCATTGGAATCCGTCAAACTTTCTTCTGCTCAAGACGGACACCGGCCGAAACTGGTAAAATTTCTCACCAGTCGTGCATCAAGTCCCCGACTCCCACTAGCTCCGTCATTAAAGAATGCGTGTTTTCCTTGAAAATATTCGGCTTTAGCCCAGTGAAAACGAGGATCAGCTGAAATGAAAAAAACTCGTGCTTCTGAAATAGATTAATCGGGGATTCCGACCCATGTGAACAGCTGGGACTGAATAATCTTTTATTTTCCTAGTTTTTCAACAAACCGCGTGAGAATCCTAATTTATTACAGCAGCCAGTACAGGAAGTAAAGAACTACGCTGTCCTCTCGTTGGGTCTCTCACCCAGAAAGGATAGAACTGAAGAAAGGACGTCCACAAGCTGAAGACTAAGAAACTGTTGCCAAGGATAAGAACGATGCTTAAAGACGATACTACCATGGATATATGGATGCTTACAACTTACAAGATGGCGTAAAGCTAACACAAGAGAAGCTTTATCTCCTGCTTGAGGCATGATTTTCCATTTCCGTGTTCATGTCTTGTAGTAGGGATAACGCAAAAAACGATAAGGGGGCTGGGCACGCATCGTCTTCTGGCTGCATTATCTGACAGTTTGCTTTGAACAAAAACTAGGAAATAAGTAACAGCAAACAACCTCCAGTGAACGAAAACCTCCCAATATTGATAATTTATAGCAACAGCAAACAACCTCCATAAAACGGATAACAATGGAATATAGAGGGCGAATAACAATGTTTTTTAAAATATCGCAAATAAGTAAACGCGTTGGATCCCATTTAGATGCTTTAGACATGGAGTCTTGACCTAACCATAGTGAATATTAAAAAGGTGAACTTAGAGATAATGTAAGCAATAACATCGGGCATCAATCCTTAATGTATTAGCTACCAATTAATAGATATTAATGTAATCTTATGTTGTTTGTCTCTGACATATGAATAATAAAGTGGAATTAATAAAGATCTACTAAATTAGCAGTTGATTTGTTCCCATGGACTTGGGTTATAATACCCAAACTACATAATTCGTTTGTCTATAATTTCCTATTTATTTTTCTTCCTTCTTTGAATCGTAACATGGTATTAGAGCAAGAGCTTTAGATGACTTTGATCCTTCCATCTAATTGATTTAACACAGAAAGAATGGTAAATTTGATTTTTTTTTCAAAGAACAAACCAAAAATTGTAGGTGCAGCCTTTGTTCTTTTATTTCTTTGAATCCTGTTAATTTGTGGATAAGTTTATGAATAAGATGGATTACAATTTGAGTATTTTAAATAATTTGTGTAGAGATCCATTAGAAAACTCCTTCAATTTGTTGAAGAAGAGGAATGATTGTAGGTTTTTGTGAACAATTATACACCAATAAAAGAGTATTGATGTAATTTGGCTATAAATGGGGCAAGAAGTAATCCTTTAGTTTTCTAGGGTAGAGTAGTAGTGAGTTACTGTTGGGTATACGACCAAAGTCCCACATTAGCTAGAAGTGGGGAGGATCATGGATATATAAGTGTGGACACTATCTCCATTAGTATGAGGCCTCTTGGGGGTAAAACTCAAGAGCAAATCCATGAGGGTTTAGGCCCAAAATGGACTATCATACCAATGTGGAGATAGGTGGTGTCCATAGTCCTTTCAAATGGTATCAGAGTTATGCCCCAGAGTTAGCCATGGTGGATGAATCCTTTGAATGCCGAATGAAGGTGGTGGGCCTAAGCCCTCATGGATTTGCTCTATTGGGTAGGTGGTGTGCTCCAGATTCTTCATGGACGTGTCCTAGTCCCAACATGGTGAAGAGGAGTTGATTTGGATAGAGCAAGTTGACGAGATAGATGGTACTCCATGTAAGGCATGTGCTTCCAACGCATTGGAGTGGAGAATCCGAGTTGGTAGAGAGTGGGCGGATAGATTATTATTTGAGGGGAGGCTCGGTGGTCCTTTGTTCGAGGGGAGGATTGTTGGGTATACGACCAAAGTCCCACATTGGCTAGAAATGGGGAGGATCATGGGTCTAATTGAGGCCCACCACCCTTGTTCAGCATTTAGAGGATTCATCCACCATGGCTAACTTCGGGGCATAGCTTTGATACCATTTGAAAGGACTATGGACACCACCTATCTCCACATTGGTATGACATGATTAAAGAAGAGTTAGAAATTGAGTTAAAGTAGTCTCTTAAATAGATGATGTAATCTTATCATGATAGGCTTATCTTAGAGAGTTCTAGTTGGAATGTAATTAGGAGTCCTAAGATTACTTGTACATGGACTCTATCACCTCCTCAACTATAAATAGAGGTGATCGTAACTTGGAATTAATCAAGCAAGTTACTTCTTTTTTCTCCTCTCTCGTGTGAAGTTCTCTCTCTCTAATCTCCCTTATTTTCCTTCTCTTCTCTCTCTACCCGAGAGCTTTTCTCTTTTTCTCTTTTTCTCTTTTTTCTTTCTCTCCCTTTTCTCGAGGTATTATTCATGGGGTCCTAAATTCAACATGGTATCAGAGCTACCAATTTAGGATCCCCATTATGCTCTATGAAGAAATAAATAAAAGTTGCTCATAGAAGGCTCCTAATGAAGCAAGAGTGAAGCTCATGAGATAAGTATTTATTTCTGATATTATTAGTTTTATGCTACTAGTTTTTGGTATTAAGAGGTGGTTTAGAGATGTTCTTATGCATGTTTTCATCTTATGAAATTATGAGAATATATTCATCTTGGATTATCTTTGATTAGAAGAGATTATCAAGGCAGTTTTTGTAGGTTTTCACAATACTATGACCGAGACCAGTGCATATTGGATTTTTCTATAAATCTGTGGGAACAAGATTCCTGGATAAAGAAGGATGATGTTGAGCCTTTTATGAGTCATTATCCATTAAAATTATTTACTTAGATTTTATGCTAAGCATCTCCATTAACCGAGTTGGTTAAAGCCTTCCACTTGGTCATATTTTGATTACTTGATTGGAGAACTATTTTACTTGATTTGCTTACTATGGCTGAAGATAATATGAGTCACAAGAGTGACATACTCAGAATCACCATTGTACCCTTATGGGGGGTATCAAATTTTATGAACTGGTCCACAGTGATTCGTCTGTTTCTTTTCACAAAGGACCTTGTTGGTAATCTCACCAACCGTGGACCCCATATTGATGAAGATGATACATTCTATACCAAATGGTTAAAGGAGGATACATTGGTTATTAGTTGGCTTATCAATAGTATGGAAAAACATATTTCCAATAATGTCATTCATCTAGAGACGGCTAAACAAATTTGGGAGATATGTGCCAAGTTGTATTCAAGCTCTGACAACTTACAAATGCCATATGACATTTTACAACGGATGCTTAACACCAAACAAGGAGACAATATACAATGATATTTGGCCCGTTTTGAGGCTTTCTTCAAGAATGGAAACTTGCTCAACCAACCTCTACAGATATCTCTATCCAAGATAAATAGAAAGAGGCCTTGATAACTGCCATATGCCTTGCTAACATTAAACTGCATCTTGAAGTTGCTAAGACTCACCTTCTTAGCTCTTCCGCGGTTCCCACTTTTGATGATGTATGTGTTACACTTCTCCGTATTCCAAACGTTTCTCCCTCTACTCCTGAAATACCATTCGCTATGTACTCTGGACATAGGGGAACACCATTTGACCAAGACTGAGGCCGAGGCAGATTTTATAGAGGAGAAAGAGGAAGAGGTGGAAGGACTGGTTTTGACCGAATAGAAGGGAAGGAATTCAGCCTTCGTGAGTGATACAAAAGTAGAGCAGTCTACCACAACAGCTGCAAAGCATACTTTTACTAATGAAGACTATGAACTATTCCTAAAAATGAAGACCATGATAGGGTCCTCCCAAGTACTTCTTCACCAACCATTGCCACCACCGCTTCAGGTATGTTTTCTGCCTCCTCTTCATCCTGGGTAATTGACTCAGGAGCCTCCGAACATCTTACAGGTAACAGACATCTACTATACTCAGTTTCTCCATGTCATTCACATAAATTGTTACCATTGTTGATGGTTCACAAACTAAAGTTCAAGGGAAAGGATCCACTTATGTTACACTGTCGCTTCCGCTCACTGATACCCTTTTCATTCATACTTTCCCTTTGAATCTTTTATCGGTTAGTCAGCTCACTAAACATTTTAATTGCTCTATCACTTTCTCACCCACTTCATGTGTGTTTCAGGATCTTACAATGAAGCGGGTGATTGGTGGAGGCCGTGAACAAGGGGGCTCTACTACCTGGATGTGCCACAAATAAATATTGCATCCACCTGTGACACTGAAACCAGGTTATGGCACAACCGGTTGGGACATCTGTCTGCCCAACCTCTTCATCATATATTTCCTAAAGCATGGTCGGACCTTCAGTGTGAAACATATCAAATGAGTAAAGATCAGAGGTCAACATACTCACCTCGTCCAGAAATTAAAAGTGTCTCTCCTTTTGTTTTAATTCATATTGATGTATGGGGACCCATGAGTGACTCCAAAATTTCTCAAGTGAAATATTTTAATACATTCATTGATGACTTCACTCGTACCTTTCGTTATTTTTTTTAAAGAGCGTTATGAAATACCATTGCTATTTAAATCTTGTCATGCAATGGTACTCACTCAATTTGGGAAAAAAATTAAAGTCCTTAGGTCGGATAATACCAAAGAATACACATCTAAAGATCCTGATTCATTTTGTCAAGAAAATGGCATTATTCATCCGACATCATGTGCCTACACCCCTCAACAAAATGGTGTAGTCAAACGGAAGAACCGTCATATTCTTGAGGTAGCTCGCGGTTTACTATATGTCATGCAAGTTCCATACTTTTATTGGCCGCATGCAGTTCTTACCGCATGTTTTCTTATAAAGTGGTTAACCTCTTCCATTGTTGGCAAAAAATCCCCCTACGCTCTATTATTACTTGATGATGATCCTTTTTCACTACCCTTGATAGTCTTTAGTTGTCAATATTTTGTCAATATTTCCTCCCCAAAACACAGTAAACTTGATCCCAAATCTATGAAGTGTATCTTCTTAGGATACTCTCGCACACAAAAGAGTTATATTTGCTATAATCCCTCTCTTCAGCGTTTACTTATGTCTAGGGATGTCATTTTTTTTAAGACTCTTCATATTATTCTGATAATGTTCCTCCAGGTTTATCTTCAATACCAAGTTCTCCTCGACCGATTGTGCTCCGTGCTACAAAAACTACTCAGCCCCCAGAAACATTGGCTGACATCACACCTGCTGAGTTGTTGGATCCTACCGAGGTAAGTCCATCTTCTCTGATTATTTTTTTCCCAGAATATAATACTCGTCCTATTGCAGTTAGGAAGGAGCCCAAATCATGCACCATGCCTTCTACTTCTCATCCCATAACAAACTTTGTGTCTCATCATCGTCTATCCCCTGTTTGTTGTCAATTTCTATCGGCTATTTCCTCTGTACCTGTACCACAGTCCTATCAGGTGGCTTTCAAACATCCAGGGTGGAAGGCGGCTATGGATGAAGAAATGCAAGCCCTTTTATGAAAATTAGACGTGGGCTCTAATCCCCCTTCCTTCAGATAAGAAACCCATCAGTTGCAAATGGGTATTTATGGTGAAACAAAATCTGGATGGGTCCATGGCTCGATTGAAAGCTTGCCTTATTGCTAAAGGTTATACACAATGTTATGGCAATGATTATGAAAAAACCTCCTCTCCAGTGGCTAAATTAAACTTGGTACGGTTGTTATTATCTCTGACAGCTAACTCTTCCTGGAAGGTCTATCAACTTGATGTCAAATATACTTTTTTGATTAGGAATATAAATGAGGATATTTATATATAGCAACCACCTGGGTATATGGTTGAGGGGGAGTCCATATGTCAACTACAAAAATCTATTTATGGTCTCAAACAGTCACCTCGTGCATGGTTTAAAAATTTTAGCCAAGTACTCATAAAAACCAGATTTCACAGAAGCTCTGGAGATCACTCTGTCTTTATTAAAGACACACTGAAGGGCAAGGTAATTCTAGTTGTATATGTTGATGACATTATTATAACTGGCAGTGATCCCGAGGGCATCCAAAAGACAAAAGAAAGGATATGTGTTGAATTCAAGACAAAGGATCTCGGACAACTCAAATATTTTTTGGGTATTGAAGTACTACAACCCAGACATGGAATTATATTATCTCAAAGGAAGTATGTCCTTGACCTACTGGAGGAGACCGGAATGTTGGGATGTAGACCAGCAGAAACTCCTATGGACTCGAATACAAAATTATGTGCAGGTACTGGAGAAGAAGTAGATGTTGGGAAATATCAAAAATTGGTGGGAAGACTCATTTATTGCGTAACGAGGCAAGATATTTCAGATACAGTTAGTGTGGTAAGTCAATATATGCAAAAACCACAACTCAGTCATTGGCAAGCACTAGAATGGATATTACGATATCTAAAAGGAGCACCAGGAAGAGGGATCTTCTACAAAAATCATGGACACTTCAACATTGAAGGATTCTCAAATGCAGACTAGGCCAGATCCCCAGATGACAAAAAATCTACTTCGAGATATTGTACGATGGTTGGAGGAAACTTGGTTACATGGAGGAGCAAGAAACAGAATGTAGTTGCACGGTCTGGTGCAGAAGTAGAGTACAGAGCCATGGCACACACATTTAGTGAACTCCTATGGAACAGATATCTCCTAACCTAACTGAAATTTTAAAAAGAAGCTCCTATGAATCTATATTACGATAATCAGGCTGCAATTCACATCACATCAAATCTAGTCTTCCATGAGAAAACAAAGCATATAGAAATAGACTGTAGGCATCTTATCTCTCGACCATGTATCTTCACAGAACCAGGTTGCAAACATTCTCACCTAACCAGTCACTCACAAAATTTTGTCCAACATCTGCAGCAAGCTAGGCATCTACGATGTTTTCACACCCAGCTTGAGGGGGAGTGTTACAATGTGGGACCCACCATAGCGACACAAGCTGGTGGGACCCACCATGAGTTCGAGAGGTGTCAACAAGAGTCCTCATACAAAAAGGCTCGAGCTAAAAGATAAGGAATATGTGCATGAATTAAATAGAAAATTTGAAGATCAAGTGGGACCCACAAGCTGATATCTCTATCAACATGAGCTGGAAGATCATGCGGGACCCACAAAGATAAGATCACAAGCTGCATTTCTATCTTGGTTCACGTGATTAAAGAAGATTTAGAAGTTGAGTTCAAGTAGTCTCTTAAATAGATAATGTAATCTTATCATAATCGGCTTATCTTAGAAAGTTATAGTTGGAATATAATTAGGAGTCCTAAGATTACTTGTACATGGACTCTATCACCTCCTCAACTCTAAATAGAGGTGATTGTAACTCGAAACTAATCAAACAAGTTACTTCTTTTTTTCTCCTCTCTCGTGTGAAGTTCTCTCTATCTAATCTCCCTTATTTTTCTTCTCTTCTCTCTCTACCCGAGAGCTTTTCTCTTTTTCTCTTTCTTTCTCTCTCCCCTTGCTCGAGGTATTATTCAAGGGGTCCTAAATTCAACATGTTGAATTTAGGATCCTTTTTCCAATATTCTGACCAAGAGAAGAGAGAAAGAAGAAGAAGAAAAAGGGAAGAAAGCTCTTGGGTAGAGAGAAGAGAAGAAGAGAAGAAAGGTGTGCGCCAAACAAAGAGAGAGAAATTTACTAGAGAAAGAATTGTAGAACTTCATTAATTCTGAATTACAACACCTCTATTTATAGTAGAGGAAGTGATAGAGTCCTTATACAATTAGCCTTTAACTCTCTTAAGTACATTCCAACTCTAACTCTCTAAGATAAGTCTATCATGAAAAGATAACACAATCTGCTAGAGGTCTAATATAACTTGAACCCTAATTCTTCTTCAATCACGTGAACATAAGAGAAGAGGCTAGCTCGTGGTCTTATCTTTGTGGGTCTCACATGATCTTCCAGCTCATATTGATAAGATTACCAGCTCGTGGTATCTTTGTGGGTCCCACTTGATCTTCATGTCTACTAACTTATTCCAACTTGTGCCTCTTATCTCTTAACTCATGCTAGCTTGGGTGAAGACTCTTCTTGGCATCCCACATCCTCATGATGGGTCCCACCAGCTCGTGAAGCATGGTGGGTCCCACATTGTAACACTCCCCCTCAAGTTGGGGGTGAGAAAACATCGTAGATTCCCAGCTTGTTGTAGATGGTAGACATAATCTTGTGAGTGACCGTCTTGGTGAGAATATCTACAACTTGACTTTGTGATGATGTATGCTTTAGAGATAAAAGACCTACTTGGGACTTTTCTCTTATAAAATGGCAGTCCACTTCAATATGCTTTGTTCTTTCATGGAAGACTGGATTCAATGTAATGTGTATTGCGGCTTGATTATCACAATATAGATCCATCAGAGCTTCTTTGTAGAATCCCAATTCAGTGAGAAGAGATCTTATCAATAGGAGTTCACTAACAGTGTGTGCCATGACTCTCTATTCTGCTTCTGCACTAGACTGTGCTACTACATTTTGCTTCATGTTTTTCCATGTAACCAAATTCCCTCCAACCATCGTACAAAATCCCAAAGTAGATTTCCTGTCATCTGGGAATCTTGCCCAGTCTGCATCTGGGAATCCTTTGATGTTGAAGTGACCATGATTTTTATAGAGAATCCCTCTTCCTGGAGCTTCTATCAGATATCGTAATATCCTTTCAAGTGCTTACCAATGACTAAGTTGTGGTTTTTGCATGTATTGACTCACCACACTTACTGCATATGATATATCCGGCCTTATTACACACAGGCAAATAAGTCTTCCTACTAGTCTCTGATATTTTCCGATATCTACATCTTCTCCAGTACCTGCACATAATTTTGTATTTGAGTCTATAGGAGTGTCTACTAGTTTGCATCCCGGCATTCTTGTCTCCTCTAGTAGATCAAGGGCATACTTCCTTTGGGATAGCACAATCCCATGTCTGGATTGTAATACTTCAATACCCAAAAAATATTTGAGTAATCCAAGATCCTTTGTCTTGAATTCAACACATATTTTTTCTTTTGTTTCCTAGATGCCCTCAGAATCACTACCAATTAAAATAATATCCTCAACATATACTGCTAGAATTACCTTGCCTCTAGGTGTGTTTTTAATAAAAATTGAGTGATCTCCAGAGCATTTGTAAAATCCTGCCCGTATGAGGGCTTGACTAAATTTCTCAAACCATGCACGAGGGGACTGTTTTAAACCATACATAGCTTTTTTTTAGTCGACATACTAACCCCCCCCCCCCCCTCAACCACATACCCAGGTGGTTGTTTCATATAAATTTCTTCTTTGACGCCCCCATTCAGAAAGGCATTTTTCACATCAAGTTGATATACCTGCCAGGACAAGTTAGCTGCCAAAGATAATAACACACGTACTGAGTTCATTTTTGCCACTGGAGAGAAGGTTTCCTCATAATCAATTCCATAACATTGTGTATAGCCTTTAGCCAAGAGGTGAACCTTCAGTCGAGCCACAAACCCCTTCGGATTTTGTTTCACAGTAAACACCTAATTGCAACCGACGGGTTTCTTATCTAATGGAAGTGGAACTAGAGCGCATGTCTGATTTTCATAAAATGCCTACATTTCTTCATCCATTACTGCTTTCTACCTTGGATGTTTGAGAGCCTCCAGATAGGACTGTGGTACATATATGGAATAAATAGTAGAGAGAAACTTACAACATGCATGCGACAAACAATGATGAGACACAAAATTTTATATGGGATAAGACGTAGAGGGTATGGTGCATGATATGGGTTCTTTTCTTTGTGCAATAGGACGAGTATCATATTGTGGGCCAAAATCAAATCAAGAAGATGGACTTACCTTGGTGGGATCTGTAAACTCAACAGGTGTGGTGTCAGCCAGTGTTTTTGGGGGCTGAGAAGATTTTGTAGCACAAGGCACAATCAGTCGAGGAGAACCTGGTATTGAAGATAAAACTAGAGAAGCATTGTCAGAATAGTATGGAGAGTCTTCAAAAAAGGTGATATCCCTGGACACAAGTAAACGCTGAAGAGTGGGATTATAGCAAACATAACCCTTTTGTGTACGAGAGTATCCTAGAAAGAAACACTTGATAGATTTAGGATCAAGATTATTGTGTTTTGGGGAGGAAATATGGACAAAACATTGACACCCGAAGACTTTCAAGGGCAGTGAAAATGGATCATCATTTGGTAAGAATATAGAGTAAGGAGATTTATTACCAAGAATGAAAGATGGTAAATGATTTATAAGAAAGCATGCAGTAAGGACTGCATGAGGCCAATAAAAGTATGGAATTTTCATGGCATAAAGTAAACCTCGAGCTACCTCAAGAATATGACAATTTTTTCGTTCGGTTACACCATTTTGTTGAGGAGTGTATGCACATGATGTTTGATGGAAAATGTCATTTTCTTGACAAAAAGAGTCAAAGTCTTTGGAAATATATTCTTTGGCATTAATCATACCAAAGTATTTTTATTTTCTGATCCAAACTGAGTGAGTACCATAGCAAGAAAATACTTAAAAATCAATGGTATGTCATAACGCTCCTTAAATAGAAACAACCAAGTGGTACAAGTGAAGTCATCAATAAATGTAATAAAATACCTGACTTGGGAAATATTTGAGACGCTCCGGTATGAATTAATGAAAATGGAGTAATACTTTGATGTTTACTCAGTTGATAAACTTCACAATTAAACTCTGACCTGACTTGAAGAGTAGGAAACATATAATGAAGAGAATGTGCATATGGATGTCCAAAACGGTTGTGCCATAGCCTTGTCTCATTTTAACTGGTGGAAACGGTATTTATTTTTCGCACATCCAGGTAGTATAGCCCCCCTTGTTCACAGCCTCCACCAATCACTTGCTTCGTTATAAGATCCTGAAAGACACGCGAAGTGGGTGAGAAGGTGATAGAGCAATTAAAATACTTTGTCAACTGACTAACAGATAACAAATTCAAATAGAAGGTAGGAACAAATAGAATATCAGTGAGCGGAAGTGATGGTGTAACGGAAGTGGATCCTTTCCCTTGAACCATGGTTTGAGAACCGTCAGCTATGGTAACAAACTTATGTGAAAGACACGGAGATACAGAATGTAATAAATGTTTGTTACTTGTAAGATGCTCAGAGGCTCCTGAGTCAATTATCCAGGATGAAGATGAGGCAGATAACATACCTAAAGCAATGGTGGCAACGGTATTTTATGAGGAACTTGGAGAATAACCCATCATTTTCTGAAACAACTCATATTCTTCATCGGTAAAAATTTTCTTTTTAGTTGATTTTGTGGGCTGATCCTCCTTTGTATCAACTACTAAGGCTTCATTAGCCTTTGTCAAGTCTGAGTTGCCATTGGCATTATAACACATTTCCCCATAGTGACCATTTTTTCCACTGTAATTTCCTTCCTTGTAATATAGCATGTATTGATAGTGTGGCCATATCTCCCACAATGAGTGCATTCTTTCCATAATTTTTTCATGCTTTTGATTAGCCAACTAATCACAATGGTATCATTTTTTAACCATTTGTTATAAAAAAAATGTCTTCTTCATCAATAGGTGGTCCACGATTAGTGAGATGACCAAGTAGGTCCTTTGTTATAAGAAACCTCCAGACCAATGTGGACCAATTCATAAAATTCGATACCCTTCGTAAGGGTATTGTGTTAATTCTGAGTATACTGCCTTTTCTACTCATATTATCTTTAGCCATAATAGGCACTTCAACGAAATAATTCTCCAAAAAAAATTCTAATCAAAATATCCAAGTAGTATTCTTCAAACTAATTGGTGCATGGAGAACCTTAGCATTGATGCTAAATCATTATTCTGATTTTTTTCTTAATAAATATCACTCATAAGAGACTCAATATCGATCTTCTACATTAGGGGACTCTTGTTTCCACGAAGAAAAAAAATTCAATAATCTGATCATGGATTGGTTTCGGTTAACAGAAATTCCAAACTTACAAAACTATTTTGATAGCTTCTTCTAGATCGAGAGGCATTCATATCCAAAATCTCATAAGATGAAAAATATTCACATACTCATCATTAAATCATCTTCTAAATTCGGAAACCAGCAACATGAAGCAATAAATAAAATTAAGAACTTATCTCACAGTTCGTGATCTTTCTTCACAAAGAGCCTTCTATGAGTAGTGTTGATCATATCTTCTTAGAGCATTCCTTTTGACATGGGAATCCTAAATTTAATGCTCTGATACTATATATGAGGGGATTGTTTTAGACTATACCAAGATTTTTTTAGTCGACATACTGATGGTATCAGATATTTATTGATTGTTGGAAGATGGGCTCCTACCCACATGACCAAGGAAGGCCCACATATCTAAGAGTATTATAAGATAGGCCACACGACCAAGGAAGGCCCACAAGATGGGCCCAAACACATAAGAAGTAGGACCCACCATGATTACTAAGAGTTGGCATCCTTATCACATAAGTTTGAAGATCAAGAAGGACTCACAAAGATAACCATGAGCTAGCATCTTTATATTATGGTCAAGTCATTGAAGAGTTCTAGTTTGAGTTATGTTTCTCTTCTATTTATATTGAGTTATTTAATTATGCTAAGGCTAAGTGTTAGAGTTTGGGTGTAATTGGGACAAAGGTAGTTTTATTGTAATTGGACTCTACAACCTTCCTCTATTATAAATAGAGGTTCATGTACTCTAATTATGATAAGTTAATGAGTCCATGAAGTATTACTCTTTCTGATAAATTCAAGATGGTATCAAAACAGGTTCAGTGAGTTGACTTAGTTAACCCACAGAGATAATGAGATTCTTTTCTCTAAACCTTAAACCCTAAGTCTAGGTTCATAGTGTTTTTTTTCAGTCCCTAAAACCATAGTTTGATTTGCATTTTTCACCTCTATAATAAGATTTTCATATTTAAAATTATATATTGAAGAAATATATTTGAGTCTACTTTCCAAGGAAAAATAATTTTTTCCAATCGGAGTTATCTATGAAGAAAAATCAATATTTGAATGAGCGAAGGTCAGATTGCAAAAGAGGTTCGAGCAGCAGCAGAAAGCTTCAACTTCCGAGATATTTTATGCCATCAAGAACGAGACTTTATGTGGAGATATATATATATATATATATTCTTTTACATATTCAACCAATTTTTAATCGGATTTATCTACAAAGAGAAATCGATATTTGAAACAGCGAAGGTCAGATTAAAAAAAGGTTCTAGCAGCAGCAAAAAACTTCAACTTTCGAGGTATTTTATGCTATCAAGAATAAGACTTTATAAGGATAATTATATATCAAAATAAATATATGTAAGTCTTTTTTCTTATCTATCCAACAACTTCTCGATCTGAGTTTATTATAAGAAGATATTGATCATGGAAGAGTAAATGGTCATGCTGGAAAAAAAGGAGAAACAGTACCTAGTTCGGCTAGATGACAGACACCAAAATCTATCAGATTATTTATCTTTTTATAATTATATTTTATGAAGAGAAGTTATACTTGGATGAAAGGTATTTAAGTCTAGTTTTTTAAGGAAAATATTATATGTCAATCTGATCTATGTTTTAAGATATATTCGCATTGGAAGAATCAAAGGTCATGCTGGTATTCTTTTGCATTGAAAAATCCAAATTTAAGCTCATTGTTTTGCATCACTTTTTCAGTTGTTATATCAGGAAAATATCTCACTTCTCCCTGGTTTGAGGTCTTATTGCTACATCTATGATATTTGGTTCAAACTGGGATCACTGCCATTACCTCCCAGCTTGAGGGTGAGAAGTACAAGAAGTATAAGGAAGAGGTATTTTATTCCATATGTTGTGGATAAGTTTTATGTGACCAAAATATTCAAGAAAGGGAGAGCACAAATGAAGCTTGTGCATCTAAGAAGAAATTTTAATATCGCATTATTTCATGGGTTCTTTTAAAAAGTTTGTTATAAGTTGTGGAAAATGGTCGTGTTATATTCAACTACAACTATTATGTCTCTTTGGATGAGACATTATTATTGAAGAAGAGGTGGACTCAATATCCTTTCTCATACCATCATTTAATACCCCATAAAAATATAAAAAATATCAATGGTTGGTATTCCATGACGATGGAACATAATACCCTGTAAAAAATATCACGGTTGGGAAACCATGACGGGCCCTATAAAAAAATATCACGGTTGGGAAACCATGACGGAGGATACCCTATCAAAAAATATCACGGTTGGAATACCATGACAGAGGAACTTATTATTACATCTATGTTATACCCCCCTGAATTGGCCAGTTGGGCCTCATGGAAGAGAGCACCGGCGTGAGGGGGAGTGTTGGAAGATGGGAGAACTGCCATTTTATACAAAAAGATTTTACACATCATTTGTAGCAAGCTGGGAGTTCATGAAGTTCTCACTCCCCTAGCTTGAGAGGGAGTGTTGGAAGATGGGCTCCAGCCCACACGACCAAGGAAGACCCATATATCTAAGAGTATTATAAGATGGGTCACACGACCAAGAAAGGCCCACAAGATGGGCCCAAGCACATAAGAAGTAGGACCCACCATGATTACCACGAGCTGGCAATCTTCTCACATAAGTTGAAAGATCAAGGACTCACAAAGATAACCACAAGCTGGTTGGAAGATCAAGGACTCACAAAGATAACCATGAGTTGGCATCTTTATCTTTTGGTCACGTCATAGAAGAGTTCTAGTTTGAGCTATGTTTTTTTTCTATTTATATTGTGTTATTTAATTATGCTAAGGCTTATCCTTAAGTGTTAGAGTTTGGGTGTAATTGGGACAAATGTAGTTTTATTATAATTGGACTCTACTACCATCTTCTATTATAAATAGAGGTTCATGTACTCTAATTATGATAAGTTAATGAGGTCAATGAAGTATTACTCTTTTCCATAAATTCAACAGTGGTTATTTAAGAAATTAGGTTTTTCCAAAATTTAACGAGAGAAATTCACTATTTTCATCCATAATTTGACTACTGAGAACTCAATAAATGATCTCATAAGGGAAAAAATTAACAGACCAAATAAGAAAAGTTCTAAAATTTGAAGGTTTACTTGCTATATTGAGCAAAAGAAAACAAGAGAAATTGATTGATAGTAACTCAAACAATGATCTCTTAAAAAAATGAAAGAAATTTTTATAATAGGCCAAATATGGAAAGTTCTAAAATAGGAAGATTCGGTTGCTATTTTGAGTTTAGAAACTTAATTAAGGAAATTGAGTGAAGGGAAGTTTCATTTTTTAATTCCTTTTTTCCTCTTTTTTCATTTCCAAAAGTAAAAGGACTGAGCCTTATATTGTAGCCTACGAATTTGGGTTTTAGTTTAAAAAAATTCCTTAAGGAGTACAAGGAACTCAAATGGGAAACACCATAATTCAAGAAG
The DNA here is from genome assembly GCF_029961685.1 of Aristolochia californica. Taxonomy (NCBI): domain Eukaryota; kingdom Viridiplantae; phylum Streptophyta; class Magnoliopsida; order Piperales; family Aristolochiaceae; genus Aristolochia; species Aristolochia californica. The sequence continues at coordinate 26,521,613 of NW_027182290.1, read as the reverse complement.
GAATTCAACCTTAAAGAGAAGACAAGTTTCCAAAGAGAACAAAGAGGAAGTTGCCCAAAAGTTTGAAAGATATTTCAGGGCTGGAAAAAAGTTCTTACTTGAGAAGCGTGGCTAAGATAAAAGATGCAACAAAGGGGGAGCTTTCCATCAAGAAAAAATCATCCTCCTTGCATAGGATGGAGCAAACAAAAAAACAAGTTTTTAAGGATAGGAATAAATGTTTGAAATTTCTTGTAAAATGAGGTACTTAGAAAAAGAGAAATTGTTGATCATCCTAAATCAATAAACAACTCAACCAAATTAAATCTTAAAAATAAGAATAAACTTATCTTTAGGAGGAAGATACAATCTATATGGTTTCTCCTCTTCAACACTAGTAAGGGAAGAATTTTGAGCAGCCTTCAAATAAAGGCCCTAGATCATTTGCTTTGATACCAAGTGATTTCTAGGGCCTTCTGCACATAATAATAACAAGGGATTAAGAGAAGAGAGAAGAAAGAAGAAGAAGGGAAGGGAAGAGAAGATCTCTAGCTCGTGGAGAGGCTAGGTAAAAACCCAAGAGAGAGAAAGAAGAGGGAATTAGTGGGAGAGAGAGGGAGCACAAATTGTACTTAAAAGAGTTGAACTTAATGCTCTTCTCCATGTCTTGGGGCTCTATTTATAAATTTTAGAGGGTGTTTATAAAGACTACAATGTCCTTTAGGGCTTGTATTATTACAACTCTATGTCATCTTTATAGAAGTTCTCCTTATTTACTATTCATGCCACTTTGCGCTTTATTTACCATCCATTCCACTCTTACTCGTGGGTGGCTACTTTTAACACTATCGTTAAAATTATTTGGTTTTCAAAGAAGTAAAAACCTCCCTACTCATGGTTGCCACCAATCACTTGTTTGGTCTAAATGTCCTAAGACACACAATGAGTAGGAAAAATAGTTATATAACAGTAGTCTTTTTTTTAATTGAGTCATAGACATGAGACTAAGGGGAAATTAAGGAACAAGTAAAACATTTCATAAAGTGATGATGAAGCATTAGAAGAGTCTATGCCTTGAACTATGCCATCAAAAATAGAAATATACCAATTTGTACGGCATCCAAATAAGGAGGTCAAATTCTTAAAATTACCATTTAGATGTTTAAAAACTTCTAAGTCAATGATCCATGGTGAATAATTAGAACATGACAACAAAGCAATACATAACATTAGTAGCAATAGTAGCTATAGGTGTAGAGGTAGATGTTGACAACATACTTTTGAATTTTTGCAATGCTTCATAATCTTCACTTGTAAGAACAATCTTGTCATGGAAGGTGTCAAAGGATTCTTCTATCTTATACTTAATGCTGATATTGGCTTGATTGGCCTTGAAAAAAAACTAATCTAGTATGGAGTTTCCAATATCTTTCTTGGCTTGATTGGCCTTGAAAAAAACTAATCTAGTATGGAGTTTCCAATATCTTTCTACCACATGATTGTTCAAACATATTGAGTGCAATTTTATAATTTCTAAAACCACTAGTGTTGGTGTTGCCTCTGAAATTTGTTGAATCACTTGTGTTTTAGCCTCTTCCATAGTCTATTCAAGTGTTATTAACACCTCTCCCTTGTGATAACATGGTAGAAGTGTTTGTATTTACTTCTTGAAAATCAGTGCCTTGGCTGGGAATCATATCATTGAAGCACATAGGTCATCAAAGGATGAATTACCAGTAGAGCTAAAAATCTGAGATGCACATCAAGGAATGGGTTGAGATTTTCCAAGAAAAGTATAGATGACAAAGATGATAAATTGAAGACATATTAGAGAAAATAATGATAACAATAATCATAAGAAGGCAACTATATGACACTCATACTTCCAAAAGAATCTAGAAACTTTAGATAGAAGAAGGCAACTATGTCACAGTCTACTTCAAACTGAGTTTCTAAATAAAATAATAAGAACTTTTTTAATCAAATCAATAATGAGTGTGACCTTCTTTTTCTAAATAAAAAAGAGGGGAGGGGACTATAACAGTAGAACTATAATATAACAAACAAGTTGGACCAAGTATGACCTCAAAGATATTTCTGAGGGGTTGAGCATAATTTTTGGAGATGACAATGGAGATGATACACAATGGATGCAAATAAGTAAGCCAAAAATAGAGAAGAGACCCAAGACAAATTGCCTAGTGAGATCTTCCCTCCAAACCAAATTAATAGACACCAAAATAGAGTACTTAAGTCTAACCAAAACTCTTTGATTAAAAGAAAACTCAAATCATGTCATTGCATGGAGAAGTAACAAAGAGAAAAAACATAAAAAGGAGCAATTTTTGGTAGAATTGACATTTGCTACTTAAAATATAGATATCTCCCAAAATATAGCTCAAAATCATAAATGTCCTAGTAAAAAACTAGACTCAAACCCTAGACAAGTAGAATCAAACTACAATTAAATTACTCATACTAAGTTACACCTAAATTCAAACACTTAAATATAGATCTTAGAGCAATTAAACAATTGAACAAGAATTGGAGACTAACATAACTACAATACCTGTTAACTGAGACTTTTGTGAGAATTCTTTCCATGAGAATCTAGTATAATTCTACCATATGAATTGTTGCTCTGTGAGACTTCTTAATGTGAGAGTCATGTACCTCTCTTCCATACTTGTTCTCCAATAGTAAATATTACGGCTACCCTTTTTGTTGACCTAGGTTGACTTGGTCGTAGATTTTGATGATAAAAAAGTTCAAGCTAAGTAACTTGATAAAATTTGCAATTCATAAAATTTTAGATGTTTTACTTAAAGTAACTCAATTACAAGGTCTATGAGAAAGAACAAACAAATCCAACACAAGACCTTGAGTCAAAATGAAGACTCAAGAAACATTGAAGAAGCACCTTGGAGAAGAACAAAGAATAGAAAACCTAGATTTTAGGCAAATGAGAAAAATCTCAAAAACTCTCGCAAATTAAAAAGGACAGTCATCAAGAATCCAAACCTTAGGTATTAATATGTTTTGGAGTATATGACAAGCATACTCTTTCCAAAACCATATTTTCAAAGCTCATTTGAATGTTGTGGGCCTTTAATTCAATTAGTTTTGGCCTTAACCATGCTTGTTGCTTAAAAGTACACTTTGTAACAACATGATCGGTCGACCTCTATAAGGCATGATCGGGCATACATAGGCCAAAAACCTTTTGCATAAAGCATGATCAATCATACAGTATGCTGACAAGTAGATTTATAAAAACGTGATCAATCAACCTTTATAGGCATGATGGATCATATAGAATGTTATAGGTAGAAGTTATAAAGCATGATCAATCAACCTATGTAGGGAGAATTGATTAACCAAAATCCCCACCAGGCTAATGTATAATGCTTGATCAATCAACCCTAGCAACATGATAGATCAACCAACTACAAAGCAATAAAAAAACACTTTGTTAGCAGCAATGATTGATCATACGGCCATGAAAACTTCAAAATATAGTCGTTAGAAGTCGATTGATTGATCGGTGGAAAGGTTTGATCAATCAACTCTTCATAGTAAAAAATTTAAATAGGGACCCAAAATCGTCTCTTAGCCATTATTGAGCATTTATTGGCAAACCTAAGCATCCAAGAAAGATTTTGAAGTGAATACTTCCAAAATTACCCTTTTGCAAGAGAAAACTCAACTTTTCAGCAAAATCCTTCAATCCTTTTGCATTCTCTTAGAATTTTTAGTTCCTTTAAAGCTTCAAACACATTCTCAATAGTGCCTAAAGTATTGGAAGCTTGAAGACATTCCGGGAGTATCTATCAATCCAAAGGTGTAAGTATTCCATTTCATTTTTGTACTTTCATTTTCTTTAAGAGGTTTTCTATAATTGCATTCTCTTAGAATTTTGAGTTCCTTTAAAGGTCCAAACACATTCTCAATAGTGACTAAACTATTGGAAGTTTGAAGGCACTTCGGGAGTATCTATCTGTCCAAAGGTATAAGTATTCCATTTCATTTTTGTACTTTCATTTTCTTTAAGAGGTTTTCTATAACCTTTAAATCTAAAAGAGAATTGCCTACTAAAGCTAGAATCTAGTTATAATTAAATATCTTTGGAAGAGTTTTGGAAGTATAATTAGGTATTACTTTTGGCTTAAAGAAAGCCGAAATCTCTTTTATAATTTCAGCTAATACAGTATATTAGTGATATTTTTCCTGATCAAGGATCTTGAATTGTGATTACCACTGGGAAAATTTCAAAAATAAAAAAACTTGGCCTCTTTGTAGTGTGTACATTTTTGTGTAAGTTTATAAAATTTAGTTACACATTTAGTAATTTAAATTTAATTTTTATTCTCCATTCACCCCTATCTTGAAAAGCCACTTGGGCCAACATTTGCTTATCCTAAACAACAATATTTGTGGAGTTGGGTTGAGAAACTTTTCATCCTTAAAGTTGTCTAAATTGAGCAAAGTAATCATGTATATTATCCCCTTGCTTCGTATTAGAGCATTCTAAAACTAGTGGCAGGGGCAAAATATAATTTACAACAAGTGTACTAAATTACTTTCAATATATCTAAGTGAATCAAATTGTTTTTAACTAATTCTTCCATGTTGTTAATGAGCCAGTTAACAACTAGTGTATCTTCCTTCAAGAAGATTTTACAAAGTTCCTTTTTATAAAAAAAACAACTCATACAGGTTTTGGGTTTGAGGTCAATTCCATTCTAAAATGACTTGTTTTTGGCCCAGGTGGCTTCTCAAGAGGGGCGGGGGAATTGAGTTATTCAAATTAAAATCAATTTGTGTGTGTAATCAAAATATCAGGCATAAAAGTAATTCAATGAAAATAATAACATGCACACACCACAGAGACAAAAAGATATTTTGTTCTCGATGTTCTCCTAGTAGTACTCACCGCCCAAGAACCATTGTTGGGGAAAATTTTCACTCTTACGCTCTAATAGCTAGAAAATTACAAAGATGTGTTGGCTCTCTTTGGCTACTTATAGCTCAATATACAATTTTTACACAAGCCGATTTTCCCAAGAGATTGCTGCAAGATTCTAGCTCTAGTTAGATCTTTCTATCTGGATTAACAGGTTCTAGATGAACCTTTCACAAATTGATAAAAAGAAAGGGAAAAATTACACCCTTACTTGGAGAGATGCTTCTCCTTAAGAGATTCAAGGTGTCTCCTCTTTTGTAACACGTTGTGAATAAATCAAGGAATTTGTACTATGATACAAGCAAGGATGATTGAAAGAGATAGAAGATTTTTTAAGGTAAAGCTTTCTCTCTTTCTCTCTAAAGCACTTTTGGTAGAAATTTACAAGATAAAGATTTGTGGCTTGAACATACGCCAATAAATGCCCATTCACTTCTTATTCACGATTTGGTGGGGTATTTATAGCTTCCCCAACTCAAACTAGCCATTATTTGCGCGTTTTCAAAAATCAGACCGTTGATTGATCGATCACTGGTAAGTGACTGATTAATCAATCAATCATAACGGCTAATTTTTTGACAGACAGTGACTTATTGATCAATGGACTGATCAATCTATACGTTACCGTTGGTCCAAAAAAGTTTAAGTTGATCTATCATTACCAGTGGTTGGTCGATCAATCTAGATTCCCTTTGTCTATGCAATGCAAGTGTGATTGATTAGTGCATTTTCATTTGATCGATCATGATTGAAGTCCCTTACTGGCAAGGTTCTAACTGATAGATCAGTTTGGAAGGATGATAGATCATTCCATGTAAATTTTGCTTGCCTGGACATCTATGATCAATCAATCGATGAGTGGTGATCGATCATGTGTTATAGCATGAAATGATCATGTCCTAGATGATCGATCAATCGACTATGGTTGATCAATCGTGCATTATATTTCTGACATGGAAAGTTCTGAATGATCGATCACATTCAGTGATTGATCGATCATTCCAATGCCAAACTAAAATGTATATTTTATAAAGCATGGAAATTTCTCTCTAAGTGCTTTAACAAGTTTCTGAGTGATGTGTATAGTGATTCTAAACATGTCTATATACAATTTAAATCCTAAAGCTTCGATTTCACAAGTACTTAAGGATTAGGAGTGTAGAATACTCAGTTACAAAAATTGATTGAGTTTAAATATATGTCTATGATGCTTAAACTAGAGTCGTCTCATTGTCTTCTTCCTTGTGGGTGTTTCTTCAAGAGATGTTCTTCAATTGTGCTGGAGGTTTTCATTTGACTTTGATGTTTTAGACTTTAGATGCTCTTGAATGTGAAGTATCTAAAATACTTTAGATTTGAAAATTATTAGTTTAATTAAGTTTTTTTATAATAAAAAATGTGGGAGTCAACTTAGGAGACTTTTTCCTCAACCTTATAAACTATTAACTTTTCTTCTCATTTTGCAATGTGGGATTTTTTCACTCAATACTTCCTCTCACATCCTAGCTTACACATTATGGACCCGTGGCGGGGCTCAAACCCTCAATAGGGCATAGACTCCTACTTCATAAACCCCACAATACACAAAATCTTACCTATTTGAGCCTACGGCACAAAAATCATACGTCAAAGAGCCCACATTAATCAGACAACCAAGGGAGTATAAAGTGGTCCTTGGCCACAAACACAACCTGCTCTAATACCACTTTTGGGTTTTTGGGTTGAGCTCATTCCATCCTAAACAATAGCCACCTAGGAGGCCTATTGCTTAACCTTATAAGTCATTGATTATTCTTCCCATTTTTCAATGTAGGATTTTTTTCACTCAATAAGGATCATCATCATTTGTAAGGCAGGTGGCTAGCAAGATCTCAAGTGACAGAAAATCTCTAAACAGATTGTGCCCATGTACCATAATTGGAAATATTTTTGAAAAATTGTTGTAATCCTCAAAAACTCATGTTTCTTTGGTTTACTAAGGTAACTCTTGGACTTGTTCCCAGTTTTAGCCATATTTGAGCACGTGACTTGATAGTGATGGAGAAGGAACTTCAAGACCAGAAATTTGAAAAATATATCAAGCAGTAAGGAAATTGATACTTGTTGGACTATTTGTTTATATCGACCGGGCCAGTCTTTGTATAAGATCCATGGGGTTGCTTTCCTAAAAGGTTCGAGCCTTTTAGCCCACTGGTTTCAACATGGTATCAAAGCAGGTTGGTCCCGAATTTGAATCCCACTCCCACCGAATTTGTCCTGGGTTTTTTCGGTGAATTTGTCCACCAGTTTTCCCGTGCGGGGGAGTGTTGGAATATTTGTTTGTATCGATCGGGCCAGTCCTTGTATAAGATCTATGGGGTTGCTTTTTTAAAAGTTCGAGCCTTTTAGCCCACTGGTTTTAACAATACTTACTATGGGTGGAATAAAAAAAAAAAAAGCTAATCTTGCATGTAGAACGGAGGTTGGAGTTTCAAATGATATTATGGCTGAATTGGGAGAATTGCAAAACCACTCTTTGAAGATGCAGATTAGATGCCAAAATATCTTAGAGGTATTAATTTATGAAATAGGATTGAAAAAGACAAACTTTACATGCAAGAATAAGAAATTTTAATGGTTTTAGGTTTCAATCCACAAATAATAATGAAACTCTCAACAAACTAAGAGAAAAGATGTCATCAAAGATGTTAGAAGATGGGTTCAAGCCCACAAATCCAAGGCAAGGAAGCTCACACGTCTAAGTGATGGCATATGGGTAATATAGGATGTTTCTCATAAAGATGGCATGAAAGTCTAAATACTTGTCCTTTTTATATCTCTTCTTTTATAAAGTTGTAGCCTTAAGGGCATTGTAAAAGCTATAAATAAAGGCAATAGCTAAGAGGTAGAACATTGAAACTTTCTCCTCCTTTCTCTCAAATTCGTCCAACCTCCCTCTTTCCCTTGGTCGGCGCACCTCTCCTACCTCCTAGTCCAAGCTCTCTCCCTTTTGTAGTTGATCCCTTCTTCCTCTCTTCTCTTTCCTCTTCTTCTTCTTGGTTGATCTAAGTCCTCTACATGGGATCCTAAATTCTACAAACGAGGAATTTTAGAAAATAGTATTTGCCATGCAAGCCACTAAATGGAACTTGATTTGATTACGTATACTAGGAGAACCAAAAATTTCTCTTTAGGAGGCCTAGGTTCATGCATGTGTAATGAGAAAAATCATATTGCTGGAGTTTTAATATTCCTCAAGCATGACGATTAATGCCTAAAGAGAGATTAAACTTGAATTTGATTGAAACTTATCTGAGTAACATGGAAAATTTGAATGCTATAGCTTATATGGCTTGGATTGTGGCTTTAGGAGATTCAATTTAAATTTTGAATAATGATTAATAAAACTCTAGAACTCCTACTTTGATATCATGTTAGATGTCTCAAAATGTCTAAGAATTAAAAAAAAAAGGATGAGGTGAAAACGAAGAGTAAAACAAAGAAAAAAGGAAGAAGAGAGATAAAAATGAGAGCAGAGAAGTTAAGTCTTAAGCACATTGCAGAGTTGTCCCTTAATTCGAGCACTCTTCTTTCGCATTTATTCATAGATAAACAAATTTATTACATAATAACCAATATACCCTTGTCCTTAAATAACAAGGCAAAAACAAAAGTGCAGTAGTAAAAAACAACTACTTTTAAGTACTATTATATTTCTAAGAAGTATGATGGCCTGGAAATCTTCAACTCTACACATGCTAAATGAATTTATAGAAGTCAAATGACAAGTGTTCTGTTATTCAAAGTATAAAACTGGACAATACTATAAACTAAAGGTAATTTAAACTCAAGGATACTGCAATTTTTCTGTACTTTTAACACTGAACAATCTCTACCCCATCACTTTTATTTTTTCTTAGTTCCCTAACAGTCATAAAAGTAAAAACGGAAGTATTTCTCAAAAACAAAGAAATTGGAAAGTGGGTTTTCTCTTCTGTCTCTATTTCTCTTAAATTTCTTTCAAATCAAACATGGCCTGAACTTGCTATTTGGTATTGCCAGTAAAAGATTGGTTTTGATGACAAAGCCATCGACTAGCTCAGCATGCAGTTTGCTCCACATTATTAGCCAAACTCCTCAAAGTCTCATATATTTCTTTTATTTGGGGGTGCAATGTATCCCTCGCGATGAATGTGTGAAACTCCCCTCTTGCTTCTAAGCTGCTCCAGGCTGGCTTCTTTTTCAAATTCTTCACACGCATTACTTTTTGGACAGTCTCTGCTTCCCCCCACTTATCAATACTAGCTTGCGTATTGCATAAGACCACATGGTAACCTGCATTTTCTGGCTCCAAATCAAATACTCTTTGGGCCACATACTCACCAAGTTCACAGTCAGAATAAACCCTGCAAGAGGCAAGCAAAGACCCCCAAATCCTACTGTCAGGCGCCAGAGTCATGTCCTTGATCACAGTCATTGCTTCTTGAAGTTTCCCTGACCGTGCCAACAGGTCCACCAGACTGGTATAATGATATAAGTTTGGCTCAATGCAACACTTTTCTTTCATATAATGAAAAACTTCTCTCCCTTCTTTAACCAGGCCCGTATGGCTACATGCAGACAATAAGCTTACAAAGGTAACTGAATTTGGTTTTACTCCTTCATCTGTCATTTTGTGGAAAATCTCCAATGCTTCCAAACCAAGACCATGAATTCCATAACCCTCAATCATCGAACTCCATGCTACAACATCTTTAAAAACAATTTGGTCAAAACACCGTCTAGAATAATAAATTGATCCACATTTAGCATACATGATGACAATGGAAGTTTGAGTAGACTCATCTTTTTCCCAATAGAAATTTTTTCTTATGTACCATCCATGGATTTCTTTACCTAGTCTAAAAGCACCCAAATGGGTGCAGACAAGCACTAGGCTTCTCAAAATGTCTGGCCCCAGCGTCATCCTTGTAAGTTGCATGTGTCGGAAAAGTTCCATTGCCTCTTTAAAGTACCCATTGTGCACAAAGCCCAACATCATAACACTAAATGACACACAGTTCTTTTCTGCAAGCCCTTGAAACAGTAGAACTGACCTTTCAACTTCTCCACCATTAGCATAAAAGGCCATTAGTGAAGTCTGAAGAATCGTGTCTATGAGCCCGCTTTTCAGAGCATAGCCATGTAGGCTCTGACCATGAAGAATGTCCGCAGACTTGGTAAAGGCAGAGATAACCAACGTTAATGTTTCTAGGTTAGGGTGAACTTCCATTCTCATCTCATTGAAACTCTTAATTACTTCAAATAGATTTCCAGTTAATGTAAAGCCCCTGATCATGATGTTCCAAGCCACTACATCTCTTTGCTGTAGTCTTCTAAAGAATTTTTCTGCGTCATTGACTCTACAATGTTTCATATACATCAGCAGTATTGAGTTTTGTATGCGATCATAAGTCACAAAACCTTTCTTGAATGTATAAGCATGAAATTGCAATCCTTGCAACACGTATTTGGCAGCAGAACATGCTGTAAACATAGTCACAAACGTCACCTCACTGGGTTCAAAACCTGCGCCTCGCATAGTACTGAATAACTTTAATGAGTCGTCAATCTTTCCAACCCGAACATAGTTCGAAATCATCGAGGTCCACGAGACCAAATCTCTCTCCAACATTTCATCGAACACCTGGCGAGCCGTGTGGATTAAGCCGTTCTTTCCATACATCTCTATCAAAGTATTGCAGAAATATAGGTTCCATCCAAAACCCGCCTTGATAGAAAGACAATGAACGCTTCTACCATCGTTGAGACGATACGGAAGTGATGCAATTGCTCTATTTAATAAGGGAAATGTATAAACATCAGATAAACCATCCATTGCACGCATCTGGCTGTATAAAGAGAGAGCAGACTCGAAAAAACCCGCATCTATCTGGATTTTCATTGTCAAGTTCCAGAGACGGGTACTGGGTTGTAAATTTTTGGACACTTCCCAAAATATGCCGAGTGCAGTCTCGACATCACAGAAGTTTGCATACAGAGCTACTAGCCTTTCACAGACGGAAACAGATCGGCACCCGCTACAAAGAATTACAGCGTGGAGTTCTCTAAGAGTTCGGTGATCAGCACATGAACTGAGAAAGGACGAACAAACACTCTCTATGACACCATAAAAGTTTCTTTTCAGGTGATGGTTGTGAAGTAAAACAGGGCATCTTGCTGGTGAGAACAGATGAAGTGAGCGGCCATGAGCACTGAGAGAAAGAACCAGAATGTCGACGGAGAACGAATATCAGATATATCTGAATGTTTCCGGCCACGAAACTCGAAAGATCAGGAACGGTTTATAGTTTCATTTGGCATTTTACTCGCGGCAGACGCCGGACTGAACTGGTTCGGGTTCAGGCGGCAAACGTAAGAATCAAATTCAAGCTGACGCACGAGAGAATGTAGCGTGCTGGACCACTGGCTTTGAGCTTGGTGCGACTCATTCAAAACCGTGATAAAGCGCCAGTTCGGGCTAATGAAACGGAGTTCGCAATTTGATTTTCTTTCAAAGCGACTGGGTCATGGTAGGTCAGATCGCCTCTTCTATTTTAGGCAAGTTCTATCTAATGGTGACTAATTTGATCCGACCTAGTAACTTCGTTCCAACTCAAAACCTATTTATTTGGTCTGAACTGACTAAGTTATAAAAGGGTTGATTATGGGTTTATTTGCTGACCCAAATAATAAACCGGTTTGAGTTCGGAGCAACAATTAGTCCTTGTTTAATTTACCAAAAGAACAAAAACATTAGACATTAGACCAAGATAAATTGGTTCCATTAGGTCCTGTAAATCACAAACTTAGAGGGGATTGATAAGTTTGTATGTACTAAAAACAATTTTAAACACTTTTTATTTCTTTTTGCCACTTCTGGTAAAATCCTCCAATTATGTGATTGTCTGTGTTGAAGAATTAAAGAGACTTGTACAATCTTAATTATGTTGCTTACATTACTTATTCTAGCCCTAGCGGTATTTTTATACTTTTCTTACATTAAATTACACCTTTTGCTACCTCCTTGACATGGGGAAGGTATTTACTTTAATGCCACTTTGAGATATCTTCCAACACTCCCCCTCAGGCTGGTGGAGAGAAAACATCATAGACACCCAGTTTGCCACATATAGTAGTTAAGATCATGAATGTGAAGGGTTTCTTAAAAAAGTTTGCCACCTGCCCTTGTGATGAAACATATCTGAGAGATAAGATACTAGCCGAAATTTCTCCTGTGTAAAGTAGTAGTTTACCTCGATGTGTTTTATTCTCTCTTGGAAGACAAGATTTGAAGTAATATGAATGGCTGCTTGGTTATCACAATATAATTCTGTAGAAACTATTTATAGAATCCCAATTCAATAAGAAGGGATCTGATCCATAGAACCTCACTAACCGTGTGGGTCATAGCTTTGTACTCTGCTTCTGCACTGGACCTTACAACAACAATATGTTTTTTGCTTCTTCATATGACCAAGTTACCTCCAACTAAGTAATATAATGCGGGGGGAATTCATTCCACTTCATTGTGGACTAACCCCCTAAGGTACAATATCTTGAAGTGAACTTCATGTCATCACGTGATCAAGTCCAATCTGCATTTGAGAAACCTTCTATGTTGAAATGGCCATGATTATTATAGAGAAGTCCTATTCCCAGAGTTCCTTTTAAATATCTCAGTATCCTCTCAAAGGTTTGCCAATGTGTAAGTTGTGGTTTGTGCATATACTGATTCACTACACTTACTGCATATGATATATCCAGTCTAGTCACCATGAGGTAAATAATATTTCCCACAAGCCTCTGATATTTACTTATATTAACATATTTTCCAAAGTTTGTACATAGTTTTGCATTAGCATTCATAGGAGTGTCTACAGGTCAGCTCCCCATCAACCATGTGTCCTCTAGTAGATCCAAGACATACTTTCTCTAAGATAATATAATATCATGCTTTGATTGGAATACCTTAATTCCCATAAAATATTATAGAAGTCCAAGATCATTTGTTTTAAATTCTTGGCATATCTTTCTTTGACTTCTTTTATGATGTTCGCGTCATTACCAGTTAAGACGATATAATGCACATAATTTACTAGTAATAATTTTTCCTTTAAGATATTCTTGATAAGGACAAAATGATCTACTAAGCCCTAGCTGAATCCAAACCGTAACATTATTTGGCTAAATTTGTCAAACCAATCCCGAGGAGATTGTTTAAGCCCATATAGAGATTTTCTCAATTTGTATATCTCCCTCTCAACCACCAAACCAGGTGGTTGATGCATATATATCTCTTCTTTTATGTCCTCATTCAGAAAAGTATTTTTGACATCCAATTGAGAGACCGGCCAAGAGGAATTAGCTGCTAGAGATAATAAGATGTGTACCGAGTTTAATTTAGCCACTGGGGAAAAAATTTCCTCATAATCCACTCCATAACACTGAGTGTATCCCTTGGCAACGAGTCGGGCTTTGATGCGAGCAACAAAACCATCTGGATTGTGTTTGATAGTAAAAACCCATTTATAGCTCATGGGTTTCTTGTCGAGAGGAAAAGGAACAAGGACCCAAATCCGATTCTCATATAAGGAATGCATTTCTTCTTCCATGGCCTCCTTCCATCCTGAATGTCTCAAAGCCTCCTGATAGGACTATGGAATAGAAATGGAAGAAATAGATGCAAGAAACTAACAACATGAAGAAGATAACCGATAGTGAGAAAAAAATTTTGATTTTGGATGAGAAGTGGAGGGCCTAGTGCTTGTTTGAGGCTCCTTCCATAAAGTTATGGGGCAAGTATCAAATTGTAGGCCAAATACAACAGGGGAAGACGGGCTTACCTTAGAGTGATCTGTACACTCCATAGGTGTTGTGTTGGGCGAGTCTTCAAGGGGCTAAGAAGAACCGCATCAAGTGGCACAACAGGCTTTGGAGCTACCTAAACTGATGAAATACTAGGAAAAGCATCTTTTGAGGATAAAAAGACGTGTCTTCAAAAAAATGACATCCCTAGAGACAATTAACTTCTGAAGAGAATGATTATAATAGACAACCTTTTCAGGTATGAGAGGAACCCAAAAAGATACACTTAAGAGACTTAGACTCAAGTTTACTCTTTGGGGGGATGTGACCTGTACAAAGCAAGTGCAACCAAAGACCTTCAAAGGGAGGGAGAAGGGGTCTTCATCCAAAAATAATAATGAGTATGGGATTTATGGCTAAGGATTGAAGAAGGAAGCTTATTATAAGGAAGTAGGATGTAAGAATGGCATGAGGCCAATAAAAGTATGACACCTTCATAGAGTAGAATAGGTCACGAGCTATCTCAAGGAGATGTCGTTTTTTTCTTTTAACTACACCATTTCGATGAATGATGTCATTATTGTAACAAAATGATTAAAATTCACTAGATAGGTACTCTTTGGCATTATCTGATCGAAACACTAGTATTATTATTTTTTTAAATTGAGTGGACATCATAGGATGAAAGGATTTAAATGTAGAAAAATGTGAGACCAATCTTTAAATAGAAATAGCCATATGACTCGAGTGAAGTCATCAACAAAGGTGAAAAAATACTTAACTTGAAATATGGTCGAGAGACTTATGGGTCCCCAAACATTTGAATAAATTAATGAAAAGGGAGCAACACCTTAAAGTTCAGTTCAAGAAGAATATGTTGTCCTCTGGTATTTGCTTAACTGACATACTTCACAATTAAAATTTGATAAAGTTTTAAAGTTTAAAATAAATGTTGAAGAGATGTTGTTGATGGATGACCAAATCGGTCATGCCATAAACTTGCCTCTATCTGATTAGTAGCTATCATAGTGACTGGACGCAAGTTTAAGTAATAAAGGCTCCTCTGTCCATGGCCACCACCAAGTACCTGTTCATTGTGAGATCTTGGAAAACACAAGAAGAGGATGAGAAGGTGATGGAGCAATTAAAATTTTTTGTTAACAGCTAACATATAACAAATTTAAGAAAATTATAGGGACAAATAGAACATCAGTAAGCGGAAGAGATGGTGTAACAAAGGAGGATCCATTCCCAAGAGCTTTGGTTTGGGATCCATCGTCTATGGTAAAAAACATATTTTGTAGACATGGAGATAGGGAATGTAACTAACTATTATTACCTGTAAGATGCTCGGAGGCCCCTGATTCATTGATCCCATATGAAGAGGAGGAAGTAGTCAAAATCATACCTGAAGCAGTGGTGATAGCAACGCGTTCTTCCCATTTTGAACTGAGGCTTGGTTGGCAGTAACCCAATCCAGTTTGCCATGAAGCTTCCAACAGGTATCCACCAGATGGTTTAGTCCACCATAGTGAGTGCAGACCCTGTTGTCCGACCTTGAAGGACCGTGCCACTTCTACCATCTCTTGCTCAATTTTCTTTATGTCCTCTCTGGTGCTAGAAGATGTATCCCTATTTCCTGAGTACATAGTAGATGATACTTCAGTATGAGAGGTAGAGGAAGGATCTGGTATTAGAAGTAATGTTGCACTAATGCCATCGAATGATGGAAGTAAGAAGGAGATAAGGAGTTGGATTTTGGCAACTTCAAGATATGGCTTGATATTTAACAAGCAAGAAGCAGCTGCTAAGGCCTTCCATTGCTTTTCTTGAATCGATATATCTGTGGAATAGGGTTGAAGAATTTTTCACTCCTGAATCAACCCTCTAAACCTAGCCAAGAACTTATATAATTTTATCCTTGTTTTGTAGTAAACAAGTTCTAAACACATCATATAATTTATGTAATTTCTCTGTGCTAGAGTACAAATTGGAACATGTGTCTTATATCTGCTTTGCAATCTCAAGGTGGATAACATTATGTGCCACATGTTCCTACATGTTGTTAATTAGCCAACTAATGAAAAGTGTGCCATTCTTGAGCCATTTAATATAGGAACTATCATCTTCATCTAGGTGAAGCTGGTTTAACCAAATGTCCTATGAGATTTCTAGTGATTAGGAATCTCTTAACCAACTGAGCTCAACCTAAGTAATTTGATAACCCTCTCAAGGGTATAGAGGTAATCTTAAGTCACTTTTACAACTCATATTCATATATTTTTCACCCATCACTAATGAATATTCAATGCATTATATCAACCAACCAATAATGGAAGAGGAAACCAATCAAGCCAAACCGAGCCAAACCGAGTCAATCAACAATTCACACTAAGCCAAACCAAACCAAACCAAGCCCTTAATCATGCACCTAATTAAGGATATTTTGACTCCATGTGCTAAGCCAAATCATATAAAATTGATTACAAATATTTCTCAATTAAGAGAGAATAAAAAGGCAAGTGAAATCTCAAGGGATCTTGGACAACTTAGAGGATCTTCATAAAGAAGTAAAATTTTCTTCTATGTCACTTGCGCCAACTATTAAAATAAGATCACAATCTTTGACTTCCTTCTTTCCTAAATAATTTAAGAAAGAAATTCCATAGAATAATCTAATATAGGAAGTCTTTAAATAGAGAAAACACATAACTTTCTTTTCTCCAACTTTCCTTTTGGAAAGATCTAGAAGAATGCAACTTTCCTTCTACAACTTTATGATTTAAATCACAGTTTGATCTAACATTTTCTCCTTGATTTTTTTTGGGTAAGATAATCCAAAGGATAACACAACCAATGGAAGGTCAAAAATAATGCAAAAGACTCGCACCTTTTCAAAAATCAAAATTCCTTCTCTTGGTAATAAAAAAATAGCCTTCATCGACCTCTTTTAAGAGAATAAACATACAAACATCAACATAAACTAGTCTTGAATGAATTTAATCATGCTTCGATCATGATAATCCACATATAATGTGAGAGGACGAGAAAATCTTCATCAAACATATGTTTTTCTAGGAAAGAAAATTGAACATATGATAATCCAACATATGCTTTAAACTGAGCATAAGAAATCTCCTTGCATGGTTCAAAGTAAACCGAGCACAAAAAATCCTGCATGAGATGAAACACTTATATTTTATCCAAAGAAGAATCAACCAGTAAACCTCTTGTCGAGATCAAGACATTATCAAAATCATCTCATGAAAGGTAGAGAAAAAACACTTATCTTTCTAGCCGAGCCTTTGCTTCACCATCTTAATGTCGGGATCTTAAACCCATTGTTCAGATACCATGTTGGATTAGGATCCCATGATAAGGTCCTCGGCCAAGATGAGAGAGGGAAGAGAGAAGGAAGAAGAGGAGCAGGAAAGGAGAAAGAGAGACAAGCTTTGAGAGAAAAGTCTAAGGACAAATTTGAAAGAGAAGAGGGAAGACTTAATAATCTACCCTGCCTTGAGCCTTTATTTATAGTTTATGAAAGAAGGTTACAATGACTACTTTGCCCATAGGGCTACAAGCTCTCAAAATGAAAAAACATAACTAGACATACATCATCTTCTCTATTTATACATTTGTGTTGTTCTTATGAGAAGATCATTAAATTACACCTTTTGCCACCTCCTTGACACGGGGAAGGTATTTATCTTAATGCCACTTTGAGATGTCTTCCAACATGAAGCAATATAAATGGTTGCTTGGTTGTCACAATATAATTCCATAGGGGCTTCTTTGTAAAACCCCAATTCAATAAGAAGGAATCTGATCCATAGAAGCTCACTAACTGCATGAGTCATAGCTCTGTATTCTACTTTTGCACTGGATCTTGCAATAACATTCAACTTTTACTTTTCCATGAAACCAAGTTACCTCCAACTAAGGTACAATACCCATAAGTGTCAACATGTAATCCAACCCAATCTGCATCTGAGAAACCTTCTATGTTGAAGTGGTCATGATTCTTATAAAAAAGCGAAGCTACATGTAAATATCTCAATATCCTCTCAAAGGCTTTTCAATGGGTAAGTTGTGGTTTTCACATATACTGACTAACCTTTCTTACTGCTTATGATATATCTGGTCTCCTCACTATGAGATGATATATCTGGTCTCCTCACTGTGAGATGATATATTTGGTCTCCTCATGGTGATTTAAATAATTTTTCTCATAAGTTTTTGATATTTACCTATATCAACATCTTCACCAGAGCTTCCTCATAGTTTTTTTTTAGTATCCATAGGAGTATTGGTTGGTCGACATCCCATCATCCATTTGTCCTCAAGTAGATCAAGAACATATTTTCTCTTAAATAATATGATCCCATGCTTTGATTGGAAGACCTCAATACTAAAGAAATATTTCAGAAGTCCAAGATCCTTAGTTTTGAATTCTTTTCATATCTTCTCTTTGACTCCTTTTATATTGTCTGCATCAATTCTAGTTAAGACAATATCATCCACATAAATTTTCAATAATACTCTTCCCTTTAAGGTATTCTCGACAAAAATAAAATGATCTACCGAGGACAGATTGAATCCAAACGGCAACATTGTTTGTTATGTTAAAAGATGGGCTCAAAGACCACAAGTCCAAGAGGTGGAATCTTGGTAAATAAGAAGACTTCTCATAAAGATGGTGTGAAGATGTAATTACATGTCTATTTATTTCTCTTCTCTTGTAAAGGTTGTAGCCCTAAGGCCATTGTAGTCCTTGTAACATACACTTAAAAAACTATAAATAAAGGCCATTAGCTAAGAGGTACAATATTAATTTCTTTCCTCACTACTCAAATTCGTCCAAGCTCTCCTCTCCCTTCTCTTGGAAGCGGTGCTCTAAACTCTCTCTCTCTCCTCTTCTTCTTCTTTTACTTCTTCTTCTCCTTTCTCTCTTCTTCTCTTCTTCTTCTCCTTCTTCTTCTTCTCCTCTCCCTCCTTGGCTCGAGATCAATATGAAGAAGTCCTAAATTCTACATGGTATCAAATCTTAGGATTTAGGATTCACTCGTTGAAGTGATTCCTAAGTACCTTTTAAGGTCTCATGCAAAGTGATCTTGAAGGAAGAGATTCAACCATGGAAAGATAAGTGATATTTGGCTATTCGTTTCATAAATTCATGCTATGTACCAAGCCTTTAATCTCTATATTACATTAAGAAACAAATGGCTTTCATATGAGAAGTTTTGAATGCTAATATTTGGTGTGTATAGGATATTATGACCTTGATCTTCTTGCCCTCAAATATTGCGGGTTTGATCAATATCGGTTGCCTACAAGTTTTACGAAGATCTATTGATTATAAAGTTGTTGGTTATATGATGGAAGAAATGAAACTTGCATGAGACTTAGCTTGATCTCTCATTATTCAATACCAATAATTTTACTTGATATTTTTAGATTAAATCAAGTTGCTTTATGGTTTATGGTACACGGATTTTTCAAACATGAAGAAATTGTTAGTGGGATTTTGCCGAGCTTAAAGAGCAATTGTTTTTGGTTATTTATGAAATTTGGAAGTTTCTAGTTCCTTTTCCAACCCTTTAAGACTTATGAGCAATTTCAATGCCTAAAGGATTTTTGGAAAAGAGTAAGGGAAAGGTGTCCTTTTAAGTGATAAAGATGACAGCTATCGTAAAGAAGAATTAAGCCAAGCTTGGTTTTAAGATTCAGCCACTAGTTCTTGAGTTTTTTTATGAAAAAAAATGGATTTGAATTGGTATTGAATGAGTGGATAATCTACTCCACTTAAGACACGTTTTTTGGTTGATTTGGAGCCTAATTTAGTGGCTGATGTAGTGGATAAGAACTTATCTCTATTTGAAAGTGTCTAGTATTTGAAAGAAGGTTGTTAAAAATTGATTAAGTGGATTATTTTTCAAATTTTAAGTATGGATATTTTTCAGCAAGCATGAGGTTTCAATTTGAATACAAGTTCGAATTATTTTTGAACCCTTAAAGGTCTTTCTTGAGTTAAAACTCTGATTAGGATGAAAGTTACCTCACTCAGGTTACCTTCTTTTTTTTGGACAACATATCATTGCTTTAATTGCTTCTCAAGCTTGTCAAAGTGACCTTACTTCAGTCCCAATCAGTTCTTCAATGTTGAACTATAGCAATTGCGCCATATTAATTGAAATTTCAGTTTGATTGGATTTTCATCCTATCCTCTTCTTGTTTGTGTTTTGCTAAACATTTGTTGACTTACGATGGCTGAAGTAAATACAAGTAGTAAGAGTGATATACTCAAAACTAATATTATTCCCTTAAGAGAATTATCCAATTATTTTAGTTGGTCTCAATGAATTAGCAGGCTTCTTATTACTTGAGACCTTCTTAGTCACTAAACCAAGCCGTCTCCACCGATTGATGAAGAAAGTCAATCCTATTTAAAGTGGGTTAAGGATGACAATTTTGTAATTAGTTGACTTATTAATAGTATGGAAGAACATGTAGCCAACAATATTGTCCCCTTATAATCAGCCAAACATATTTGGGACACTAGTACTAAGTTATATTCTAGTACAATGACTTTACAAAAGTTATTTTATGTATTGCAAAACATGCTCAATACCAAGCAAGAAGACAATCTTCATGAATATTTGACTCGGTTTTGAGGTTCACTTCAAGAGTGGAAGCTCACTCAACCATACTCCATTGATATTTTGTTTCAAGAAAGGTCAAGGGAAGCTTTAGTGGTGACGATTTGTTTGACAAATATCAAGCCATACCTTGAAGTTGCTAGGCTTCAACTTCTTAGCTCCTTTGCACTTCCTTCATTTGATGATAAGTGTCACATTGCTGTGAATTTCCAATCGGTAATAGAGGTAATTCATCCTTCAACTAAGGATGCAGTAGACATTTTAGAGGAGGCCGAACAAGAGGTGGTAGAACCGGCTCTATTTTCTCTCACACAGAGCCTTGAGTATATACCTATTGTAGTGGCCAAAACCACCTTGTGGAAAATTGGCGGAAGCTTCATGGAAAACTGGAATGGGACATGGCTACTCCACCCTCCATTACTAATTATAAATGGGAAGAAAATACTGAACCACAAACTGGGAAGACGACTTTCACTCATGAAGAATATGAAACGTTCAGAAAATGAAGTCATTAATAGGGTCTACTCTTACATCCTCACCTACGGTTGTTACCACTATTGCCTCAGATATACTTTCTTCCACCTCCTCCTTGTCATCTTGGATAATAGACTCAGAGACCTCCGAACATCTCTTAGGTAACAAACATATGTTAAATTTTTTATCTCCATGTAGTCCCGATAAGTTTGTTAGTATAGGTAATGGTTCCCAAACCAAAGTACTTGGCAAGGGATCATCTTCTATTACACCTTCTATCACACTTCGAGATGTCCTATTTGTTCCTCAATTCCCTTTAAACTTACACTCGGTAAGTCGGCTCACAAAACATCTCAATTGCTACGTCACCTTCTCGCCTTCTTCTGGTGTATTTCAAGATCTAACAACAAAGTGATTGATGGAGGCCTGAACAAGGGGGTTTGTATTACTTGGACCTGCCACCATTAGCTGCACTTTCATCCTCTCCACCTGAGGCACAATTATGGCACAACCGGCTTGGCCATCCTTCTACATCTTCTCTTTGATATTTATTTCATTATTTAAAGTCTTTGTTTACTTTAAATTGCAAAGTTTGTCAAATACGCAAACACCAAAGGAGTATATATTCTTCTTACCCTACCAATAAAAGTGTTGCTCGCTTTTCTTTAGTACCTATGAGTGTCTCAAACATTTCTCAAGTTAAATATTTTGTTACCTTTGTTGATGATTTTACCCAAGTTACTTGATTATATTTGTTTAAAGAACGATTTGAATTTTTTTCTATCTTTAAGGCCTTTCATGTTACTGTATTAACCCATTTTGGCTAGAAAATTCAAGTACTTAGATCTAATAATGCTAAAGAGTACTTTTCTAGTGAATTTCAATCCTTCTGTCAAGATAATGGCCTTATGCTTACAAACCTCAATAGAATGGTGTTGCCGAAAGAAAGAATCGCCATCTCCTTGAGGTTGCCCAGGGCCTCTTCTACTTCATGAAGGTACCCTAATTTTATTGGCCTCATGCCATACTTACGACATGTTTTCTTATCAATAGGTTACCTTCATCTGTACTTGGTCATAAGACTCCATATTCCGTATTATTTCCTAGTGAAAACCCATCTTCTCTTCATGTGAAGGTCTTTGGGTATACTTGTTTTGTCCATCTCATATCTCCTTAGAAAAGTAAACTTGCTCCTCACTCTATGAAGTGCATTTTCTTGGGTTACTCTCACACCCAGAGAGGTTCTACCTATTACAATCCTACCCTTCAGCGGTTACTTGTGTCTAGGGATGTGACCTTTTTTAACGACACCTCATTCTATTCCTCGAATGATGCTCCTCTCGTTCTTTCATTCCCTCCACCCGCTCCTTGTTCATGTGTGCCTTTTAATGGAGATATCAACCGATACCACACTTGTGGAATTATGAGATCGAATCGAGGTAATTCTTTCTTCCCCTATTCCATTTGGTCCACCAAACCTCTTATTACGAAATTAATGAGCCTTTATTGGTATTTCTACCAACATTTTTTTCTCAATCCCTTGCAAATCCTCTTAAAGTGCTTTATTTTAGAAAGAGTGAGCCAAACTCTAGAAAAATCATTTATTTTTTTCTTATATCCTCTCCATTGCATACACAATGGACAAGATTCAACATCTTTCATTGTGTTTCAAAGGTTGGAACTTGGATCTCTCAAGGGAGAACATTTCCCTCCAATTAAAATGGGCGTAAGTTTTTACTTTTCTTATGTATTTTTATTTTGAGATTGGTTCCTCTAGAACCAAATTGAATCTAGATAGAAAGGCCTAGTTAGAGCTAGAATCCAGCCAATCTCTTGGGGAGATTATTTTATAAATCGTGTATTTGAGTTACACGTGGCTTAAAGAGAACTAGAATCTCTTTTATCTAAATTCTTGCTAATATTGCATTATTAGTAGAATTTCCCAATCATGGGCTCTTGGGCGGTGAATACCAATAAGGGATCACATATAAAAAAATATTTGATGTCAAATATTGTGCTATGTGAATTTCTACACTTTAATTTGCATGTTTGCATGAATTTTTATTCTACGCCTTAAAGCTATTAAAATTGTAATTCTCAATTCACTCCCCTATTGAGAAGCCACCTCAGCCAACAGATAAATCAAGATGTTTCTCGACAGAAATATTATTAAACCTACAAAGGTGGACTTGGGGTTATGGTGAAGAGAAGTGGAATACTTTGATGAATTATTTTGGACTATATGCCACCCTTTTGGAGGGCAATATGGGTGTTTCCCCAAACCATGTCGAAGTTTTCTACACAAACTTGGAATTAGAAGAGCTTGATAGTGGATGGCTCAAGTTCATGATGGACATTTAGAGAATTTCTATTTCTCTCACGCTCTTTGAGTTCAATGAGCTATTGGAGACACTTAAAGATGGTTTCAAGAGGTATGTCAAGGAGAGTTGGCCTACCGACCTAAGCGATGAGTGCCCACAATCCCTCATGGATGCAATCAACCTCAGTTTTGGGTAGACGGTTGGAAGCTCCTATGAGTTAAGGACTTGAGTATGGAGCCTCGTCTCTACACGGAAATTGTAACTCATATAGTCAATGCAAGGAAAGGCACCTTCTTCTATTTGACGACCTTGAACATATTTTGGTTGTGGGCTTTGAACCAATGGGTGGAAATAGAATGTGGCTACTTCAAACTACATGGGTGTTGGGATCTTCCCAGGCCATGGATCTCGTCACCCTTCTTCCCTCTCTTCCCTCCAGATTGACTGTTGACACTGGAAGAGAACCCATGTTCTTTGAACGTGTAATGGTGGAATCAGAATGGAATGGATTGAGCTTTGAATGAAGCCCGACCTGGACCTCTGAGGGAGAATCTGACCTGGCTAAAATTAATTTACTCAATGCTTGCCTTCATTCAGCATCATGTCCCAATAAATATGTTTGGGAACGAAAATACACTTAGACCCATGGGTCAGCATCAGCCCACTGCACTAGAACCTCCCAATCGCCATGAATGTGGTGAACCTGCAACACCTACACTGGAGTAGAAAGGACCGACCTTCATGTAGCGGTGGCAAAGGGGTGTGTAGCAATGGGGAGTCTCCCTGGAAGGCCTTCAATTGGGAGATATGAAACACATTGTGGATCTTGGGTTCTGGTGGAAGTTGCAAGTTGTAGGCGACTGTGCCAATGCGGTCCAACACCTGAAAGGGACAATAATATTTTGGGGAGAGTTTGTGACGTTAGGAGGCGGTCAATGAAAGTTGCCTGTAATGTTGGAGACGTAGCCATACATAATCCTCGGGAGAGAAGAACACTTCCCGGTGCTTCTTATCATAAGATAGTTTCATGGCATGTTGGGCCTCCTGGAGATGAGTGCGCGCCTCACTGAGTATGGCGTCCCTTTCTGCTAAAGCTTGGTCCAAGGTGGCTACCTTGGATGTACCTGGTTCATAGGACAAAAGCCGAGGCAGATCTCTGCCATATACTACCTTGAACGGAGTAGTGCCCAGGGCGTTGTGGTATGATGTATTATAACAGAACTCTGCCCATGCCAGCCACTTAACCCACCTTTTAGGTGAGTCCCCCACAAAACAACGGAGATACATCTCAATCATCCTGTTAACTACCTCGGTTTGTCCATCAGTCTACGGATGGTAGGCGAAAGAGAACGCCAATTTCATGCCTTGCAACTTGAATAGTTCTTTCCAGAACGTACTGGTAAAGATGGCGTCCCTATCACTGGTAATGGACGTAGGCATCCCATGTAACCGGACAATGTTATCCATGAAGATTTGAGCCACGTGAGCGGCTATGTAGGGATACACCAAAGGGAGGAAATGGCCATATTTGGAGAAGCAGTCAATCACAACAAATATAACGGATTTAGCGGAAGAGGGGGGAAGGCCATCAATGAAGTCCATGGAAATATCTGACCATACCTGTGATGGTAGCTGAAGTGGTTGGAGCAACCCCGCTGGACTTAATGATTCGATTTTGTTCCGTTGACAAGTCTAACAAGCTGCCACATAATCTGTTACACTGTTTTTCATACGCTTCCAATAAAAATCTCGACTGAAGCGAAAATATGTTTTCTGTCTGCCCTCATGTGTACTGTCATGGAAAGAGGCTAAGATAATGGGATAAGTGGCGTGGTGTGGTGCAGAAAAATCTTGTTTTGGAACAAGATAAGACGATCATGGATTGTCCAATGGATATCCGATGTCCCCTGTTGAATATCATGATATAATGCAATGAGTTCTGGATGCTGTTGTGTCTCCTCCCATATGGAATCCAGCAAAAGAACTCTGGGCTGACTGATAGCATGTAAGTGTGGCTCAGGAACGTCCTGGTGAGACAAGGAATCAGCCCCCAGATTCAAACTGCCAGGTTTATACTCAACGGTAAAGTCAAATCCCATCAGCTTACTCAACCAGTGCTGTTGACTGGAGGTGGTGAGATGTTGCTCAAGAAGATACTTCAAGCTGCAACGATCGGTTCGAATATTAAATGGGCGCCCCCAGAGATAAGGCCACCAATGCTGAATTAGTTTACCTAAACCTATTAATTCCCTTTCATAAGCCGCTAGTTTGTGATGGTGTTGGCCAAGTTGTCGCTTGAAATAAATGATCGGGTGGCGTTGTCGTTGTAACACTACACAGATACCTCCGCCCGAAGCATCACATTCCACTACAAACAAATCATCAAAATCTGGGAGTTGCAAAACCGACGCTGAAGGTAATGCTTCCTTCAACTGCTGAAAGGAATGATTTGTTGTCTCGGACTAGGTGAAAGCATGTTTCTTGAGGAGGTTGTGGAGGGCTTTGCAATCTGGCCATGGCTGTGGATAAATTTTCTGTAATACCCAGCGAGGCCCAAAAATCC
Source organism: Aristolochia californica (assembly GCF_029961685.1). NCBI lineage: Eukaryota > Viridiplantae > Streptophyta > Magnoliopsida > Piperales > Aristolochiaceae > Aristolochia > Aristolochia californica. Next base: position 26,495,831 of record NW_027182290.1, on the reverse strand, counting down.
CCTTAACGTTGTGATGGAGGTGGGAGGAGGCCAATCTGTGACGGCCTAAATCTTGCTCTGGTCAACCTTCACCCCAATTGTTGAAATAACATAGCCCAAGTATGCCACCTCGGAGGTACCCATAGAACATTTGGACTTGTTTAAAACCATATGATGGGAGCGGAGAAGAGTAAATACCTGTTGAAGGTGTTGAAGGTGTTCATCCCAGTGTTTGCTATACACCAATATATCATTAAAAAAAAGAACATATTTCTGCAAGAGAGAGCTAAATACCTCATTCATGAGGGCCTAGAATGTGGATGGCGCATTCAAGAGACTAAAGGGCATGATGAGGAACTCGAAATGACCATGGTGCGTGCGGGATGCGGTCTTCTCCACATCTGAAGGATGAACTCGAATCTGATAATAACCTGACTTCAAGTCCAGCTTGGTAAATATAGTGGCGCCATGTAACTCATCTAACAGCTCGTCCACCACTGGAATGGGAAATTTGTCTTTAATTGTGTGAGCATTGAGCTGCATGTAGTCCACACAAAACCTCCACGACTTGTCATGTTTTTTGACCAGTAACACCAGGGATGAGAAAGGAGACCTGCTGGGCTGAATAATTCACTAGACGAGCATAGTTTGGCACTATCGCTCAATTTCATCCTTCTGTAAGTGGGGGTAACGATAAGGCCGAACCACCAAAGGTTTAGTCCCTATGTGCAATCTGATGCGGTGATCACAGTGGCGAATAGGCGGAAGAGCAGAAGGTGCCTAAAATAAATCTTCAAAGTCTGTAAGTAATTGAGATAACTTACAGAACTTGGTGCACTAGACCTTAACTGTCTGAAGTGTACAAGGCACAGTAGCATGTGTGCCATGCAAGGTTATCCGACGCTGGGCCTTTGTTAAGGTCATGGTCAGGGCCTGAAAATCCCATAAAATAGGCCCCAACATTTGAAGCCATTTAACTCCGAGTACCAAATCAAATCCTGCCAGAGGAATCACCAAGAAAATGGTAATAAAGGAGTGGCCCTCAATAGAAAAAGGGGGTGGTTGTAGAGATACCCACACTGGCAATTTTGGCCCCATTGGCCACTGAGATTGAGAGGACTGTGTTCTGCTGGATTACTAACCCAAGTTGTTCTGCCGCTGGCTGACTGATGAAGTTATAAGTGATGCCCGAGTCAACTAAGGCTAGTAACTGTAGAAGGTGCAATTGTGCCCGAATTTGCATTGTGTTGGAATTGCGTAGGCTAGTCATGGCATGGAGTGAAATAGATGGGCCCTCCTGGTCTGTCTCAACAATGTCTTCCTCGGGTAAGATGTCCTCAGAATCAGCACAGAGAATTACATTGAAAAATCTTTTGCATATGTGACCCTGGACATATTGGTCATCACAATTAAAACAAAGGCCCTTGGCCCTCCTCTGTTCCATCTCCTGTCTATTTAATTTTTTTATTAAGGGGCTGGTGGCGTGGAGGAAGAGCTCTCTTCACGTTGGGCTGTAGTAGGACTTGTACGTGGAGAGCCTGAATAGGGTAATGGCGTAGAGGGATTTATCCTGCTTGGCCAAGCTGGTTTCCAGATCAGTGAGTCCTTTAGAACACGTTGTTTAGTATCAATTGTCTTGGCCAGATTCATAGCGTGGTCCAAATATCTTGGGCCATGTAATTCAACCTCCAGACGCAGGGCCTCAGTTAATCCAGCAGTAAAGATTTGAACATACTGGGAGGGCTTGACAAAATTACTAGCTCTGGTCAAACGTTCCTAGAAGGTCTTTTGGTACACATCAAGTGGGCCTGTCTGTTTAAAATTGATCAATTCGCCCAACGGATTGCTACTGGCTAGAGGACCAAACCTCATCATGCAAGATTGTCTAAATGTCTCCCAATCCTGAACCAAATGTTCATTTCTTACTGGTCACATTTGTCTAACCATATCAAGGGGTCCTTAGACCCATCAAATGTTGGAAAGTCCTGTTTCACATACCTGGGAACCGAATTTGGTCCTTGGGCGTGAGGTGCCATAGGTGGATGGGGGTGGCGCAACGGTGGTGGAGGAGGTTGTGGTGGCTGGTGGTGCTCGGTGGCAAAGAATAGGCTGCTGGCGGTGGTGGTCCACGACCCCCACCTTCCACCTTCATCAAGTCGCCGGAGAATGAGCTATAGGGTCGTATTTGTGGTCTCCATTGAAGTGCGAAGATCATCAATGCCTTCATCTGATCTTTGACGATTTGCATCAATCAGCTGACGCAAATCCTCCGGGGAAGAGGAATCCCCAAGGGTGGACCTGTTTGATACCAAGATGTTGGGATCTTCGCGGGCCATGGATCTCATCACCCTTCTTCCCTCTCTTCCCTCCAGATTGACTATTGACGCTGGAAGAGAACCCCAGTTCTTTGAACGTGTAATGGTGGAATCGGAATGGAATGGATTGAGCTTTGAAGGAAGCCTGACCTGGACCTCTGAGGGAGAATCTGACCTGGCTAAAATTAATTTACTCAATGCTTGCCTTCATTCAGCATCTGGTTCCAATAAATATGTTTGGGAGTGAAAATACACTTAGACCCATGGGTCAATTGGTTCACGCCAAAGTACATCCAAACCAAACCAAACCAAATTTAACATACATGGAAAGGGAAATAATTTAATTCCTACGTTTGTGGATAACTTGGGATGCTATTGTTATGCACGCAATAACATTATGATTTTGGTTGTTTTATTTAATTTACTTTATTTTATTTCAGTTTTAGGCCATAGGGGTATTTTTGGAATTATTTATTAATAGGGATATTTTTGGAATATTTTATTCATAGGGATATTTCTGTAATATTTTATTAAACCCTAATAGGGTGAACCATATTTAAGGGGTAAGAGTAATGAGAAAAGGAAGGATTGAAGTATTAAGAATTAGGTTAATTTTAGCGTAAAGAACCCTAGAGTTCTCCTCAACGAACTCTAGGGTGTTCAAACTTCCCTTTGGCTTGATCTTTCATTTTCGTCTTCCCCATGTCTTCCTACTATCCCTACGGTAATGCCTGGAAGACCCGTAACCCGTGGCAGATTGCAAATCCTCCCAAAGAATCCTTGTGTCAGATTCGAGACCGTAACAACTGGTATTAGAGCAGGAACACAATGGGTTATTCTATATCTCAAGAAAGATGGATGGCTATGGGTAAGGAATTGGAAGAAATATGAGCACGGTTAGATGCTTCAATTGAACGTTCGGCAAGGGAACCATGTGCTCCCACAGAAAAGGTCATACGACCTAAAATATCTGATTACGGCATATGCGTAGAAGAGGCAGCTGCTGCCTCAGACGAGCAGAAAGGCCAACGCCCAGGAACTCCAGCGGCGACGACATCGGAATTTGGGGATTCCAAAATTCCAAAAACAGCTGCATTGGAAATTTTGATGGCACTTGAAATCTCCGAGCAAGTGCAAAACTCCCGAAATGCCTCCAAGGGCTACAATTCGCCTCCAAGTGGTGCGATTTGCCACCGGAGTAGCAGGCGACTCAGTCGCGTCCCTCGGGTTCGTCGGCAAACTACCCGAGAGCCCTCTGTCTAGGAAAAATTCCAAACGGCGATGCCTCAGCGGGCTTCTCGTCGCCACCGGCGAAGCAGGATAGTTCGTCGGCGCCGTAAGCAACTTTTTCGCAAGGGATCTCGGTTCCAAGAGGCTGAGCAACGACGATTCAAAAGTTTCTGAGACCCCTCTGTCTCGAAAACTATCCAGGCGGCGAAGCCCCGACGGGCTGCAATTCACCACCGAAAAATCAGGCGATTCCGTCGATGTCGGGAGAGAGGAAGGAGACGCCCGTCGTCGGACTTCGTCGGTGCCGTGAGGAACGGAACCACCGGCCGCAGAGTTCGGGAGCTGCCGAAGGATGAAGATGACTCCCAATTAAATTTTCCTAACTTAGGAAAATTTAATCGGCCCAGTCTGCTAAGTCGCACGCCGGACTGGGTTCCTGAACCAAGTCAACCCAGGTTAACTCGGACTGGCCCAAAAAAAAAAAATCGCGTCCAGAAGGGGGGTCGTGCGCCGGACCGGGTTCCTGAACCAAGTCAACCCAGGTTAACTCAGACCGGGCCAAAAAAAAAAAAATTGGCGTCCTGAAGGTGGTTCATAGCTATCGCAGTTGCTACTTCTGCACAGGTGGAGACGTCGGCATACCGACACTACTTCCAAGCTTGAGTACAAGCTCATCTTCCAAGGGGGGTGTAATGTTATGCATGCAATAACATTATTATTTTAGTTGTTTTATTTAATTTACTTTATTTTATTTCAGTTTTAGGCCATAGGGGTATTTTTGGAATTATTTATTAATAGGGATATTTTTGGAATATTTTATTCATAGGGATATTTTTGTAATATTTTATTAAACCATAATAGGGTGAACCCTATTTAAGGGGTAAGAGTAATGAGAAAAAGAAGGATTGAAGTATTAAGAATTAGGTTAATTTTAGCGTAAAGAGGCTTAGAGTTCTCCTCAACGAACTCTAGGGTGTTCAAACTTCCCTTTGGCTTGATCTTTCGTTTTCGTCTTCCCCATGTCTTCCTATTATCCCTACGGTAATGCCTGGAAGACCCGTAACCCGTGGCAGATTGTAGATCCTCCCAAAGAATCCTTTGTCAGATTCGGGACCGTAACAGCTATGGAGTCCATAACAATGAAATGGTGGATGTGGTTCACAATGTTAGAGCCGAAGGCTTTCCACTTGGAGAGAGCATCACTCTCATCCTAGAGCTCTCCACTCAGTAAGAAGAAGCTACCATATTTGCAAAGAAGATGACAATCGATGAGCTCAAGGTGAGTAACTTTTGATTTGAAATAGTGCTTTGCCCATGGGCATCCAAGCACGATAAAGGGAAGGACACCCAAGAAGAAGACCACACGGGTGAAAGCCTAGTCCAAAACGAGATCAGGTGGAGGACAATGCCTTCTTGAAGAGAAAGAAGAGTGATATGTCCTCAAGATCACTAGAGGATGAGGTAGATGAAATCAAGGAGACACTTATGAAAATCAAGGAATACAAAAGGAGATTAAAGAACTCCTTTACTCCGTCATTGACTTAATTTCTATTACACGTCCATCCTCGGCTTAGTGTTCTACTCTTTCACAAGTTGACTTAGGAATGACCCAATTTGTATTCCATGTATTTTATTTTGTAATTAAAAGTTAAAGGTCAAATTTGTATCTCTTGTACTCCTTTGCGCTTGTGAAATGAAAGCCTTGTGCATTTTTACCATTGTGCATCTCTTTGTCCTTTATAAACTAATCTTATTGATCTACGTCAAAGGGGGGAGAGAACTTAAAAATCATAACTAAATTTTTATTCACAAATTCAGGGGGAGCAAGAATACTAAAAATTATGTATGAAATCATATTTGGGATTATGTTTTTATCTTCTATAAGTTAGGTTGTGGCATCAACAAAAAGGGGGACATTGTTGACCTAGGTTGACCCTCATCCAAATTTTGATGATAGAAAAAACCTAACCCTATTGAGATAATATTTGCTACTCAAGCATTTTAAAGAAATAGTCTTCAAGAGACAAAAATTAAGGTCAATAAAGACGAATAGACAAATTTAATAAAAGACATCGTGCAAAATGAAACGTTAAATCATCTTGAAGAAGCACCTACAAGAAGCTTGAATATTTGAGGATCTAGAGCCAACTTACATAGAAAACTCTCAAGAACCCTATTCATGTAAGAGGATAATCAACCAAATTTCAATTCTACGATACTCAAGAGCTTTAGAGCTTTAGGACAGAATTTTTTCAAAGATCATGTTTTATCGATGCATTTGAATGATTTAAAATTTCTAAAACCCATAGTCTAGCCTATATCATGCTTGGATTTTAAAATATTACCCTAATGTATAGCATGATCAATCAACCTATATAGTCTTGATCGATCATCCAAAATGCGATTAGAGAAACTCATAAAACATGATCAGTCAATGGTTTAGGCTTGATTTATCATACAAAATACTACTAATAAAGGTTATAAAGCATGATTAATCATCCTCTATAGCATGATCAATCAAAACACTACATGGTCAACTCTATAATCCATGATCTATCAATCGAAATGGCTTGAATGATCAATCAATTTTCTAAGAGGTTCAAAACTCGTTAATTGATGCCCAAATCAATCAAAAAGTTTGGAGAACTTATAAAATATAGTCGTATACATGGTTGATCAATCGTAACTTTTCGTTGATTGATCAACAATTTTTTCAGTTTTTTGGAAACAGACAAAAAATAGCTTGTTTTGTCTAGGAATCATATAAATAGGCATCCAAACTCATTGTGAGACATTAATTGAGTACTTATTGCCAATCCAAAGCATTTAAGAAGGCTTTTTCAATTGAAATTAAAAATATACCCTCTTTCAGAAAAAAAATAAAGGCAGTTCTAGCTTAAAAAAGTTTTCATCCTCTCTCAAATACAGTTGCCATTCCTAGCTATTTCAAACTCCACTATATTTCCTCTTGTGTTCAAAGGATTGAATCTTTGATATCTTTAGGAGAAGGTTATCTCTCCTATAAGAAATGTGTATATTTTCCTTTTACTTGTGTGTTTTCAATTTCTTATCTTAGAGGTATTCTAGAACCTCAATCAAGAAGCAAATAGCTTATGAGAGCCAGAACTTAGTTGTACAAAATCTCTTGGGAGAAATTGGTCTTGTGTAATTGAGCATTATAGTTGGCTTGAAGAGAGGTGGAATCTCTTTTGGATGTAAATTTCAGCCAATAGAGCTTGTTAGTGAAATTTTCCTAACAAGGGTTCTAGGGTGGTGACTACCATTACGGGGGCATATTGAAAACAAAATTCATTGTCTCCTTGTGGTGTTTGTGTTTTAATTACTTGTCATATTGTATTTTGCCACATTGAGCACTTAATTTTTAGTTTTTAATCTCAATTCACCCATCTTGAGAAGCCACATGGGCCAACATGACACATCTAATTCTTTCCATCCTATACTTTTCGGGAAAGTTAATCTCACATGCCAGCTAAGACAACGTGCATACTAATAGTTCAATTATTTTTGATAGCTCAATTAATTTTAAAGTTTCATAAACTTACTATACATGAAAAATAAATTATTTATTTTACATCATCATCTGTAACTTCCTAGCCATCAACTCTAAATTCCTCTTCCTCAATTTGTAACGTCCATGCTACCTTATTCCATTTTTTCTGTATTTTTTTTATTCTTCGAAGTCTGGTCATTGAAAGTCCAAAGAGGACCATGAAGGTGACTTCTAAAAGCTATGATTATTTCACACAACATACATAAGAAAAATTATTTGTGTAAAATCAATATAGAAAGAAAAAAACACACGCAACAATCTACACAATTATGGTGATTAGTTAAAATAATAAAATAAATATGGAACGACAAATAAACCTATAAATGGAAAAACAAATCTACTAAGGTTGACTTCAGTCCAAATGGTTAGATTATCTAGATTTTGAGGATAACAAAACATTGATTTTGTCGTACTAACGTTGAATATTTAGCATTCCATATGTATAACCCAAACCTACTTGATTCATGGAGGAAGAGGTGTCAACTCATATGAAACAAACCTCAAGACTCATTTTGATCATCACCTAAAGGGAAACTCAAAAGTGTTCCTTTCTCCCTTACATGCTTTATTGATTTCAATCTCCTAAACATATGTAAAGTAAATTGCATAGACTACCATATTATACCCAACTTAAACTTATTAATTAACACATTAATAAAAAATAGAATAAGGCAACAACTTGAACGATATGAAGAGACATCCACATGCTTGCTTAAACAACTTTTACTCTCAACTTCCACATGTCTTTAATGTGAGTTTCCCTTTTCTTGTTCAAACAACTTCGTCTTATGAGAGCTCCTCTATGAGACTCAGGTTAAGAATTCATAGAACTACTTCTTTCAACATTCTCCCTTAAGTTAGAGTTTATAACTTCATCTTGCGAGAAAAAAGAGTTTCCTTTGTCTTCAATTAGATCAGAATTCTTCAACTTTAACTTGATATGCAATCAGCCAATTCACAATTTTTTCGTCTTCCATTCTTTTTGAAATTTTTTGAACTCTGCATTTTCAGCTCTTACCAATACTACCACTAGTACACTTCTCCCCCTCTAGCTAGCGAACACTCGAGAAACTCTAGTACCTTTAGTATTCAACTTCTTCCATCTTCCATTGAATAATAGACCACCTCAAGACATCCAAGTGAACAAAATACACAAACAAAAATATTAGTGACTCCCAGAATATCTAGAGGGCACAATCAATAAAAAAAATGTGACATATATTTTCAATGGAAGTTTAGAGCTATTACACTTTCCTTTTCTATTCAACTCATGTCCTAATAAAACTAGGACTTTTCCCTACTACTACTTGTCGTGTGACTAATTAGAGTGTAGGGATTTGTGTTTTTTTTTTTTTTTGTCGCTAGCTTCACAAGTTTCAATGGCTTGTGATCATTATTGTTGGTGAATTATGTTTTAGCAAAGATATGTAGTTGATATATATATTAATTTGGCCTATTGATTTTTTTTGTTATTATTGTTGGTCTATAGTTATTGTTATGGTTTATCTTGTCATTTATTCAAACTCAATATTGGAGGTAATTATAGAAACTAACAAGTTTGTTTTTGAAGCTTCAATTTTTGTTTTGGCTTTGAGAGTTGTTTGTTCCACTATGCTCCTTTGGTTTACTTTGAAAGAGAATGACCCACTTTATTTGTCTTATGTGCTAGAAAAAAAGAATTTATTATTGCAAGGACAGAGCAATGCATGTAGAGTTTTCTTGTTCCTGGTTTCCTAGTCTAACTATATTGTGACAATGTTCATCTAAATGCTTTGGAATCTTGTATCTATTTTTAAGGTCTTGTTTTGTGCAATTTTGCCTGTAAAAAAATTATATTGCTCAGACATCAATATGGATACTAACGAAGACTTCTTTGGTTGATGAAGTGCACAATTTATCTCCCCTTAAATTTATTAATTGTGTTAGAGTGCAATCAATATAAGGAATCCTCTAAATTTTGTTGTTTGTGTCCAATGCATGTCTATTCTACTATGATCAAGTTTGGCCCTATGCTCTAGCCATTAGCGAGTTGTTTTTTACCTCTTTGGTATCTGGGTTGATGCTATCTATTTTTGTTTTTTTATCTTCATGGTGTTTGAGTGGTTGGCCCCATACGTTATCGTTGATGTCTGTTTTTGGAGCATAAACTAGGAATTGGTACTTTACTTTTTTATCCAATTAAATTGAGTGTTGGGTTGATCAGTTGTATAGTTTCTTTGTTTGAGTTGTGTGTTGTTGTCTCTTAGTGTTGCTCCTCTCGTTGTAAGGTTAGATTTTTCAATGTTTAGTTGAAGTAGCTTTTAGGTGCTAGTAGGAATTTGGCCTTTCCAGGTAGTCAGTCCTTTAACTTTTTTTTATCCTCCAGATTGTCGGTGGTTGTTAAATAGTATGGTAAAGTCAATGTTAGCTTATTAATCTCTTTGGTGTTAGACCAGGTCAACTTTGAAGTTTGGGGGTCAACTTGGTCTATCTCTCTCTTGGTAGTCCTCACATAAGAACACAAATCGAATAAAAAAAGAGAACAACTAGAAGCTAAAACCCTTATCTCCATGTCTTCTCCTTATTCTTCTCCTTCTCCTTGTGAGGACAATCACTTTGATACCATATTAATTTTCATAATAAAAACGTATATGAGAGAATGTTGAAGAGCAGGTATGGAAGAGTCTTACATGACTCTCACAACAACAAGTCTCACAAAGCCAGAATTAATCTGGTGGAGTCTAAGAGGCATCTCATGGAAGGAGGTCTCATAGAAGAGTCTTAATTAAAAGTGTTTTAGTTATGTTAGTCTTCTATTTGTGTTCAACTATTTTATTATGCTAGGACTTGTCTTTAAGTGTTAGACTTTGGGTATAACTAGAACAAGGGTAGTTTAATTGTAATATGATTATACTTGTTTCCTCAATTATAAATGGAAACTCATTGTACTAAAATTACAACAAGTTAGTGAAGTATTTCTTTTTTTATAAATTCAAATGGTATAAGAGCATGTTCTATGAGTTGACTTAGTCAACCCAAAGAGATAATGTGATCCTTATATGATATATCATCTCTAATAGTTTAGGTTCGAATTCTACCTTTTTCTTCCTTTATAGTCCTAGTACATGTTGTTTCCTTGGTATTCGTACCTCCATACTAATTTTTTCATATTGAAAATTATATATTGACATAACTATCTTTGTGTCTACTTTCCAATTCAAAAATAATTTGGCAATCAATTTTTTTTTGTAAAGGGAAATCAATATTTGAAACAGCAAAGGTCAAACAACAACAGAAAGTTTTAATTCTTGAGGCATTTGATACCATAAAGAATGAAACTTTATATAGAGATTTTTATGTCAAATAAAGTATATGTAAATTTATTTTTGAATCTATCAAACCAATTCTCTATATGTCTTTCTAGAGGGAGATATCAATATTGAAAGAGTCAATGGTCATGTTGGCCAAAGAAGAAATAGTACTCGGTTCGGTTAGATTGTAGAGTCCAAAATATATCAGATTATTTTTACCAAAATAAAGTATATTATATGAAAAAAAATATACTTGAATGAAATATATCAAAGTCTAGTTTTTGAAGGAACAACTTTCACATTAATCTAATCTATATGTAAGGAGATATTCACATTGGAGTCACCAAGGGTTATTGCACAAAATGAAGCAAATCAAGTAGTCATAACAGATTCAAGAATGAATCTTTTTATGTCTAATTGGGTATCAAATTAAATCTCTTTGAGTCTAGTTTCTTTAGTAACAGACTATTTGTGATTCTGACCTATATTTTGGAAGATATCAATATTAAAAGTACTAAAGGTCAGTTCTACCAAAAATCTCTCCTTTTTCCTTTTTTCTCTCCTATTACTTCTCCATGCATTGACATGAATTGAGTTTCCTTTTCTCAAACAGTCCTAGTTTTTAGGGAAAAAATTTTCAACTAAAGAGTTTTGGTTAGACTTAATCACTCCAAGACATGCTGACTCAAGTATGCGATATCCTACTTGGATGTTGTTTTTAAGTTTTGCATTTTTGTTACTTGGTTGCGTATCTTCAACATCATCAAAAGTTATGCTCACCCCCAAGAAATTTCTTTAAGGTCATACTTGGTACAACTTGTTTGTTATTTTTACACTTATACCATTACATTCTCCCCTATTTTTATGAAAAAAAAAAGGTCACATTCTAAATTCATTTGAAAGTATGAGTATTGCATAATTACCTCCTTTGGGTTTTAGTTGTTTGCCTTTAGTGTTTCTTCCAATTATCACCTCGTATTTTCATCATTTCAGAGCAATGCCTAGACGCACTATCTAAAAAGTATAGGAATGAGCCCAACATCCAACTCACTCAAGTCTCTTATTCTTCACCCAAGAGGTGATTTGTGTTTGAGCTACCTTAAAAAGTGAATAGTTTCTTTGTTTAATCATAAAATTGGATTGTTTTTTTCACTTTTAATTTGAGCATAAGCATCCCAGTGCAGTCAATTGCATTCACAAATCTCATACTGCTCCAAATGAAGCTCTTGTGTCCTATTTGTTTGAAAATGTAATTTTTCTTGAGCCTATCTCTCAAATTCTTTTCAAAACTTCTCTATTTTATTCACTAATAGTAATTTAAGCTTTAATTCATCATTCACTTGTGCATAAGGTGTTGGAAGGTTGAAATTTCTCATTAGGAGTGTTTGGCTATCTCACCAATCAATGTGGTGTAAATTGAATTGTTGTTTTCTTGATTGAATTCCTTGTAAAGATAATCTTGAACCTTAATCTAGATAGATTGGCTATCTAGGGCTCTAATTCTAGAGGGAAAGTGCATGCTAGAGTTGGAATCTAGCATTATATAAAAAATCTATTGGGGAGAGATTTGAGGACTTGTCTAATTTTGGGTTGCACAAGTTTGGCCTAAAGGATTCATGAATCCTTTTGTATTGACCTTCTATCTAGATTAGTGATTTCTTAAGTTAGAAACCTTGGACGGTGAATACCATTAAGGGAAAATTTATTACAAATAATTTTTGTTTTTTATTCTCTTTAAGAGTATGTTTTTATTTTGTTTCCATATGAGTTTTAATTTATATTCAATTCACCCATCTCTTGAGATGCCACCAACGCCAACACAAACTGAAAAAAAAGTGGGAAAAAAAGCCTACTAGGCTTTCTTAGTTGGTAAAACAAATATTTCATTAAAACAATAGTTGTAAGAAAACAAACCAACCTTACTTTTCTAGACAAAGATTGGGGTATGGTTTCTCTTCCAACAAACTACATATGGCATATGGGTTTATTGCTTTGGGACAAGGTTGCTCTCCCGAGAGGACGTAGAGAGGGTGGCAAGAATCAATAACATGAGTTGAGGAAATAAACAATCTTTTAGAGAGGAGAGAGAATAAATAGAGACAATCACCTGATAGAGGGTCGTAGGAGAAGTAGAGTCGACCTAAAAAAATGTTTTGAGTGATCAAACTAATAAATAATAACTTTTGAGGCTCGAAACTAACTTTGGCATTTACATTAACTGATTTTACACTAACTAATGCCCTTTTTGTGACGGAAGAGAGTTGATTTAGTGATACTAGTGGCACAAAGCTAGTTTGTTAATGGTAGTTGTGTTCGTACATTCACCATTGTAAAGATCATCACCACGTATTGGATATTTAGTGGTGCCAATATCTTACGTACGATGCTAAGGTCTCGACCTTATAACACAATCAATCTAGGCTAATTAATCCTATTATGTTGAATTCCTCTAGTTCGAATATAAAGTTAGAAAATGCTAGGTATTTAGTGATGTTGGTAATCGTGTAATATTATTGACTCATGCTTAATGATGTTGGGTGTCTTTGAGTTTTGTTTTGATGCTGTTTGCTTAGTTCCTTTTTGTGCTTATTTTTAAGTTGGTAAGTATGAGTTATTCATTACATAAGTTCATGCATTGTGTTCCTATTATGCACATTTTTTGTTTCAACTAATTTAGATGGGTTTGAATTTGTTGCAACACCATACTTATGCAATACTGAAAGAATCGATAGGTGCATGCCACATAAGAAAAAAATATGACAAAACTAATCACATTGGTTATCAAAAGTAAAAAAAATAAAGTGCTAAAAATCTAGCAAGACTGAATTTGAAATCAATACTTTAAGGAGGGTTAGGGCATCTAGAAAATAGATCACCCAAAGAAAGAAAAAGTGAGTGTGAATTCTAGGGTGATTTTACTTTCCTTAAAGAATGTAACTTTTTGTGTTAGTGTATCCTTTTAGGGGGCTAGTGCAAGAAAGAATGACACTTGTTGAAGATGAGGACAAAGGAAGGAAGAGCAAAGGGGGATATAGAATCATTTTGGACTCTACTTGTGAGAGGTAGAATTTCAAATCCATTATTTTGTGAAGGAAGAGGGTGATCTATTTTTCCTAGGTGAAGTAACTTTTACTCTAACTTTTCACATATATTAATGCAATTTAGCACTTAAGTGAGTAGAATTCACATTTTACTCTTAACTTTTCATAATGCGATTTTGGCACTTAAGTGAGCGAAATTCACATTTTACTTTAACTTTTTTAAGTGGAGTAACTAGCTCCTAATAAAAGCTGAGTATGTAGTCCTATATTCACTTATATCATTTCAAATAAATATATATATATTAAATTAGGGAGGCACACAAATATAATTATACATGTTTAAGGTTAAATATGTGCATTTAAAAGTTATATAAGTGTACCCGTTGAGTCGAGCAACACCTAAGATTAGCACCAGGGTCCGAGCAATGTCGAATCACTCACTAGCTCACATTGGCTATGGTCATGTCATCTTAGAAGATGTTACACTATTGCAAACTTATGGCATTTGAGAGCCGATCCGATGTCGGCGAGATGTACTCGTTAGTTGTTCGTCCCGATCCGGCCTTTCCGAGCGTGCTTCGTGTCAACGTGAAGAAGAAACTCGAACGAGGTGGCAGGCCTTCCCTCCATCTCTCTCGGAGTCCCTGCTCCTTTGCAAAGTTCTTTATCTTGTGTTCCCCTTTTACAACGGAAGAGTCGCCCTACCTCTACCTGGGAGAACTCCGGTCTGAGCATTTTGTCGAAACCACTACAATGGTATTGACGTTAGAGAACAGTTTCCTGATATGGGTTGATGAAAGCGTCTGTGCTTAACAAACTTAGCCAATGAGGAATGTGGCTACTCGCTTCAACAGGCGCAATGTCGCAGCTTTTTTACGCCATTCGACGGGTATAAATCTTCTGCAATTTATTTTTCTAATAGCTTCGTTCACGGCCACAAAGTGGAAGAGTTCTGAACGGTTGATTTGTTTCATTTCTACAATGGCTATTAAAGACCTGATTCACTCAAATTTTTTCTTTTTAAAATCCTTTTGATTTCTGTTTAATGCCATCTTCTCTTTAATTCTAAACAATTTGCAAATGCCGATGCCTATTGAATTCAGAGACAAGTCCACTAAAGCTGTTCATTTTAATGACTTCTGAATTGTCTGGGATTTCATTTAGTTATTTATTTATTTTATACGCTGTCTATTTCTTGGTTATCAATCGATTAACTGGTCTGGTGGAGAGAATCTTCAAGTATATTCTGTTTGCTCATCTTTAAGGAAGATAAATGGCTGAACCTTCATTGTTTGAGGATAAAGGTTTGAGGCATTTCTACATGTATTTTTGCCTTCTTTACAGTTGACAAACTTGGTAGATTTAGCAAAACTAGTAATATCTTTGGGCTATCTAGGTTGTAAAGTTATGAAGTCCCTAAGTTGTCATTTGTTAAAATTCTTGAGTTTTGACAAGTTGATAACATTGCATGTTTTTCTATTGGTGAGAATAATTAAGGTTTTAAAGAGGATACAAGTTCTCCAAGAGAAGGGGTCAAAATGGACAATCAAAAGAAGGTAAACAGCGGCTCTGAGAAGGCCAACTAGAGCAAATAGACTCTTCCATGACACAGAGCAACTCCATCTTTGGTGAGGGAGCCTGCCCAGGAGTTGGTTCTTCTTGACTGATGTGCCCATGAGGCAGTTAGGAGTGGCAGATCTTCTTGATCTCATAAAAATATCTTAGAAAAGAATGTTAGACATTTTCATCGTGTCACTGATGACATTGGATAAGTCGCCCTTGAGTAGTTTTAGATAGGATTTCAATAGCAGCCATAAATCCTCTAAGAGAGCAAACACAGCTTTGACAGAGTCAAGTGTAATAGGGGAATGTCCCTGGACTATCTTGAAAGCTAGCACTCACACTTGCCGCACTCAATTAACTCTGTAAGCAATATGAAATCGAGCCTTGGCCATTTTGCAAGAGGAGGGAAGAATTTGAGGATGTTCCAGTTCTACAGACAAAGTGAAAACCATACAAAGTAGAGTTATGGTAAACACTATGGTAGGAAGTTTCCCTTCAGCTATGAACTCAGTTGTCGAGAGTAGTTTGTAGTATATTGGATGATGGATACTACAGGCTGGCAGATTGCAAGATCGCATCAACCAAATCAGAATATGTCCTTGCTGCAACCGAATGTGACAGGTCATCCATACAAGTGAGTGTTTGAGATCCTATGCTCCGGGATTGGAACAATTGGTTGAAGTATAGAATTTAGTGTCCCTGAGAGCTGAAATTGTCCTCCACTTATCTTTGATGATGGAATTGGGATGACGATGGACACTAGGAATTATATAGTTCTTCTCATTGGCCTGTAAGAGGTTTTTGTGTAATATTATCTAAAGAAATCTGCTATTTGAGTTTATTTTTCTCTCGAAGTTCAATAGTTCTTCTTCTTCCAACTTCAGCAAGTAGTGGTTGTTAGGTCTGGTCTCCATAAGGTTTTGTGAGGTTGCACCTCCCCTTCTTTTTAATTGGTGATGGAGGGTGGGGCTCCTCCTTGCCTCTTGTAGGTAGAGATGACAATAGGTAATGGAGGGAAAGGGTAAAGGGTAATTTTGTTACCTGTTCCATTTATCTTTGATCTTTTTCTTTACACATTGCATTTGAAATAGGGAAAAGGTTTCCATAACCATTTTTTTACCTGTTTACCTGTGGTAAATGTGTAGTCCAATAGATAAATTGGTATATAGACAAAACCTAAAATGTTTAAAAAACATAAAATTCACATTTATTCCTGAAATTGGATGTCTGAGCCTTTATGGTTTACAAAATTATAGATCAACAGATATAAGAGTTTCATTATGAAGAAACAAACTCCTTATGAAAATGAAAATGCATTAAAACTCTAAAATAATTTATTAGAGATGTAATAGGTCTTATCGGAAGAAATGAAATAAAAGAAAGAAAGGGGAGAAGATAAAAAAATCAAATATGGGTAATGATAAAGGCAAATTTTCAAATCTAAAAACAAATGATAAAAGCTGATGAAGGTGACCACCTGTTTTGCTCTCTAACACAATGACCTTCAATTCAATTCATTCAAAGTGCTGCCAACTTTTCTATTTTAAGGTCTATGCCTGCCCTTTCTTGGTGTCTTTTCAATCACTATAGAAGACAAATCTCTGTTAGCGGTGGAGAACGAAGATAGATGGGGAAGAGATGGCGTCAAAGAATAGAGATAGATGGGGGAGGGATGGAGAAACAAGGGTCGACAAAGACTAATCTCCATTTTCTAGAAGTGGGATGAATGGAGCGAAGGGGTGACGTTGAGTTTGGTGGATGCATATGAGTCAACTAAGCGAAATTTCTGGGAGGTAGGGTTTTTAAACTGTCGTCCGACTAGAAAATACCAATTTTACCCTTAAAAGTGTGATCTATTTGGGTAAACAGGTATATATGTTATCCAAATCAGTTCCATTTAAAAAGTGAAATACAAGTATTTGGATAATTTTACCCAAATCCTTATATGGATAGAATTTTTTCTTTCACATCCACTTATAATCGGGTAATCAGGTGCAATTGCCATCCTACCTATAGATAGGCAAAGAGAGGGGGGTGGGTAGTCATATCCCCTCCATGGCCTCTCTATCATTATAGAGTGGCCACGAAGGGGGAAGGGGGGCTTTGCTTTGCATCTTTTTCCTTTGCAAGTGGGGCAGGAGCCTTGTCCTGCTTGCCACCATGCACAAATGACCCTTCCTTGTCTATCAAAAACAAGAGGGAGTGGGGCAAGTTTGGAGCTCCTATCCTCCCTGCTAGCATGCACAAATGTCTAGGGTTGTATATGGTGTGTGGATAACATACAATAAGCTATTCCAGATACCGTTCTTATTACTGGCTGGGATTCGACGCAAAGGGAGCATGATATTCACTTTGTATGGCGTCTTTGCGCACCTTCAAAGATAAAATTCTTCATGTGGAGTGCTTGCCAGAGTAAGATTCTCACGAGTGATGTGCTTAGTAGAAGGGGCCACCCAGATATTGACCCCCTCTGTCCTCTTTGCAACACTAAAGCAGAAACTGCCAGTCATATTCTTCTATATTGCTCCATTTCATGGTATGTGTGGACCTTTGGTCTAGGCAAGATGGGGCTGCAATTTTGTATATCAGCTAATCTGATATCCTTCAGCAAGTCGATTGTTGGCCTCCCCCTCCCTGGTCTCAGAAAAGTGAGGATATCCGCCTGTGCCAGTTTCATACCGTGGGGGCTCTGGAATGAACGCAACCGAAGGCGGTTCGATGCTACAAGTGAATCGGAAGTAAGAGTAGCGGACAGGGTGTTGGGGCAAATATTTTCTTGGCTTATAACTACGAAGGCTTTTTCCTCCTTCAAAGGAACCTCTATCCGTGAAAACTGGAGTATTTTGGCAAGGATGCACTTTGGGATCAAGGCTCCAGCAATGCAGAAGTGGACCTCCCGGAAGCTGGATACCTCAAGTTGAATTTTGATGGCTCTTTTCTCGGCAATCCGGGGATTGTTGGTTTTGGGAGAGTTATTTCGGATCCATCTGGCAATCAATGTTTCTCTTACGCCGGCCTGTTAGGCATTTCTGGTTCTACGTCGGCTGAGCTCAATGGCCTACTCAATGGGCTTCGCTTTTTCAGAGACAACTGCAGTGGTCCCATTCACATTGAAGGAGACGCGAAGGTGGTCATTGGATGGTGTGAGTGTGCCTCCCCTCCACAGTGGCGCCATTGGGACATCTTTCGGGAGATTTTAGATATTACCTCACTCCACTCTTGTATTTGGTCTTACATTCTGAGATCTGCAAATTCGGCTGCAGATGTGCTAGCCAAACAGGGAGCGTCCTTGCAATCTCTGGTTATGAGGGATCTGCTTCCTCTTCCTTTGTAATTTTTTCTTGTTAATATATATAAATACATCTTTATATATAAAAAAAAGATACCGTTCTTATTACCATTTTATTATTCCACTTCTTTTTTCGCCCAATTATAAATAAGAGCATTTCACTTTTGTTCATTTACCCAATTACCAATTAGGTAAACATGTAAATAATTGGAAAGTAGTAAAAAATAAATTAAAATTTATAAAATTCTAAAAAAATTAGAAAGAGAATTTGACATTACTTCATAATACATGAGGATCTATAAAAGCATCATATAACACCATGTATTTGAGGTCACGACCACCCCCCCTCTTGGCGACATTGGCCCACCATTTCTTCCATAGCTGACATTGTATATTCTATTTCTTGTACATGAAACCACATTCCTAGGTCAGCCAATTCCTTGGCTGATAGGCTAGCTAAATTTGGAATATCTCAGCAATCTCTCATTGTTTGAGACGGTCCCCCCTTGTAATTTTTCTCTTTTGAGCCTTTAATATAATCCAACACTATTTAAAAAAAAAATAGGCCCTATATGGTAGACATCCTACTCTTAACCATGTTAAAGATGGTTTCTAGTCTATTCCAAAAAGACTAGCCGAAGTTGGGAGGCTGTTTCCTAACTAATAATCGTAAGATCTTTTATTGATATTAATCCATATGAGCTTATTTATCCTAATAGGAAATGTTTCACTATAATGAAGGTCCTAAATTCCAAAAAATATCAGAAAATTTCCATATATTATATAAACTTTAGGAAAGTCTTTGAAAAATCTTAGGAAATTCCATCAAATTCCTAGGCACTCCCAATAAGTGTTTGAGTTTCCCACTTAATTTCCTCGACTAGTTCATTTCCTTGCTTCACTATGTCCGACTAGGTTGGTCCCTCATTGACTAGACTTTATTGGTGAACTCCCATAGATACTATGATTTCCTAGTTCCATCTCACTACCCAAAAAATAAAATAAAATGAAAATGACTCTTTTTATTTAGTGAGATCCAACTCCTGTATTTTGTTTGGAACTCCACTGTTTGTAGATTTTGAATTCAAATATAATTATTTTTCTTGGTTGGGTCTTTTTTGGTTGCTTTACCTGGTTCATAATCTTTTTTTGAAAAAAAGTTTTTTTTTTTTTTGGGATTTAATCATATCAATCCCTGAGGCTGTGTTTGGAACATAGAAAGTGGAGAGAAAAGAAAAGGAAGAGAAGAGAAAATGAAAGAGAAAAGAAAAGAAAAGAAAAGAAAATAAGAGAGAAAATGGAAGAGAAATATAGTTTCTCTTGTTTAGATACAGGAGAAAAATGAAAAAAATAGAAAATTACTAAATATTTTAAAATTTTGATGATTAAATTTTTCTCTCAAGGTTCTATTTCTTTTCTTTTTCCCCAAATTCAATCATTTTGTGAGAGAAAATTTATTAACTAAGAGAAAAAGTGATTCTCTCTTATTTTCTTTTCTCTCAATGATTCTCTGCTACCAAACAACAAAAAATAACTTTCTCTCCCATTTTCTTTTCTATGGGCTCCAAGCAGGCCATTAATGTTTTTGAATTCCTTCAGTTGTTCTCTTTATTATGGGTCTACGAGGTGATTCTCTAATGCTTGATAGGCTATGGGAAGGATAAAATTATTTTTTGCCTGATCTAAGTTTTTTACTTAGTCTTCCTGATCTAAGTTTTTTACTTAGTTATTCTATAATTGGTTTTTGTTTGAAATCATTTATTATGTCTTGGCTGATTTTGAATTTGAATGTGTCACTCTTCTTTTTTATACCCCATTTTCTTATATATTTTTCTTTACCCTCTAGTTAGAGTTGTGAGAGTCCCTCTCTTTGTCTGTGTTATTTATTTTCTATTATGTTGGATTTTTCATACTGTTTTAGGTGTTGTCTAACTAAACTTCTTGAGATGATCTTTTCATTCAAGGGGAAAGGAAAGAAATTAAAATCATGAGAACAATTTGAGGGCTCTCATTGTGCTTCCTTGTATGTTTCGGTTCAAACCTGGGCTGCAAGTTATGTATTCCCCAGCTTAAATGCAAGTTACAGTATAAAAGTATTGAAGAAATGTGGTCCAACGAATAGTTTGACAGTTGCCCAACTCAAATAGTCACATACAACTAAGAATCTTTTTCAAGAAAGTTTTTGTGAGACAAGATGCAGAAGAAAGTCATATCTTTTTAGTGCGTGTCACCTCAATGTCGGCTTGCATATACATTTATCAAGACTTCTGCACTAGCTTCAGTATAATCTGTTTGTGGCCAGCTACGTGTCTGATTGGGGCAGCTTGGTTTCTATAATCTTTATGCACCGACTCGAGGGGAAATGTATAATATATGTTGTAAACAAAGAGCTAAAAGGGTAGTTTTTTCAGAAACTAAGCTAGTGCTCTTAGTTGACTCTTTCTTTTTGAGAAAAGGAATGAACGTCTTAGTTGATTCTCGTAAAAGTAAAATCTTTGACTTCAGAGATTAGGAGGGTTAGGGTCATCTCTGTCAAGGCAGCCATGCTACTGTAAATGTCCATGCTCCAGTGTACTCACCATTGCAGTTTAATGGATTTTCTCTTGCTTTTGTATCTGACATGGCCTACATGGTTCACTCCTTCTATCAACATAGCATCAGATAGAGGAGTATCAGAGCTTCCTTTATTGGCCTCATCCCTAAGAAAGAAGGGGCAAAACTCCCATCAGACTTCCGGCCGATTAGTCTCACCACCAGTACTTACAAGGTGATAGCACGCCTCCTTGCTATTCTCTTCCGGGCGGTTCTCCCTATTGCCATTCATCATGGCTAGAGTGTATTAAGGGAAGGAACATATTAGATGCGGCCATGGCGTGTCACGAGCTCATCCACCACTTTAAGGTTTTAAAGCTCTCTAGATTCATCCTCAAGCTTGATTTTGGGAAAGCCTTCGACAGAGTTAATTGGAAGTTTCTAGACACTCTCCTGGGGAAGATGGGATTTGGAGAAAAATGGTGCTTCTGGATCCAAAGCTGCATCTCCTCTATGAGCTACTCTATTCTACTCAACGGAACTGTTTGCCGGTATTTTAAGGGATCTAGGGGAATCAGACAGGGAGACCCCTATCCCCCTTGCTTTTCAACGTGGTGGCAGAATATCTCTCCTCCTTAATCTATTCAGCCAAGAACTTGGGATGGTTCCTCCCCATGACGGACTGTGCAACTTTTGATATACCGATCCTTCAGTTTGCAGATGACACCATTAGTTTTGGGGTTGGTACTATAGATCAAATCAGGAAGTTGCGTGCTATTGCGGGCTTATTTAAATTGGCTTTTGGTTAAGAGTATCAACTGGAAGAAAACCACTCTCCTAGGCTTTCACATTGACTCATCTGTGCTTCGGGGCATGGTTGATTACTTGGGATGCGCCTTAGAAAACTTGCTAGCTACATATCTAGGGCTCCCACTTTTTGAATCTTGGTTTTCGGCGTTGCTTTGGTCCCCCCTTATTGAGAAATTTGAGAAGAGATTAGCTACTTAGAGGGGTAAGCTTCTATCTACAGTGGGCGATTCACTCTCCTCAAATCTTGCTTGGTAGGGTTGTCAAACTATTTGCTATCATTCATGCATTGTTCGGCCTCAGTTTGCTCCAAGATTGACCCCATCTGTCGGCACTTTCTCTGGAGAGGATTAGAAGACACTTTGAGATATCATTTGGTGAGTTGGATATGCATGCCTCACAATAGGGGTGGATTAGGCATCCGGCCTACAAAGGAAATGAACAAAGCCCTTATGCTCAAGTGGATTTGGAACTTCATCGTCAAGCACAACAACCTATGGAGAGATATAGTCAGGTTCTACCTTCAATTTTTGAATGCTTGGTGGAGAGAGGGTGGCGTCACTCGTCTCTTATACCCAATATGGAAATCAATTCAAAAGCTTCTCCCAGTATTCAGAGATACAAATTTTTTTACATCGACAATGGGAGGACCTCTTCTGGTCGGATGAATGGTGCGGCCCCCACCCCCTCACTGAGGACTTCCCGGGGCTCTCTAGGGTGGCTAGAGACCTCTCTTGCTCCGTGGCCGACTCTTGGAGTGAACATTCGTGGAGTCTCCTGTTTTGTCGGGGACCAAATGATGAAGAAACTGCTGATTTTTGTTCTCTCCTTTCTAGACTCAACAACATTACTATCCGTGAGCATGCTGTCGATAAACTGACATAGAAGCCTAATATCAATGGCCGATTCACAGTTGCTTCCGTCTACTCTCATATCAGATACATGACTACAACATGCCTGAGCATAAGGCAAACCTGGCATGGAGCAAAGACCTCCCTTCTTGCTCAGATAGCGGATTTGGACCTTGCGGAGGAGCAAAGGTACTTGACTTTGGTGGAATATTCCTTCCGAGTCTCTCTCAACTCTAAACTCAATCTATCCTTCATCAAGAGAAAATCCGATGGAAGCAACGAGCTAGATTTAAATGGTTGAAGGAAGGAGATGCCAATTCTAAATTCTTCCATGCTTTGGCTTTGGCTAAACGTAGGTCCAATCGAATTACCTCATTATGTATTAATGATGAGGTAACGTCGTGTCGGACTGATATCACTAATGTGTTGTTGAAGTATTTTTCAGATCTATACTCAGAAGAATCCTACAATAGGCCCAAATTACAGCACATCAGATTCTCTCAGTTATCTCCAGCTGCTGCATCTTTATTAGAGCTTCCTTTCTCGGCCGTGGAAATTGAGCGTGCTGTCCTAGGCATGAAATGTGATAGAGCGCCAGGCCTTGATAGTTTCAATGGTGATTTTCTTAAGAGATTTAGGCCCTTGCTCAAGGAGGACATCTTAGAAATGATTCACAGTTTTTTTAGAAATGGGGTCACCCTCCGCAGTATCAGTGCGTCATTTATTGCATTGGTCCTGAAGAAGGTTAATGTCGAGAGGCCGGAGGATTTCGGACCAATCAGTCTCGTCTCTAGTGCCTACAAAGTCATTGCTAGAATTCTGGCTTATCACCTAAAAGTTTGTCTTCCTACCATCATACACAGAGGGCAAGGTGCTTTCCTTAAAGGAAGAGAGATTCTAGACTCCACTATGGCTGCACTTGAGCTTATTGACCACTTCTAGAGGAATGAGGAGCCCAAAATTGTGTTGAAACTTGATTTAGAGAAGGCGTTTGATAGAGTTAATTGGTTTCTCCTTGACGAGATCATGGGTCGGATGGGTTTTGGTGACAGATGGAGATTTTAGATCAGGAGTTGTGTGGGATTGGCCACATATTCTCTTCTTTTAAATGGCACTGTCTGTGGGGTTTTCAAAGGGTCTAGAGGTATTAGACAAGGCGACCCGCTCTCCCCCCTCCTTTTCAACATGATCGGGGAATTCCTCTCTTCTATGTTTTATCCTGCAGTTAGCCTTGGATGGCTTCCTCCAATCAGCCCTCAACAAGCATTTAATATTCCTATCCTCCAGTATGTAGATGATACTATCATATTTGGGATTGGTAACATTGAGGGAGCAAGGAAGATTAAAGCGATTTTGGGTCTTTTTGAGATAACATCTAGCCAGAAAGTCAATTGGGGAAATACCTCTCTGATTAGATGATACTATCATATTTGGGATTGGTAACATTGAGGGAGCAAGGAAGATTAAAGCGATTTTGGGTCTTTTTGAGATAACATCTGGCCAGAAAGTCAATTGGGGAAATACCTCTCTGATGGGGTTTAACGTTAGTCCTGAGCTTCTTGTAGAAATGGCTAGTTTGTTCGGTTGTTCAACAAGCAATCTACCGTCCACATATCTTGGCCTGCCATTATTCAACAGCCGCATCGGGAAAAGGCTTTGGACTCTAGTGGTTGAGAGGATTGAATCTAGATTGGCAACTTGGACAGGGAGGTTGCTTAGTAAGGCAGGGAGGCTCACCCTTCTCAAATCTTGCATTGCATGTATCCCAAATTATTCTCTATCATTTATGCCATGTCTTGCATCCATATGTAAGACAATAGATAAACTGAAAAGAAGGTTCTTATGGCGAGGATCGAGTGCTACCTTTAAATATCACTTGGTCAAGTAGGATGAAGTTTGTCTGCCAAAAAATTTGGGCGGCCTGGGGATTCGGAAAACCAAAGAAATGAACCAAGCTTTGCTCCTTTAATGGCTATGGAAAATCAATACTCAATCCTCAAACCTTTGGAAGGAAATGGTTATCGCCAAGCTTGGAGGTATGACTCATTGGTGGATATCAGGGGGAAATCAGAGAGGTCTATCTCCAATTTGGAGAACGCTATACCTACTTGTGCCAAAATTTTCAGCTGCCAGCAGATTCTATGTTGGAAATGGTA